>NC_134859.1:52297500-52597500 GCF_049852395.1 Peromyscus maniculatus bairdii | reverse complement strand
GAGCCGTGTCTCTGACCGTTTCCCCCAGTTTTAAACCAATCCCATTCCTGACGAACTGCTTGCCAAACTTAGCTGGGTGACTTGGGGGAACAGACAGAGTCTAAGAAAGGGCATTTTTCCATTACCTTTCCAGCTTCAATACAGCCACCAACAGCAACTGTGAAGTACAGTGACGCTGTAAGCCTTCATAATATTAATAAAAAGTTCCATATTAAATGAAAATCTTAACAGTTCACAGTAGAAGAGCCACACAGGGCATTGACAGGTCATCAGAGGACATTATTTTGGCCTCCAATCCAAATATTGAAAGTCAAAGTATTATCCCTGAGGAGAATCATCCCTGTGATCTAAAATCGGCACCAAAAGAAAGTGCTCTTTGAAAAAATTGTTTGATCGTCACAGGTACCTTAAAGGTAGAAATGCACGGGTGGTACACAAAACCTAAGCCTTCCATTTGGAGCAGCAATCACAGTACCAGCTTCATGGTGACGGAGCGCCTTCTGCTGGTCAGTGGGGGAACTGCCGCTACAATAACGGGCCAACGTCATTGCAAGCATTTGTAAGCCAACTCCGTACTTTATTAATACAAAATGTGTGCCTGTAAACATGGTTAGAAGTAGAATGCGCAACAGAGACCAAGAGGCTCACACAATATGAGGAGCCACATCTCTGTTCCTCGTTCGCATAGTTCTTTATAATCCAACGGTTTCATTATCTGGTGAGGGTCCAGATAAGATGAACAATACATGTTTTGGACTTAGAAATGTCACGTGTCTAACATGTACAACTAACCCTGCCTCAACACTATCCTCTCCCCCCTTATTCAGAATGCTTGTTTCCACTCCAGTACTTTATAAAGTAATGCTGAAACGCTCAGTGGATTGTGCACACCAGCTCCGTCCTGGGAACAAACATGCTGTGTACAGTGTCACAAACTCCCTGGCTGGCAGGCAGCAGTGGCACAAATCTGTTTGGCAACCGATGTATAAGGATGCAAATATGGCACTAAGAGACTAATTAAGGGTGTCAAATGGTAATGTATATATACAAGCAATACACACGGAGCCAAGGACCACCTACATGGCCATCATTTAGCCTCAACAATTCAATTTTTATTGCACTGAGCCAGCCAACTCCCACCTAAAGATGCCAATTAGTGAGGTGGAGGCTCATGCTTTTAACCACGGTCCCCTTTTGCTGTGGGGACACAACCCAGCAGTCTGTAAGGCACCTCGGGTGACTTTTTAAAATACTTTATTTAATTTTATTTTATGCGCATTGGTGCGAGGGTGTCAGATGTGAGGTGCCATGTGGGTGCTGGGAATTGAACCTGGGTCCCCTGGAAGAACAGCCAGTGCTCTTAACTGCTGAGCCATTTCTCTAGCCCCTCAGGTGACTTTTATGCAACCAGCTGGACACCAAATCTATAGACTGGTGTGAAAGCTACTGCCCCAGGGGCCATAGAGTCCAGGAAAGCATAAAGTGGGCAGGGTGGCACACGCCTCTATTCCAGCACTTAGAAACCGAGGCAGGATTCTGCAAATCTGAGGACAACCTGGAGTATATGGAGAGAACATACAGGCAAGCCCAGTGGCCAGCCTGGGTTATAGAGAGACCCTGACTTAAAAAATACATTAAAAAGTTCAAAATGGAACTCATCTCTCAGGACTACTCAAATCTCAAGTCTTCCAGTGCTTCCTTGGCCTCTTTCCTATTCCTTCTAATTTCCTACACAGCCTTTAGGGCCCATGCCACACGATTCTGTACGACATCCTCTGCAGTGTGTTGTTCTCTGGTCACTTTGTGAAAAGACAGAAAGACCTTCCCATGGCATGCCATTGCCTCAGCATCACTGAGAGCGAGCACTCAGTCCTGGCTACAGGGCGCTTTCCAGTTCACAAAGGGCCTTCACATGCACCCATCACATGTGAGCTTCGCAAGCTGCAAGAGTCCTGGTCGTCTTCATTTTACAGGAAATGGAATGGGAATTACAACTCAGACCCAGGCTTTCTTACAGTCATTTCTTTCCTTCACACGTGCGAAGCTGACAATACGGTGCTATAGGGGTCCTACCGTCCCCAGATGCAAAGAGCAGGAGAAAGGACAAAGGACTGGAGGCCAGTGAGAAAAAGACAAACCACAACCCCTACAGCAGGCAACGGTGGCGGGAGACTAAGATCAAGAGAGACGGCAGACAAAGCCGGAGCAAAGGATGCCGGCTCCTCTCTGAAACTGCTTCAGCTCCAACACAGGAACATGAAACTTGGCATCTTCATCCGTAAACCAAACGAGTAAGCCTTCCTTGGCACCTCTGGAGACCGTGAAGGTAGAAAAAGACAGACCGATGGACTGATCTGTCTACCTCCTCACCTACCTACATTTTCATTTCTTAATTTGTAATTATTAAAAAGTTTAACTTGGGAGACTGTGGAGATGGCTCATGAGGTAGAGTACTTGCCACACAAACATGAGGATCTTACTTCAATCCCTAGCAGCCATGTTAAAACAAACAAACAAACAAACAAACAAAAAACCACACAGGGTATTGCAGTACATGCCTATAATCTCAGTCCTGGGAGTGGGGGGGTGGGGGTAGGGGTAAGGAGGACATGACTGAGGCAGGAGACTCCCTGGGGCTGCCTGGACAGGCATTCTAGCTGAATCAGTGGGATACAGGTTCAATGAGAGAGCCTGTGTCAAAAAATGAGGTGGAGAGCGGTTGAGGACAATACCAGGTATTGATCCATGACCTCCGCTCTCACACAGAGACAGAGACAGAGACAGAGACAGAGACAGAGACAGAGAGACAGACAGAGAAGAGAAAAGAGCAAAACTTGGAAAGTACTCAATATATTTAAAAACAAAACAAGACAAAAAAAAAAAAAACAAAAAAAACCACACCCCGGGCAATGAACTAAAACACAGTGTGCACAGTAACTCTTCTTTCTTCCTCCTGCTTTTTAATGGACTGGGATTTTTCTCCTTTTCAATTCCCAAATGACTTTTGTAATTTAAAATTAATACATGCAGCTGTAGAGATCTTTATTTTCCATGCCCAAAGTCATCACTACACCATTATAATACCAAGTACTGAAATGCAAAACAGACTTTTTTTTTTCACCCATAGATTAAGAAAACCTACCAAGTTCTAGGACACCCACTGATGGCTAACAGGTTGGGAAACAGGCCCTCCCACACCCTGCAGGCATTGCAACTTTTAAGAAATACACAGGGCGGTTGGTTCCCTTAAACTCCCAACACGCATATCTTGGGGGTTCCGTGCTTTAAGAACAGAGGCCCAGTGCCCATAGCATTTGCCTCAGCCACGTATATAATCACAAAAAAGGAAACAAAACAGCCCGACAACAACATTATGGACAGTGGTTACAAGAATGGCCGCATGTTTATAACTGCGAACCACTCACTGTTGCATAGTGTGTGTTAAACCTACTGATTTAGAGGAACAACCAAACTTAAGTGAAAACAGTAAATTACAGAGAAATATATATGTAATAATACTGTTTTCCGAAAAAATACATTTCTAGCAATACACTTGTAAGTATAAACAACAGAAAGTGGGATCAAGAAAACTCTCCACCATTAACACTGCTGACTTTTGGAGTTTGGCGTCAGGGAAGGGAGAGACAATGTTAACAACCACAGTATAACGGTGAGGTTTGGTGTATCAGCCAAAAAAACACATTTAAAAAAGTGTGACAGCCTATGTGGAGACCATTAGGAAGACATATTGAAAACATTCCTCTTACTTGAAAATCAAGAACATAAGAGCATAAGAGGCAAGCCTGTTAACACACATGTGCAATCCAGCACTTGGGAGGAAGAGGCAGGAGGATCAGGAACTCAAGGTTGTACTGTGGTTGTTAAGACCAGCCTGGGATGGAGAGAGGAGGAAAACAGGAAGGGAGGAAGGGAGAGAGAGAGGAAAATGAGGAGGAGAGGAGAAGCGGGGGTGGAGGTGTGGGGGGGGGAGGTAGCAGGGTGTGTGTGTGTGTGTTTGAGAGAGAGAGTCAATTTTTCCAAGGGGGAAAAAGCAATGAATGAAAAAGATTCCTAAGTAAAAAAACCAAACAAACAAACAAAAGACCAGCAATAAGCAGACTGGGCCTGGAGCAGAGTCTGGAGCCCATGAAGGAAGACATAAAACTGACCGGCAGGCTGGCAGTCCACACAGAGGGAGGGAAAGGCTAGGGCGGGAGCAGGAGGTAGTGTGGTTGCTTTCTTAGCATTCAGGAAGCACAGACAGTGTCTGCATTCTCTCCTTGCTCTGAGGGAAGGAAGCAAAGGGAAGTTGGGTGTGTTTCCTCTTCTGCTGACTTATATCCCCACCATGTGGTCTGCGCAGGACGTCATTTTTCTGCTTACATATATATGTATGTGTTAGAGTACGTATGTGAATCTCTGTGTGTGTATTATAATTTGTATTTATACACACATTTAATTCAAGTAGAACATAAAATGAAAGACTGTAAGCATATAGGCCAAAAATATTGCAGTGAATACCTTCAATTAACTGCTACTGGCAGCATCCGAATCCCAGAAGCCACTTCACTGACCTATGTACTGAGTGTGGTGGGGGCAGCAAACACCGCAACTCTGCACATGGAGATGAGGGAAGAGCCTCTGGCAGTCAGGTCTCCAACTTCCATCGTACTGGGGCAGGATTTCTTGTTTCTGCTTGCATCTCATACTCTGGGCCAGCTGGCCTGCAAGCTTCCAGAAGATTCTCCCAGCTCCACCCTCCATCTCGCTGTACTTGAGTCTTGAGATTACAGATGTGCAACCCCACATCTGGCTTTTTTGCATGGGTTCCCGAGATCAATCTTAGGTCATCAGCCTTGCGTGGCAAGCGCTTTTACATGCCCGAGGAGCAGTGTCTCTGGCGCAGAAGCCCCTGTCTGTTCCATTCCGTTCATTTCTTCCTCCAAAAGGAACCACTTACTTTTGTGACTCATACCACTATAAATTTCACCTTTATAGGAATGGCAGCATACATGTGTACTCCTGTGTCTGGCTTATGTCACTCGGCATGTTTGTGCGATCCACCCACAGCATGGTGTGCACCTGTAGACAGTTCGTCTGTATTTGCTGTGCAATATCAATGTCTGAATACACCATTGTACTACAGAGAACACTGACTGGGATGTTTCCAACAGGAACTTTTTAAGAATGGCCCTGCCGGAAACATTCTTCCTGTGTCTGTGGGGCAGTTCCATTTGAGTGGGTGCACAGTTTCTAGAGGGATTGTACTTAAGCAATCCCGCCAATAGTATATGAGAATTCCAGCAACTCCACATGCTAGAAACATTCGATAAGCCTGGCACTGTATCGGAGCTGCTCTGGTAGGTATAACAGTATGATACATGATTACAGTCTGCGATTTCCTGACTAACAAAAGCCTCTGCATACACTCATCACAGTCCAAGAGACTTTACATCCTCTGCTACTGCCTCTCTAAGGGACCATCTGCCTCAGAGGCTCTTTATTTATGGTCTATAGAGTTCCCATACCAATGAATATCTGAAGATACTGACTTCCACTCTAGTTTGTCTTAACTCTTGATATTTTCTTTGAAAAACAGATTTTTTTCCTTTTTCCTTTCTTTATGTTTATTTGTTTTGAATAGGGTTTCTCTGTGTAGCCTTGGTTGTCCTGGAACTCGCTCTGCAAATCAGGCTAGCCTCAAACTCAGAGACCTACCTGCTTCTGCCTCCCGAGTGCTGGGATTATAGGTGTGCACCACCAGCACTGGGTTTTTTAGGGGGGGAGCGGGGAATAGAGGTGGGGGAAGCAGATTTAACGAAGTTCATTTCTTCCTGTACTTCCCTTGTGCTTAGTGACTTTGATGGCCTAAGAAATCTGTGCCTATTCCATGGTCATTGTGTGACCTTACTTTTAGGTCCACAATCCCTTGGGTGACAGCAGAGGACGAGACTCCTTTCTCCCCACATGGACATCAGCTGACCTCATGCCACAACCCGAAAAGGCCACCTTCCCACTGCATTGTGTCACCTCTAGGGCAAGTGAGGGGACAACCTGTGTGTGGGACTGACCCTAAGCACCCTGTGCTGTTCTCCTGGTCCACCTGTCTGTCCGTGTGCGACACCCCGCTGCAACCTGACTTCAACACTGCCGCTCTATCTTTTCTTCGATGCTGCCTAGTTTCTGAACACATCCAGCCCTCTACTGGGTTTTCCTTAGCTTCTCTAACTGACGTTTCATGGTACTCGGTGTGAAGTTCTCGTTAGGTTTATGCCCACATATTTCAAGTAATGAGGGTGGGGGGTGGGTGGGTGTTTTGCCTGTATGTATATCTGTGCACCAACTGTGAGCCCAATGCCTACAGAGGCCAGGAGAGGGCATCGGATCCTCTGGAACTGGAGTTACAGGTGGTTTCGAGCCACCATGTGGGTGCTGGGACTCAAACCCAGGTCCTCTGGAAGAGCAGCCAGTGCTCTTAACTGCTGAGCCATCTCACTAGCCTCTATTTTAAGTTATTTTAATGAACTTCCCTGCAGGGCAGTTAGAGGACTAATGCAGAGCCTTGTGGGTAATAGGCAGGAACCCTGCTCCTGAGCTACACCCCTTGCTCAGTTATTTCAAATAGCAAAAAGAAGAGCAACTTTCAATGTTTTCCCATTGCAGATTTTTGTTGTTGCTGTGTGGCCTGTAAAACCTTGAGAAAGGCCCAGGTTGCTGCTTCTAACCAGCTCCTGACACACTGCTTTCTTATATTCCCCATGGTAATAATGGATACATCAATGACTTGATCAATGACCTGGAGCTGAGACAACTAAAAGTCCTTCCCAGTTCCGGGTCTTTGGTTTCACTGCTTGATCAATCATCCAAACGGAGAAGGTCTGCTCATAGTTAGTCTGCCTTTAGAAGTCAACTTGACCTTGTGGGGAAAAAACTAACCCAGAGTAATGACCACAGAGTGCCCTTCAAGCAATAAGCAGTCTCAGAAGTTCATACAGAAGCTAACCGCTGCAGACAGTTACTCTGCCACGTTCAGAGTTGGCTGCAGGACGTTCAGGAATGACTTTAAACTCTGCTTCATCCTCTCTCCAAGGCAAAAAAAGATAACACACAATTCAGAGTGCAAAGCACACTCTGTATGAAGAAGCAGAGGTTAGAGACCGGAGCCTGGAGGCGTGTGTGCAGCCCCACGTGCAGAATCTCTCCAAAAGGACACACAGTGTTCAAAGTGGCTGCCCCAGGGAGAAGTAGGAAAGTGTGTGTCAGGGCTGGGAACCTTCGTGTTCATGGAGAATTCTTTCTACAGCTTGACTTTTTGTCACAACACAGTGCTTTCAATTTCACATGTAAATCTAGAAGTGATGCAAACATAAGCAATGGTATATATTTTAAAATAGTCTTCAAAAACAAACATTTTATTAAATTACCATAAGCCACCTCAACATCCCAGAGTTTCAACCTTCTGGTCTAATAATCTCAACCAAACTGCTTATTTCAAAAGGGTCCCAAGGACGAGCCTGTGTGTGGCACAGTGGTGAAGCATTTGTCTGGCAAACCTAAGGCCTTGGGTTCGAGCTCCGGTACAAGGGAGTAAAAACTATGAGTCATGAAAAGTACTTTGCCAAATGATGTATGCAATTTCCCTCCCCAGAAAAACATGGTCACTAGCTGGGGCAGTAGCTCCGTGGCACAGTGCATTGCCTAGTGTGTGCAAGGCCCTGGCTATGATTCCTAAGGGCCCAAGGCAAAATAACAAAACTGTTCACCATGTGCACTGCGTGGCTAATGTCAGACCTCTGGTTACTACAGAACAACAAGAACAGGTATCCTAGGGGCAGGATGGAGCTCAACTGGCTGAGTACTTGCCTAGCACATACCAAGCATGGGTTCAAATCCCAGAAGAGCATGAAAACTAGGCATGGTCACATACACCTGTCATCCCAGCACTCGGGAGGCAGAGATCAGAAGTCCCAAGGCCATTATCGGCTACAGAGCAAGTAAGGCCAGCCCAAACTGCATGATACCCTGTCCTGAAACAAAAGCAAAACAGAGGTACCGATCAAGGTATGTGCCAGATTTTTAAGCTCCTCCCTTTTTCCAAATACTCTTTCTTACTGTAATACTATATCAGTCCATGCACCAAATTAATCCATTATATTTCTCCCACGTCTGAAGACAAAGTCAAAAACTGCTACTTCTCAAAAGAGTTAAACAAGAATTAACACCCAATGCACAAGACCAGCTGTCCAAAGAAGAAACTAGCACTGTGAAACTATGCATATGTGTGTATATGAGTGTGATTGTGCTTGTGCACATGTGGGCATGTCTGCATGTATGTGTGTGCACATTACATGTCAGGGGTGCACATGTATGAGTGTGTTACAAGTGTGCATGTTGCATTGTACAAGTATTCATCACCTCTTGAGGAAGAAGTGGCAAGTGGAAACAGTCCAGCTTCTTATAAAGACAAATTTGGGGTTAAAAGCAAGGATCTAGCCAACAGATTTTAGCCTAAATACAATAACCCAAAGGCCAGTGAGCTACCACTTCTCCAGGACAGAGCAGCAGGAAATCAAAGTTCCTTCTGAGGCCAAAGAATCGGGGATGAGCCTCTGGCTCTTCGGGAAACTTCATGCTGCTGAGAGCTGTTCCCAGGGAGCTAGGGAGAACACCCCGGAGGCACCAGAGTCCACTAATGCAGCATCCTCCCATTCCTTCTCATTTTCAGAACATCAACCCTGGTGCAGGCTCCTCCCCTGGAGAACATGACTGTCTCCATTTGCAGTTCAGAACAGTATCTACCAATCCAACCATAGCAATCTTGGCTTCTGTGTAACGGCTCACGGGATACGGCCAACTCTGTTTCCGGTTTAAGCTGAAGCCAATTGTGAAGCTCCCAGAAGTGGTTTGCGACTCTGTACCGTAGAGAGGACTCGGTGGCTAAAAGCACTTACTGCTCTTGCAGAGGAGCTGAGTTCAGTTCCCAGCGTCCACATTAGTTATCTCACAGCTACCTGTGTGTAACTCCATGGATCTAACACCCTCCGGCCTGCATGGGCTCCTGTTCACACATGGTACACATAAAATCATTCAGGCACATACACATAAAACAACTAACTAAATTTTTTTTTTTAAATAATAACAAGTAGGGAATAAGGTGATGGCTCCCTGGGTAAAATGTTGGTCGTGGAATGTGAAGACTGGAGTTCAGATCCCCAGCACCCATATCAATGCCAGACAGGCCTGGGATGATTCACCTTGAATCCCAGTGCTTACTAGGCAGAGACGGGACGGACAGGGACGGACAGACACACACACACACACACACACACACACACACACACACACACACACACACCCCTAGAAAATACAAGAATTAACAGAAAAACTACTAACAACAGAATTAAGAAAGTGCCTGTGGTATTAGCAGCAGACATAAGGTATCAAAAGCTTGCATGCAAACGATCACAAACCATGACTGAATAAATATCGGAGTGTAAAACACAACAGAAAGATTAAGTGAGCAAGCGCAGGCTCACCCGGAGCTGTAGCCTTCTCTAGAGGACACACGGTAGGAGCCCTGGAGCACGGCCACGGCTGGAAGGAACGGAGGGGTCTCTGTGCTGGGGAGGAGAGTTCAGCACCGAGGACGGGATTCCAAGGTTTATCAGAATCTCAGAGAAAAGGAAAAGAGTTCTTTCCTCCCTTTGGGTCAGATCAGCTGGGTTTATTTAAAAACGAAGACATAGGGGTGGCCATGACGGCTCAGCAGATACAGGCTCCTGCGGACAAGCCTTAAGACCTGAGTTTAATCCTCAGGGCCCACAGGGTGGAAAGAGGGGACCCAGGCCTGACTGTGGTTCTCTGACCTCCACACACGCGCCACGGCATGCATGCATGCATGCATGCATGCATGCATGCACGCGCACACACCAACAAATAAAAAGGCAATTCTAAAAAAGCAAAGCCTTTTTAAAAGTTGCTTGATGACACGCAACAAGCCCCGCTTATTGCATGCTGACCCTCCCTGGAAGCATCCGCGTCCGCAGAGCCGGCCCACCAGCAGAAAGAACAGAGGTGGCTCCCAGGAACTTGTCACATAACAAAGCCATCACCTCCACCCTGAAAAGCTGCAGCCAGACACAGACATAGGACGGCCAAGTTAGAGAAGAGCGGGGTTCGGATTCTCTATCAGGAAATGCCAAATCGGCCGATACTTAACAGTTACAATTGTTTAAGATTATTATCAATTATTATTACTATTGTGTATATAATGCGGCCAGAGGACACACTGCAGGGTCAGTTCACGCCTTCCTTCCACTTTTATGTGGATTCCAGGCTCAAACTCAGGTTGTCAGGGCTGTCTGACGGGTGCTTTATCCACTGAGGCATCTTACCAGCTCACTTGTTTTTGAATACTAAACCGCTTTTCGTTAGACCGTGGGTCATATAACTCCACGGAATATTGCATGCAACTCTACTTAGAGGATAGTATAATACAACTCCATTGCTTTGGAGAAGAATGCAAAACAACAACTCTCCTTGGGGAGGCTAAGTGCACAGGCTAACAGGTGCAGGAACTGAGGGCACAGGTCTAAACTGGTTCTAACCCGCTGGGTGAGAATTTCCAAATGCCATCAGCACTTCCAATGCATGTGCCCTCAGACCCAGCCACCCGCTTCTGAGATTTTTCTCCAGGGAGATATTTTGACACATGGGCAATCTCTTATATCCCAGATTATCTGAGTGGGCTAGAGGGAGACAGTCCCATATATCCCAGACCAGCACTGAACTTCTGTACTAGAAACTATTGAACTTTTTTGGTAATTAAAAAAAAAAGATTGAGAACATACACAACATATTAATTAGACACTAGTTAAATAATTATGGTATGTTTGCATGACAAAATATACTAAGACTAAAAAAAATAACAAAAACCCCCCCACAAATCTCCTGAATGGGAAAAAAAAATCTAAGATACATAATCAGATATAAGAAGTTATTGTCAGCCGGGCAGCGGCGGTACACACCTTTAATCCCAGCACTCGGGAGGCAGAGGCAGGTGGATCTCTGTGAGTTCGAGGGCAGCCTGGGCTACAGAGTGAGTTCCAGGAAAGGCACAAAGCTACACAGAGAAACCCTGTCTCGGAAACAAACAAACAACAACAAAAAAGTTATTGTCAAATGAAATATATAATATGCTCCCACTTGTATGAGAGACGGTAGATAATAAGAGCATATAGTCCTGTTTATTGGTATAAGCTTCAGAGAACCCTAGAAGGATATGCAAAAACAGTAATTACTTGGTGTGAGAGTGGAGGACAGAAGGGGAGGACCTTCCTGAATCCTGGTAGATGAATATTTTCCTCGTGCAAAGTATCTTCCTCTCCTATGGCTCTGCCTGGAGTGCACCTAGAAGCTGCTGCATCCATCTGGAAACCATGAGAGGATTCAGGCTGAAAGAGGGGGAGCACTCGGAGCAAGGCGAAGGAGCCAAGCCTAAGGACGGCAGCAGCAGGCAGCTGAACTAGCCCGCGTTCTAATGTGGAGCCTCCTACACGGGAATGTTTCCTTTCAGCGGCTTTGGTAGCGTTATGTTCCCTGTGGCCGAGAGAATCCTAACTGCTTGACCGACCAGCAGAGTGAACCAAACTCATGTCCTCTGTGGGCACCTGAATTCACATGCAAACATGTGACTTCAGTTTCTTGTCAACAGCCTAATTTCATTCACCTTACGGCTTACAGTGCTTAGATATATTCTACTCACCCATTGCCACCTAGGCTGATTCCCAAACACAGCCACATGCATAGTGCTGAGATAAACTTAGGTATGCAAGCACCTAGTGTATGGCTGATTGATTCCTCTGGGTATGTACTGAAGGAGGGTACCACTGGATCAAATGGTGGCTCTATTTTTTTTTTTGAGGCACCTCCATTATGCTGTCCATGACAGCTGGCGTCATCTACCTCCCCCAGCAGTTCCTCCCACCCTTGTTACTGTGTGCTTTCCAGATGGCAGCCATTAGGGTGAGCTTGAGTCTTAATTTGATTTGCATCCCCCAATAGCTAAGGATGAAGACCCTTCTTTTCTTAACTGGACTATTAACTATTAGTTCTTTCAGTATTTACATCTCTGTCAGAAGAAAACCTGGTAGGGTCTCTCCCATTCTGTAGGCTGCACCATCACGGTCTCCTTTCCTGTGTGGGAGCTGTTTGTTTCTTTATTTGAGTGCTAGGAGCTGAACCAGGACTTCAGACTCTTATCCACACACCCAGCCGCCACCAGCCCCTTATTTCAATGCGTTCCCCCTTGTCAAATTGTACTATCTCTAAGCTATCAGGGTCCTATTTACCACGTCCTGCCTATGCCTCTATCTTGAAATGTTTTCTTCTAGATGACTCAGAGTTTGGGGTCTAAAAGTTTTCGATCCACTTTTAATTGATTTTTGGGCCAGGTGGGAGACAGACACCTAGCTTCTGTCTTTAAAAGGTGGGTATCCAGTTTTCGTAGCACCATTTGTCGGAAGAGGCTGTCTTTTCTCGGGGTGGAGAATCAGATGGCTGCAGCTGTGTGGATATGCTTCTGGACCCTTGATTCTGCTCCACGGGTCTGTGTGTCAGTTTCCGGGCCGGTCCCACGCTGGTTTGCTGGTGCGGCTCTGGCACCTAGGTCTGATATTGATACCTCTGCTGACTGCTGCCCAGGAAGGCAGCAGGACTGCACACTTATCTATCATCCCTCAAAATAACCGGGGAGGCGCAAAGTCCACACTTCCTCCAGACACAGTTCAGTATCTTACCAAGCGGGCATCCACGGGCATTATAGCCCTCAGCTTCCCTCACAGGAGGGTCGGAGCTACCTGACTACCTCTGGCCAATGGGCCGAGTGTAAGCCATCCGCAGGTCAGATCATCGCAGAGGGTGTAAATGCTCCACATCCTCCCTCTTCTCCATCCACAGGGCACATGAGACCTTGTGTTATAACAGCACAGCCCTGTGATGAGATGACCTGGACCTCTGAGTTGCTGTTTGAGTGAACAAGTGAGCAGAATAGGAAGAAAGCACTTGTGTGAACACACCTGATATTCCTTGCTGTTTAGTTCCCAAAGCATTCTATCACATCTTGGATCGGCTCTTTAATTAACAAAAATTTGCGCCTGCTGTATACTCCACTCTAGGATAGGTCTTTGAGGAGACACAGAGGGAAGCAGAGAGGTGTTCTTTCATTCAGCAGAAACTCTTTAAGCACTGTGTGCTCTTCGATCCCTGGCATCAGGATACTTAAAATCTCCATCAGGAGACAGAATTACACTTGCTAAGGGAAAAGGCGAATGATGAGTGCTGAACCTGTGGCCTTGCCAGCTCAACAGGCTCCCCACTGACACAAGCGGCAATGCGCTTCTCTGCTGAGTTCACTCTGCTGTGGATTTCTAACTTCCTACCGTGGTGTGTGTCGTGTCACTGTATGGGCACCCAAGGGGGCAGCTCACTGGACTGTGCCCCACTAGGCTACAGAAAGTAGGTGCTCTATGCCTGTGCCGGCTTCAGGCTGCCACATGCCCAGAAGCAAGGATGGCACCGGGCACATACTAAGCATCGTGTGCTTTATCCTGGCATTCTTGCATCCTTACCCACTGTTTCTTACAGTGCCAGGAACTTCAGTGGAACTTCAGTGTTCTTAGCTGCCCTTCGGACCCCTGGGCCTGTCTACCCTGGGTTTACTTAAACAGAAAAAAGCAAAGCCTCACTGAGGTCAGCACACCCTTCCAGAAAAGCTAGGGGGCTACCACATTTCTGGGCATAAATAAAAGGGGAAAATACTCAGTTTACATACTGTCTGAGCCAGCTAGTGGAGTGAGTGCATATTCCTTAGCAACTTCCTGCTGATTGAGGTGTTAGCATCAATACTATCAAGCATAAATGCGTGATTCCTTAAGAAAGCTATGTACTATTGGGTACAGATCCTTCTTACAAGCCATTAAACTGATATAAAACATTCCATGATCAAAATGAGAGAGGGTGTATTTTTCCAACCTGGGCAGGTTCACTCCTCCTTGGGTAATCTGGAGGTCCCCCACTACCAGGTCACCATAATGATGCCAAACTTAATGCAGACACTTGATTAGCAATAGCACACTCAGCCCAGAACTCCTGGACTCCAGAAATTCTCCTGCCTCAGCCTCCTAAGCAGTTGGGACTACAAGTATGTGCCATCATGCCCTACAAGAAAGGTTTCATATATACATACATATATATGAATTCACAGAGAATTCACAGAGATCCACCTGGCTCTGCCTCCCAAGTGCTGGGATTAAAGGTGTGCACCACCTGCACCACCACCACCACCACCACCACCACCACCACCCGGCAAAAGGTTATATTTTTAATGTAAGATTTAATATAATTTTTCTTGTGCATACTTGGGCTGCCCACACAGTGATAGAATACATACTATATGGTCCATACATTTTTCAGTAGCTCAAGAGAAAAGTGTATGTCTAAAATTAAGGTGCTTGCACTCGAAGGAAACGTGACATTTCGCCATCACTGCCTTTTGATTCTAGAAGGCAGCCAGCCATCTTGTAAGCATCCCCTTCCAGACATAAAACTACCAACACAAACCCCAAATAACTTCCTGTTCCCCATAGTCCTCTATATGGTTGGTAGTGTGAAGATTCAAGCTCAGCCAATTAGCCACCCACGACAGCCGCCGAGTTAATCGCATAATCTCAGAGACGGTCCCGGCGCAGTGGAGTATGCGGTGATTCTCCTTTCTCTTTACAAAGCCCCAGCTAATTATGAGGCCCGGGCAATGCTCCAGACGCAAAGGGCATCGAGCGGGCTTTCAAGTCAGAAGCTGTGCCCGTGCTTATCGCCTTCCAGGGGACACTGTTGCACAGCGGCTTCTTTAACAAGCGCCCAAATTCCCAAATTAGCCAACCATTGCTGATTTAGACCCACCCAGGCTTACTGCTCTACAGTAATGATGGGTAATCTGCGAGGTAAAAAAATGAAGACTCTGTCACATGATGGCTACACATTCAATTATGTGATCAGCAAATTAGTGTCTGCTTAAAGGAAGTGTTAATCCAAACTGACATTTGACAATATGCTTCTCTCCTTAATAAGCTCTGTCTGTGAAGAGGAGAAAGGAGGGAGGCACAGCAGGAGACTCCTGGGGATGAGGGACAGGGGGTTCACAGAGCACACAGCAGCGGGGGCCTGCGGCTTCAGCATCCCTTCACTCACGCGCTACCCTTAAGATTTCTACGCCAGCAATGATGCCATCTCCCTGCCTAGGCGGAGCAAGGCAACCGACCTGGGAGGTCATTTTCATGACCCTGCAGCTGAGTTCCCAGGGACTTTCCGAATAATATTGCGGAGTAGCTTCTATCTGGTGTGCATTTCCTTACCGGCTGGATCTCCCCAGACTGTCTACAGGACTTGCACTTTTTGTACAGGTGGCACAGAAATACACTTCTGTTAGTGTGTTTAGTGGGCACCATCGAACTAGCTAACCCCAGCCCAACAATGATTCACCAAGGAAGTAAAATTAGCTTCCTAATCCTCTAGCACTCTCTTTCCTTTGTGTTTCTTTATCTCCAATGATTTTGCGTTTTCATGGTCACTGGCACCTATTTGCCACATTGATTTCTTACACAAGCCGGGGGTCATGTTTTGTGAAATGGGCCGCCACCCCTCAGCCACCCCCTTCTTGATAGTGCTTATGTACTTTTTAAACACAACTTCTCTGGAAGCTTACTGAATGGAAAACTGCATGTGTGCATTGCCCTTGGCTCTATCAGCCAGTGACCTTAAATGTTGCAACCTCAAGAGTTCATTTACTGAAGCTTCCACTTCTTCTTGGTCTGGTCTCCCAACCATTTACCAACAAACTAACAGGTAATTACTTTAGGTCTCAGTGGATCAACCTTAATACACGAGACCAATAGGAGCCGGTCCTAATGGCAGGAATTCAAAAGTCCTCAGGCAGAGGCAAGAGTGAGTTCCAGGACAGGCTCCAAAACTACAAAGAGAAACCCTGTCTTGAAAAACAAAAGAGAAAACAAACAAAAAGAAGGTAAAAATAAAATTTTAAATAAAATTAAATGGTAAAAATAATTTTTTTTTCCTTTTTGATTTTTTTTTTTTCAGACAGGATTTCTCTGTGTAACTGCCCTGGTCATCCTGGAACTCACTTTGTAGACCAGGCTGACCTCAAACTCACAGAGATCCACCTGCCTCTGCCTCCCAAGTGATGGGATTAAAGGTGTATACCACCACCACTCGGCTAAATAAATCTTTAAAAAAAAAAGGGTTTTATATCTAAAATCCAACCTCTCCAACAGACTGACTTTAGAACTGACTACCCCTCCAGCCTCCTTCTGAAGGTAATGCTGTAAAGAGCAGCGTCTGGTGCCTAGAAAGCAAACAGAACAAGGTATGTGCCATTACTGTATTCTCTGACGGGAGACAGAGGGTCTAACCTGCTACCTCCTAGATACCTCAGGGAGCTTCCCCAGCCTCGCTGCTCTCCAGACCTGGGTGAGTGCATGGCAGACACCTGCACTTGCCCCTTTTCCTTCTGTTCTTGGTGAGCCTTTTGGGTGGCTCTGATGCACAGTGCCACAGTTATGAATAAATGATGCAAAGCTATTAGATATGGTGGCACAGGTGCTTAATCCCAGCACTAAAGAAGGCAGAGGAAGGAGTCCAGCCTGGCCTACATAGAGTTCCAGGTCTTCTGGGACTACAGTCAGATCCTGGCTCAGAAAAACCGGGGGAGGGAAGGGTACAAAGCAGTAATTTTCAAATCACGCAAGACCCTGTGAAAACAGACACTAATCTACAATCTGGGACCTGTGATTCTGAATGTTAACCTGTGACCAAGGTGCTGCCACTCATGCTCTGGCATAGATTAGAGATACAGGGATGCAGAGATGCTGAGACATGGAGATGCAGAAGCAAAAAGTCACAGAGACAAAGAGACACTGAGACAAAGACACAGAGACACAGAGACGCAGAGACACAGATGCAGAGACACCGAGACAAAGAAACACAGAGACACTGAGACAGAGACACTGAGACAGAGACACAGGACTGCATCCACCATGACCACACTGGGCTCCTTGGCCGCCACTCTCCATGAAACACATCTCCCACCAACTGCCTCTACTAACTCCTTGTTGAGATGGTGCCTGCCTCTGTGGCCCAGGCTGACTGGTAAATCCCAGGACTGCTCTTCTTCTCCTAAGTGCAGAGATTACAGGAGTGAGCAACTCTGCCTGGCCTGTTCTCTTCCTCACAGTCAGATTCTTAGTGGAAGGCGCCATTTCTTCTCACCGGGAATTCCTCTGCTTACCTGTCTCGGTTGGCCCACCTGGATCACCGTCTGCACACTTCACCCCCTTGCAGCTACAGGACTGAATCCTGCCGGAGGGCACTGAAGAGCCTCCGCTGGCCCCACAAGCTTCTGCCTGCATTTGAAAGCCTTGTCCAGGTACCACGCCTCATTCCCTGACCTGAGCTTTCGTCCTTCACAAAACCGACTTAACTTCACCATTTTGTAAATTCTGACACCTTGGTTGGCCAGCTCCTGAAGGGCTGCTCCCCTCCAGCTGATCCTAGGACAGTGCTTTGCAGGCCTGGCTGTTTGGTTTATGACAATCACCTGGGACCACCCACCGCGACCCGCCCGCACCTGGAGTGAAGTCTGAGGCAGGCCCTTGCAGCGTGGCCCTTGCTTGGGAAGCTACATCATTCCTAAGAACTAAGCAGAAAGCGGATTCCCCCAACTCTCCAAGGATCCCTCTGGTCGTTGCTAGAGGCCAGAAAAGGAGAGTTTCTCCTCTGGCTTTGTTTCCGTCTAGGATGTTCCCAGCCTTAGGTTCCAGAAGCAGGGAGAGGCCAATGCTCAAGATGTAACAATTTCTCCTTCATTGGCTCCAGCAGTGCGGGCAGAATTCAGAGCAGCTGTCAACTATATGCAGTGCCAATCACTGGCTGGCAGAGAACCTGGAGAAGCCAGCCCGCGAACCCCTCTCTCTGTGGCCCCGCCCTTGCCTCGACAGGTCACCATTTTCAACAAGCCAACTAAAATGTAGCAACTTCAACAGTTTACAAGACAGAAAACTCAAAATTGCAAAAGGAAACTTCTGACTGTATTCTCGTAAGTATGCCCCACCTAACATGAGCTTGAACTGAACACCCAGGCTTACTAAATCTGGAAAATTAATGAAAACTAAACTCAGTAGGAAAATACAGTCAGACACTGTAAACAAGCTGACTTTATGCGGAATGGAAGCCATGCGGAAAACAGCTGTAGCGACGACGGCACAGAAGTCCTCGGGGGCCGGGTGTGCCTGTAAAGGAAAAGCGTCCTACCTGATCAGATCTGGCTCTGCACCCTCGTTCTTAAACGATGCCAGGAGCAGTCGCTCTCGGGTGACAAGGTCATCCAGCAGGTTCTGTCTTCGATCCCCCTCCAGTTGTGTTCTGCAGACGCTTGTTAAGGTCCAACAGTGGGTGGCTGAGCTCACGTTCCCTATGACTTGATTAACTCTGCCAGTCACCTGCATCCACTACGGGCTCCACCCGCGACCACCCAGAAGAGGCTGTTTTCTTTTCCCGACTTCCATCCTTCAGGTGAAGGCTGTACCGCAGTAGACGGATGCAGAAACATGACACAGATTGCTGTTTGAGTCTTTTGACTGAAAACTACACGAGGAAAAGCTTTATTTTGTTTTATATTTCTTTTATATTTCTTTTGCCAGTGAGCAGTAGACCAGGGCCAGGGCAATCCGGCTGCAGGAGTCCTTAGGCTAGAGCTACAGGTGTTCGCTTTCGGGGTGTCTGCATACTCATCGGTCCCCCAAAATGGGGCCTGCTGGGATGAGGCTTGCTGAGGAGGAGTGAGGCCTCCAGTGACTGATTCCTAGTTAATCAAAAACAAACCCAAAACACCCTCCGGAGAAGCCTAAGGTTTGGAAAGGGGGAGGGGGTCTCCACCCTATGTAATAGCTCGGAGAGAGGCTTCCTGAAGGCTGTTTTCATGCAACTGTGTTCTCTAAAAGCTGTTTCTGTCAGCCCGTTAGTTTAAAAGTACTTTGGGTCTTTGTGGGAAACTACAAGTGAGTTGTATCTGACTTGTGTCAGTCTAGAAAATGTGGCAGACTGGGGATGAGGAGGACTGAGCTTACTTTTGGAGCCAGCTCCTCCTTTAGGTACACACACACACACACACACACACACACACACACGCACGCACGCACGCACGCACGCACGCGCGCACACACACACATGCACACACGCGAGAAAAAGTAAATAAAATGTGAAAGAAGAAAACTCCACCACAGTTCAGGGTACAGAAAGTCAACAGTTTTAAAAGGATCTGTCTGACTTCAGACACAAAAGGAAAACATACCACTTCAAATCTGTTGTATCTGGCTTTCATTTTTTTTTTTTTAACCAAATGGCTGTTTCATCAAATCTGAAGGGCTGGCAATGTGAAGCAGTGCTGGCCACTGATACCAATCCGAGCAACAACGTAAACACGAGAGACGGCTGCTGGAGATGACAGGGTCTCCTCTCTTCAAAGGGGCTGGCAAGGTGGTTCAGCGGGGAAGGGTGCTTGCCACCAAGCCTGAGGACCTGAGTTTGATTCCTGGTACCCTATGGTAGAAGAGAACCGACCCTTCAGGGCCTCTAACTGCCACAGTGCACCATGCTATGAGTGTGCCCACATGGGCATATCACACATACACAAATAAATAAATGTAATAAAAAAAAATGTTAAAGGGGCTACAAAACGTTGTGTTCAGGCCCCAAAAGTTTCTGCGAACTTGACAGAACCAAGGATTAGACTCATTATTGCCTGTGAGGGAAATGCACAGCTCAGGGATCTACCAGTTCTGCTGTTAATTTTGTACAGAAAAGTGCTGGCCAGCCAGTGGGAACAGTAAACAAATCCAGGCAAAAAAATCTCCCTCGGTAACGGAGTTATTAGAAAAACCATAAATCTCCTAAACCCGAGTCTTTGAGCCGTAGTCACTCTGCATATTAAAAAATAATAATAATAAATGAATTCTCTCAACATCCCAGCATGCCACACTTCCCTGGGTCAAATCACTTTTCCATTTTCCACTGACGGCAGTGGCAGTCACCAAGCTCCCCATCTTGGAAATCATGAAGTGGCAACTGTAACTAAGAAACAGAAACCTCAAATATTCCTCTTCTTTAATAAAAAGGGCCAATATTTGCCTTTCGATCAGTGCCAATCAAGAACGAGTATCTATGTCTTTCAAATTATTGATAAACTACCAATAAAGCAGGAAGCGCTCATTCAATTTAAACCAAGTTCCCTGGGTAACAGGGCAGGGAGAAAACAGAAGCCGCGGCAAGAATTATACAGAAGACGACAAAGCAGAGATTCGAGATTGTAGGGCTATTGCTTGGGGCCCAGTATCAGCTAGCCTCGCCCACATGCTCTGCTCAACTACCCTGTCCACCTTTCACTTTGTAGAGACTTCAGTATCCAACCACTCATGCGAACATACACTGGACAGATGCTGAACAAAAATCCAGTGTTCAAATTATGCACAAATCCAAATGGCTCTGGAATTTAAACATTACAAGATAGCCGGGCGGTGGTGGCGCACGCCTTTAATCCCAGCACTCGGGAGGCAGAGGCAGGCGGATCTCGGTGAGTTCGAGGCCAGCCTGGGCTACCAAGTGAGTCCCAGGAAAGGCGCAAAGCTACACAGAGAAACCCTGTCTCGAAAAAACCAAAAAAAAAAAAAAAAAATAAACATTACAAGATAAAATTGTAGAAGCATTATTAGGAGGATACAGAGGGGAATATTTTAAAAATCTTGAGTGAGAAAAATCTTTGCAGAAAAGAAGGAAAATCTACAGATATTGAAGAAAAACCTAGAAGCTAAGCTGTGACTACATAATTCGTGTGTGTGTGTGTGTGTGTGTGTGTGTGTGTGTGTGTGTGTGTGTATTATATACTTGCATGAACAGTACATGGGCCCAGAGAAACCAGAGGCCTGTCTTGGGTGCCTTCCTCTATTGCGTTCCCCTTTATTTTTGAGACAGGGCCTCTCACTGAACCCAGAGCTCACTGACTGACTCAACTGTGGAGGCTCATGTGTGAGGGCTGGGGTCTGAACTCAAGGCCCCAAGCTTGGCCAGCAGGGGCCTGGTCCACTGGGCCATCTCCCCGGTCCAATTCTATAGAAGTTGAAGTCTCTGAAAAATAAAATTACTAATGACCAAAAGTAGGCAAAGGACATAAAAGAACAAAGAAAGGGGCCCTGAAACCTCCAGGGGAAAGACGGCTCCATGTGGGTAAAAGAAACACAAACTCGAAACCACCAATTGACAGGTACGAGCTGCCAGTGCTCTTAACCTCCGAGCCATCTCTCCAGCCTCCAGAAAACATAATAATAATAATAATAATAATAATAATAATAATACCTCTAAAGGTACACTCTGAAATCTAACAGACACAAGTTACAGATTTAAAAGTCGTGCTCAGAATGAGCCACCACTCGAGACCAATGTGGAAGTCAGCATGAGCTGGTGGCCGGGTCTGCGGATCAGTCACCGAAGACCCCTGACACTACAGGAGCCACACGGATCCCCTTGGCCAGTTCTCGGTGTTTTCCTGACTGCAAATGGAGAGCCACACAACAGTCTGTCATCTTTCGGCCCTCCACCAGGGCTTCCTCCTCTGCGTTTGCTGGACACTAAACATCCAGGGCTTCCTCCAGCCCAGGGCTGCCGGCACTGCTCACTGCCTCTTACCACTGAGTTCAATCCTGTTTCGATCAGTACACCAGGTACAGCAGGAGCATCCCTAAGCCCAAATCCAAACTCTCCAGTGCTCTGAAAGTCGTTAACTTTGGACCACTTCATCAGGAGACCACAGGTGGAAAATTTCACAGCATGAATCTTTGTTTCATGCACCAAATTGTTTCAAATCGTCTATAAAATTAACTCTATGCGACGTGTAAAATAAACACACATTTTATGCTTACACTTGAGTCCCCTTCCAAGATGTCTCATCATGTACATACAGCTATTCCTAGATCTGAAACACTTCCAGTCCCATGTATTTTTGACAAGGAACACAGCCTAGTATGCCAATTCGGAATATCCCTAGAGACTCCCGCCAAACCTTGGAAAACTACACAATCAGCCACTCTGCCTCTTGGTTTAATATTTCATTTTAACATACTGAAACAACAGGCCCCCCAAGGAGATAGATGGAGGGGAGGTGGAAGACTAGAGAACTGTGCCATAGATGGTCTACGCTGCAGACATGTGGGCACGCCTGTGATAGCTGGGTAGAGTGAGGAAGTATAGACCAGCTGCGTCTAAGGCTAAGAAGGGTAAATAAAACAGAGGACCCAGCTGGGGGCTCGTGCCTCTTCCACTAACATGGTGAGTAACAAGCAAAGTCAGAGAACAGACAGACAGGAGGACGTTAAACTAACTGCCATGGCGCTTTGCCAACGGCGAGGTTGATTTTTCATGTAATCTGGCCAACTCATGGAAATGTAAGATCTGATCTCATGGCTGGAGAGATGGCTCAGTGGTTAAGGGCACTGGCTGCTCTTCCTAGAGGTCCTGAGTTCAATTCCCAGCAACCACATGGTGGCTCGCAACCATCTGTAATGAGATCTGGTGCCCTCTTCTGGCCTGCAGACAGAACACTGTATACATAATAAATAAATCTTAAAAAAAAAAAACTTAAAAAAAAAGATCTGATCTCACATGACCAACTCCTACTACCCATGTGTACAAGCCCAGCCTCTCTGCTTCCCCGGGCACAGCACTGCACCTACTGGTATCCTTAAAATACGCAACAAACACAGACAAAGCCTTTAGAAAGTATTTTCACAGGACTTATCTTTCGGCAACCACTAGTGTTTAGTCTTGGGATTGGCAGGATGTCTCGGTGAGTAACGGTGCCTGCTACAGAGTGTGAGGACCTACGCTCAATCACCAGAGCCCTCATAGTGGAAGGCGCGACCTCCGTACACACCCGCACACAAGATAACAATGCAATTTAAAAACCGTGAGAATTTAGCCTGGATCTCGGGACTTGAGACCCCTGGAGAAGGAAGGCTGCAGTTGTTCCTCCATGCTGTCACAGGGAAGCTGTGAGGAGACAGCTTAGGAACTGAGAGGCCAAGAGAGTCTCATGGCTCACCTTCAAAAAATCGTTTTAGGTTTATTTTACCTTATGACCGTTTTGCCAGCATGTACGGGTCTGCTCCACATATGACCCTGGTGCCCTTGTAGGTCAGAAGGCCGCACTGGATCTCCTGGAACTGAATCCACCGTGTTGGGGCTGGGAACTAACCCATGTCCTCTGCAAGAGCAGCCAGTGCTCTTAACCACTGAGCCACCTCTCCAGCTCCTCCTCACTTCTTTTTTGTAAATTATCAAAGTCAGTAAGGCACTGGGAGGCTGGACTGGCCTGATTACTACTGATGAGTAGCTTGTTTTCCTACATGTATTTATTTGTGTATGTGTTGTACAGGACTAGTGCAGACATCAGAGGACCACCTGGAAGACAGGTCTCTTGTTCCACCCTTGTGTCCTGGGGATCAAGCTCGGGCCATCAGGCTTGGTGACAAGGGCCCTTATTTGCTGAGCCACTTCAGCAGCCCGGAGGACTATCTCAGTGATGGATGGGGCTAATCCCACGAGGATCTTTTTTTTTTTTTTTTTTTTTTTTGGTTTTTCGAGACAGGGTTTCTCTGTGTAGCTTTGCGCCTTTCCTGGAACTCACTTGGTAGCCCAGGCTGGCCTCGAACTCCCAGAGATCCGCCTGGCTCTGCCTCCCGAGTGCTGGGATTAAAGGCGTGCGCCACCACCGCCCGGCGAACGCTTCACGAATTTGCGTGTCATCCTTGCGCAGGGGCCATGCTAATCTTCTCTGTATCGTTCCAATTTTAGTATATGTGCTGCCGAAGCGAGCACTCCCACAAGGATCTTTAAAAAGACTTCTTCAACTCTCCAAAGCAGGATTAGTCCCACCTCTGAGATAATGAAACTCAAGCCCATGGAGGCTGAACTGCTCTCTGGCCTCAAGGGGCAGAGTTGGCCCTCTGCCTCAGCTCTGTGTGGTCCCCAAGACAGTGTGGATCCCTCAGCCACCATGATCCCAGACTTCCAAGTGGGAGAGCGGCTACCAGTTACACATTTGACCACGTATGGAATGGAAAAAAAAAATCAACAACAAACAAAATGACCTACTATTGTGGAGAAAAATGATAAGGTTTTAATACCAAAATCTGCAAAGAGATCTAGTGACTATAAATGATAAATCTCTCCAAACGCAAGCACCATGTTCTTATTTGTTCCATGTTCCCAGATGCCACTGAAAACTGTCACCGAGTCAGTGTTAGAGAATTCCAGCTCCACTGCAAGCCCAGTGATGCTTCTAGAATCCCCACAGCTCTCTGCTCCCACAGTCACTCAGGCTTATTACACAGTGATTACCACATCTACCCACCCACCCATCATTTTCTTTAAAATACAGAGTTGAGGACCACTAAGAGATTTCTTAAAAAATTATCTGAGCCGGGCGGTGGTGGCACACGCCTTTAATCCCAGCACTCGGGAGGCAGAGCCAGGTAGATCTCTGTGACTTCAAGGCCAGCCTGGGCTACCAAGTGAGTTCCAGAAAAAGGCGCAAAGCTACACAGAGAAACCCTGTCTCAAACAAAACAAAACAAAACAAAACAAAATTATCTGTACAGGCCCTCTCCTAAGGCACGAAAATACCTTTTGATACCAAATATGCTTGTAAAGAGGTTGTTTTCACTCTCCTATAAAAAGGTAAAGGCCAGGTCCAGAAAGATGGCTCCGCAGTTAAGAGCACTTACTGCTCTACCAGAGGACCTGAGTTCAGTTCCCAGGACCCACATCAGGAAGCCCTCCACGGGCACTAGCACACACTCACACAGACACATTTTTTTTAAAAAGGTAAAGGTGCTGGTTTTGAAAGGCTCACAAAGGACGAGCTCCATGAAAAGCCGGTAGAGAATATTTTTAGTACTACATGAGATTCCACACAAGGCCTCCCACAGCACAAGCTATTCTTGCAACCCGGTCGGGCAAGGAAAAGAAAAGCTGGAAACAGAAGTGCGTTTTGCTGCGCACAGTGGCTCACAAAGGCTGAGAAGTAGAGGGACTGCCTAAGTTTAAGGCTAGCTTGAGCTACATTGTTAATTTCAGGCCTGCCTGGGCTACAGGGTGAGGTTAATTAACTGTTTTAGAGATGTATCGAGCAGAACTGAGCACCCTGACTACAGGTCTTCTGTCTTATTGATCAATGACGAGCTAATGGAGTCAAAGCGAACAACTCTCCTTTTGAAAAACAAAATAACAGCAAAACCACTTTTCACGAAAGAACATGACATCTCATGCCTGAGCTCATGAATCTAGCTGTCCAGAAAGGAACTTTCAGAGGACTTATCTTTCTGGTATCTCCTGGTAGTTTCTGGAGAACTTCATGACTACAGGAGGACAAAAAACATGTTCAGGAAAGTCCCATCAATTCTCAACTATGCAGCACAGTAAGGAAACATGCTGCCCAAATATTCAAAAGTCACCCAGTGCTGGGTGTGGTGGTGTTCTGTAGCTGGAGTTTTTCTGGCCCCCAGGCAACTTTACTTATTAACATACAAACATATAACATAAAATCACATTTCAGTACAAATAAAATATCACCATAGTGTTCACCTTTAAATCTCAACACTCAGGAGGCAGAGGCAGGCAGACCTCTGTGAATTCTGGGCCAGCTTGGTCTGCATGGCGAACTCAGCCAGTTTCACAGTGTCTCAAAAAAGAAAAGTCACCCAACATTAATTGTTTTCTAGAACAGCATTTAAAAGTCACCCTATCCGGACTAGAGACACAGCTTGATGGTTAAGAGCATTCAGGTCTCTACACATATACTAAACAGCTCACAACTGCCTCTAACTCCAGTTCTAGGGGATCCAACACCCTTTCTGGCTTTCTCAGGGACTATGCACACATATACACACAAATACAAATAAATAAAATTAAAATAATTGTAAAGAGCCATTCTATTGGTGATTTGTGGCCATTTTTAACTAAGGATCACAGTATCCTAAGGTATAACTAATACGCCATGGTGAACAGAACACTGCTCCACCTCTTGATGAAGAAGGCTCTCGTGGGTCTATGTGGCAGCAGGAAGCAGCCGTCAAAGGCGAAGAGGACAGGTGACTATGTTACCTCTGCTAAAGAAGAATTCGGCTTCAAACAACACACTTGGGGCCAGAGAGTCGTGGGTTCGAATCTGACTCTTGTATCCCTAGCTGCAGGGTCCTGGGAAAGTTACTGAGGTATCCAGGATTCCCCTCTTTAGTATAAAATTCCCTGCTGGGTGCTGGAATCTCTCCACCTGTATCTGTGACATGAGGCGCCAAGGTTGACATGGCCAAGTTACCTTTTTTTAAAGAAGAAGTCACCCAAACCAAGCATATGAAGTAATTAGAACTGACGAGCTTCCATCTGAAATAACTTAAATCTGGAGGAAGACTTGAGTTATTAAAAATGTGTAAGAGGAAGGATGTTGGAGAAATGGAAAACTAAAAGATGTTGCCTGGGGCTGGAGTCGTACAGCACCTGCTTAGCATGTCCAGGGCTCTAGGTTCAATGCCCGGTCCCGAACCAGCTAACAAACAAAAAGGTTGATAATACTACCGAAGTCACCACTACCTTTTTCAAGCTAGCAAAGGAAGGCTTCCCTGAAAACAGGTGTAAGAGCGCCCCCTTGTGGTGTATGATCTGAATGTCACCTTTTCTACCTGCAAAGCTCAACCATGGAGGAGGGGGGATTATTTTCTAAAGCTTTTATAATCCAGTTGAGTTTTTTTTTTATTTTCCTAGGAAATATCAAATTACCAATATTCGTGTTCTTACAAATCTTTTGGATGTTTTAAATAATGAGGCCAGCGTATTTGGTGTGTAGTGTGTATTAATACGGCAGTCTGGGACGTTATTCTGAGATCAACACAACACCAAACGTCCATTATAACAGATGGTCAGACTGAAAGTGTTCAGGAAAATGAGGCCAAACATTACACTCTCAGTACTCTCTGTCTACTGTCTAGCAGGGGCTATTAACAGAGAACAGCTCCTGGGTTATATACGTCTCTTGTTCTACGGGTCTAGCACACATGCACGCACACACACACACACACACACACACACACACACACACACACAAATGTGTCTAACTGCTATAGTGTGCTCTATATACATATATAGTGGATTATAATTCATTATCTTAATGGAAGTCAGCAAACAGGTACTAACTGCCCATGAGACAATTTTTAGCTACCTTTCTAACGCATGCGCTGTGGTACACTAAAATGGGTCGGTGTGCCTTAAGCACATGTGCAAACCTCCCAGTACTGACTTCTGAAAGAATAGAAACGAGCCCCACCCACTGGAAACCGCTCAAGGTCTAGGGATTAAGACCTGTTGACTCGGGTAAAATAAAAGCTCTTTATGTAACAGAC
Organism: Peromyscus maniculatus bairdii; assembly: GCF_049852395.1. Lineage (NCBI taxonomy): Eukaryota > Metazoa > Chordata > Mammalia > Rodentia > Cricetidae > Peromyscus > Peromyscus maniculatus. The sequence goes on along the minus strand of NC_134859.1, from coordinate 52,569,928 downwards.
TAACAGGGCAGTAACAAATGATACCGCATGGGGGTAAAATTACAAGCCAGAATGTTCCAACTGCGTCTGAAAGAAGGCCCCCATTGTTTACTAAAATTAAACTTTTATTTGAATCCTCAGCAGATTAATAATTAAACATTTGGAAGACCATGCGACTAAGCCATGCCAACCTGCCTGCTAACATGAAAGGGCTCATTTGGGAGAAAACGGAATTTTGAAACACCTTTAATTGTCTTGTCAAAAAACGCTGTATTCCTACATTTTCCCACATTTAAAGCCAGGATATATAATTTCCTCTGACACCCAAAATCAGGTCTTTAGCACGAATCACAACAACTTAAAGAAACACAACTATGGGTCAGTTTGCAACTCGGTATAAACCAGGTTTAGAGAATTAGTGCAGGTAACAGGTCCATCGTGAATTTCTTTTTAAAATGTTTGTTTTGAGATTGGGGTGGGGGGTGGGGGGAGTGGAGTAGGGTAGGGTGTCTAATTCTGTAGCTCACTATGTAGCCCAGGCTGGCCTTTAATGCTCTATCTTGCTTCAGTGTCTTCAGTGCTGGGGTTACAGATGTGTGCAACCACACACAGCTCACAAACTGCTTGAGTATCTGACATCTCACCGGAGGTTAAGAAGGCCCAGCTTTCTTTAACCAAGTCCCAATACACTCTTCACCCCCAAAGCTCCCAAACTAGGGGCACTTATCTCGGTCCCTGAAAGAATGAAGCAAGCAAGCCATATCTCAGTAGTCTACAGGTGGATTTTTACAAAACAAAAAAGACATGCAGCTTCTACTGTTATTGGCCAGAAAGCAGGTTACTAAATCTCCTGAGGGCTGAGACGTTGCTCAGTTGTGGAGCGATTGGCCAGCATGCACAGGGCCCCGGGTCCTATCCCCAGCACCTCACAAAACTGGATGTCCTGGAGTATAACTATACCTGAGTTCTCAGGGGGTGAGGGCAGAAGTTCAAGCCACCCTGGCTACAGAGTGAATGCAAGTCCAGCTTCGGCTACTGAGACCCTGTCTCAAGGGGGGAAAAAAAAGTTCTGGAAAATCCAGCAGGGAATCACTGTTGAGGATTATCATGGAAGTCCTGTGGCTGGAGCAGCGGCTAGCCATCCTCACTCAAGGCACCAGAGCAGGGTGCAGATCTACACACAGAGCACTGACCGGGAGCGGGAGCTTCCTGCCAGTCAGGGTTACACCCAGACCAATCCATCCCTTAGGTGGGTCTCCCCTCGCCAGCACAGTCACTGGAAAGCAGTGAACAGACACTTACAACAGAATTCAAGGTTAGAGGCAACAGTGTGGAGACCAAGTCCTCCTCGAGCTGTGGGAAACTCTGAGTGGCCCAGGCTCCTTCCTCTCTTAAATAAGACTGTTCCTCCTCCCACTCCAGGGAAGGTGGACACGTTTACATGGATACATCTGACGTGTTGATACGGCTCTCAGCAGTAAGTCCTTCAAAGTGTCGATCTTTACCTTCAGGTTCTTCAACAAAGTTCTGATGGTCAGGGTAAGCTGCAAAGAAGAGAACACAGCCTGAGTCCACCAGCCAGAGGGGTAGCATCTGCTAAGTTAGGAAGGAAGGCCTGGAGGACAGGTTCAGGGTTGTAAAGTTCTCAATGGCTTCCTGGTCTAGCCACCCACCCGGAGCTTGTACCCATGGTGTACCTGCCCAAGGCGACCTGGTCCACATGGGAACACAGCTATGGAATGGAAGTTGTCAGCTTGCATTCATCCTCAGCTGGAATTCTGTCCCCAGAGCTTCCACATACTGCATTTTATCCACCCTGGAGCCATGCAGGAAATTGTGTTCCCTCAGTCCTTGCTCAATAGCAAAACCCCACGGTTCCCTCAACCATGCTTCAGATGACAAGGTGTCAAGTCCTATTACCGTTCTGACCGGTCTCGGAACACTCTGGTATATTTATAGCTCATGTGAACACTGGAGAGTACATGCTCTTTTTCCATGAGAGGAATGTTAACCACGCATGAGTCTTCTTCCAGGACTAAGGGAATTGTCTCCAGTCATCCTAAAAACCCAGAGGGAATGTCTGTCCGTGACTCTAAAGATGAAGAAGAGGTGGGGAGAGACCCTCTCTGACAATTGAAATGTGAAGAACAAAAGTACCCATTTAAATGGAAACATATTTGACCAGGGACGAAATGGGAGGAATATTAAAAAGGCAGAACGCCGCTGTTTTCACTGCGGCTTGCTAAAAGCAGCGGTTATGCTGGGCATGATGGGGTACGCCTGCAATCCCAGCACTGGAGAGGCAGGAGGATCCCTAGGACAAGGTCAGCGTGTAAGTTCACATAGTGAACTACATAGTGAGTTCAAGGTCAGCCAAGGTTACATAGTGAGACCCTGCCTTAACAAAACAACAAAGTAGCAGTGTGTAACTCAGGGAGAGGCAGGAGGCCCTCCTCTGATGAGCAAGGTCCCCGTGTTAAGACACTGTCCCTGTCCGGTGTCAGCAGTCAGGAGAAGCCCAGGAAACCAAAGGAGCCCCCCACAGAGTTGATGGGGAGCTGAGGGGAAGGAGTCCTCCATGTATTCAAAAAATAAAGACAAGCAGCAGCAGAAAGTGTAACAGCTGGGCGCTGTAGTTTACACCTGTACCCTACTTGGGAGGCTTCAGCATGGGGTGGGGGGCAGCCTGGGTAACACAGCTCCCAAACTCTTTCTTTCAAAAAGACACCACACATAACGCACGCGCGCACACACACACACACACACACACACACACACACACACACAGAAAAATAAATGTAATTTTAAAAATTTTAAATCACGTCATAAAATGAAATGTCAACCAAAAAGAGAATAGTCTAGAAACTAATTTATTGTAATGCCAAAGGTGATCATTTCTTAGTAGTAAGATTTCAAATTTTGTAAGAAAATAATCTTTGCCAGGGCTACAGGGCTTCACAGAGAAACCTTGTCTTAAAAAACAAGCCGGGCGTTGGTAGCGCACGCCTTTAATCCCAGCACTCGGGAGGCAGAGGCAGGTGGATCTTTGTGAGTTCGAGGCCAGCCTGGGCTACCAAGTGAGTTCCAGGAAAGGTGCAAAGCTATTTTGATAATCAAGAGAAAAATTCCTTTGTTATAATTAAACAGAAACTTCCAGAACAAAGAAAAACAAATGCAAAACCCGGTTCACACTTTAGCTAACATAACCCTAGACATAAGCACTGACTTTAATCACTGAAAAACAGACACCCCCCCCACCCCCCCCACCCCCCGCACACCAATCCCACTCCAGGATGACAAAGACTCTTAAAACATCACCAGACTCAGAACTGCATTAAAAGGACAGGATGCTACCAGGAACGAGAATTTATTCTTGCAAGTTAAGAACGGTTTAGTGCTAGAAAACCTCAAAAGAAAGCTTATGGTGTTAATGACCAAAAATAGGATAAACATATGATTAATACAGTGTGGGGAAATTAAAAATAAAGCAGAAAGAGAAGCTAAGAATAGACACTATTGTCTATCTAACTGTGATCTAGAAGTTCTTCCTAAAGGAACAAGACGAAGAGAATGTGGAAGGGCTCAAGGGAGATTCGAGTATTATTTGCAGACAGAGAATAACGGACTTGGGAAAGTTCAAGAGAATCAGCTTGGGGCTGGGGAGACGGCGTAGTCAGCAGAGTGCTTGCCACACAAGCAGGAAGGCCTGGGTTTGAATCCCAAGCACCTGTGTGAGAGGCCAGGCGTGGTGGGAATCCCAGCACTGGGGGGTACTGTGGGGTAGGGACAGGAGGACTTATGCGGCTTGCTAGCCACCTAATCTACTCAGATGGGTAGATTCCAGGTTCAATGAGAAATCCTGTGTCCAAAAAAAAAAAAAAAAAAAAAAAAAGGAAAAGAATTCAGTACAGTGATCAAGCCTGGCATGGTACCTCTCACCTACTAACTACACCAGCATTTGGGACATAGAGGACGGAGGCAAGAGGGTAAGGAGCCCAGGGCCAGCCTGAACTACAACAGGAATTCCAGACCAGCCTGGGTGTCAATGAGATCCTGGGAATTAATTAGTAAACTAAATGAAACTTTTAAAAAACAAAATATAGTAATAATACCAACAAAATCTAAAACAATATGTAGATTGGTTTTGGCACACGGTAACTATGCCGTAAATACTACTGCAAGAGGGCATAAAAAGGAAGCACTAAGTATTATTTAAAAAGCCAAGTCAGTGGTGTTGGCGCACACCTTTGATCCCAGCACTCGGGAGGCAGAGGCAGGCGGATTTCTGTGAGTTCGAGGCCAGCCTGGTCTACAGAGTGAGATCCAGGACAGGCACCAAAACTACACAGAGAAACCCTGTCTCGAAAAACCATTAAAAAAAAAAAAAAAAAAAAAGCTAAGTCAATGGTAGTGACACACACCTTTAATTCCAGCACTGAGGAGGTAGAGGCAGGCGGATCTCTGTGAGTTCCAAGCCAGCCTGATCTACAGAGTGTTTTCTCTGTGTAGCCAGGGAAACCCTGTCTCGAAGAACCTACCCCACACACAAAACATCTGTAATCCCAATGCTTTCGGGACTGAGACAGAAGGATCATGGTTTAAGATTAGCTTGAACTACACAGCAAGTTCCAGGCCAGTCTGGGCTACAAAGCAATACCCTGACTCAAAAGTAAAGAAATAGAATTACAAATGAGAATAAAAATAAGACAAATGATATGTATGCAAAATAAGTGCATATCATATTGTATACATGATAAAACACCTGCAGTCATTTCTTTGGTTTGTCGTTTAACCTGTTTGTTGCTGAGATAAGATCTCCCTCCCCAGCCTAAACAACTGGATAAGAAGTTATTGTGAACAAAATACGAGGGGCTGGGACTCGGCTAGGGGACGTGCTTGCTGCACAAGCCTGGGAACTTGTGATTGGCCCAGCAGCCAGGCACAGCAGCATGCGTCTATGCGGCTGTAACCCCGGCACTGGAAGGGAAGGGAGACCAAAAGGCCCCTGGAAGAACTGGCCAGTCTAGCCAAGTCTGTCGGTGCGGTGGGCTCCGGGTTCAATGGCAGACCCAGCCTCAAAAAGGCAAGGTGGAAAGTCACGGAAGAAAACTACCAGTGTCAACCTCAGGCCTCCAAACACATACAAACACCCAGGAACATACACACACACATCCAACAGGATGATGCCAGCAGCTGCCAACAGTGTTGAATACAGTGTGAACACTGCAGCTGTATACAAAGTCAGTGAATGAAATATACACCATTGTATATCTTAGGGGAGTAGTCATAATTTACCAAATGGGGAGAAAATAAAATTAGATACAACATACCAAAAACACACTCCAGATTCATGCACATACACACACACACACACACACACACACACACACACACACACACACACGCACACGTGTGCCCCAGGCGCATTAACCCTTCTGCAGTGTTACCTTAGGTGTCTTTTCGCCTCTTCTTTCACACTGATTCCGTTCTTGGATTTTCTCAGCAATTTCTTGGGCAATTTGGCAAGTAGAATCGTATGTGGAGAACCTGAAATCAAAGTCACACAAAGAGAAAGAGGTTTAAATTTCTTTAAATAAAGTCCGGGTGTGGTGGCAGAGGCAGAGGCAGGCAGATCTCTGTGAGTTCAAGGCCAGCCTGGTCTACATTGTGAGCTCTAGACCAGGCTACATAAGAAGACCCTATCTCTAACCTATCTCGGAAGGAAGGAAGGAAGGAAGGAAGGAAGGAAGGAAGGAAGGAAGGAAGGAAGGAAGGAAGGAAGGAAGGAAGGAAGGAAGGAAGGATAGAAAGAAAGAGAAAGAAAGAAAAAAAGAAGAAAGAAAGAAAGAAGGAAGGAAGGAAGGAAGGAAGGAAGGAAGGAAGGAAGGAAGGAAGGAAGGAAGGAAGGAAGGAAGGAAGGAAGGAAGGAAGCAAAAAGGACTCATAATAGCAGCATGTACTGAATGGTGCTTCCTATGTACCAGGCACCATTCAGAATACTTCACTGATGACAACTTGGTTAATCCACACAAGAACTTGTGTGGGGCAGGGAACACGACAGGCTTAGACAGGAGGAAACCAGGTACAAAGAGGCAGAGGTGACTTGCTCAGAAGGAACAAAGGACAGCAGCAATCAGATGTGTCTGGTCCCAGAATCTGGGCTCTTAAGGACTTTACTGTTACCCACATAAGTAAAACATTTGCATTTGTACCTTTGGTTTGATGTTATTTGGGGTTTTCTGTTTTGTTTTAAGAGGATCTCCCTATGTAACCCAGGCTGGCCTTGAACTCATAATTCTCCTGCTTTCACTTCCTGAAAGCTAGGATTCCAGGCCTGCAACAGTAGGCTGGGCTCTGCATTCACTCCTCTGTCAGACAGACAGCCAACATTGCTGAAGGGCCTGTGCTGAACCCGACCTTGTTCCAGGCGCTGTCAATTCAAAAGAGCAAGAAACAAAAAGGACAGAGTTGGGGTTTCTCAGCCTGCATTCTAGTGAAAGGAGAATGGCATACAACAAATGCATGGTATAGCAGATGTGGGTTTGACTTGTGCTGAGAAGAAACATGGGAGATGAAGGAACACAGTGACAAGGAGGTGCTATTTCAGGGCAGGAGACACTGAGGCAAGGTGAGAACGGATGTGCAAATTCAGGCAACAGGGACAGCAGGAACTGTGTATTTGCAGCAAAATGCTCTAGCTGACTGGGTCGGAGCTGACGCCTCACCCTGCCACAGTTCTCTCGGAACCCTGACTGGCCTTCCACTTCCCACTCAACAGTGTTAGGGGCTTTGAAAGATTCAAATGAGGGCCTAAAAGAGGGGCTGGAGAGATGGCTCAGTGGTTTAGAGCACCGCTGCCCTTCCAGAGGACCTGGGTTCGATCCCAGCACCCACACGGCAGTCCACCGCTGTATCACACCCTCTTCTGGCCTCTGTGGGTACCAGGCAAGCACGATGCACAGAGAGGTATACATGCAGGCTAAAACACCCATACACTTAAAACAGAAATAAATGAACACCCAATAGTACCCAGAGTTTTCCTTATTACAGCACTTTCACTTCCTGATTTTCACAAAACACTGGTGTGTACACACATTTCATCTCTTATACCAGTCTGCTCTTAAGAAGCAGGGACTCTTGTGCTCACATAAACAATGTACTTTCCAGATCCGTCCATTGCAAAATATTGAAAACTGCTGTTTGCCCTACTGTCCCGGTTTCACGCATAAGAAAATAAGCAATTTATTCCTTAAAATATTCCAGTAGTGGACATGCCTATTAACCCAGCTACTTGAGGCTGAGACATGAGAGTCTTAACTTCAAGGTAGTCTACTTGAGGCAGCTTGAGTAATTTAGTGACCTGTTTCAAACTTAAAGGCACAGTTCAGTGGGAAGCACTTGCCTAGCTTGGGCAAGGCATTAGGCTCAATCACCAGCACCAGGGTCTAGCTTAGGCAAGGCACTAGGCTCAATCACCAGCATCAGGGTCTTGGGCAAGGCACTAGGCTCAATCACTAGCATCAGGGTCTGTCTTGGACAAGGCACTAGGCTCAATCACCAGCATCAGGGTCTAGCTTAGGCAAGGCACTAGGCTCAATCACCAGCATCAGGGTCTTGGGCAAGGCACTAGGCTCAATCACTAGCATCAGGGTCTGTCTTGGGCAAGGCACTAGGCTCAATCACCAGCATCAGGGTCTTGGGCAAGGCACTAGGCTCAATCACTAGCATCAGGGTCTGGCTTGGGCAAGGCATTAGGCTCAATCACCAGCATCAGAGTCTAGCTTGGGCAAGGGCTCAATCACCAGCATTGGGGTGGGGGGTTGTCTAGCTTGGGCTCGGGATATGGCTCCAGGTTCTACACAGAGACTTTATGCTGTGAGCTTCTCAAGCCCTTCAGTGGCAGGGTCAGCCCCTAACCCTGGACTCAACGTATACATCAATATGCATCATTCAGTATATTCAGGAATAGGTGTGTATATGAAAAAGAAGGTGGTGAATATATACATCATATTAATATATATAATATATATGTATAAAATTTTAAACCAGTGGGGTAATAAGGAAAATAGTCCTAGCCCTGGATTCCCTACATTGTCCTTGTTTGCTTCCACACTATCATCTATGAAGACAGGAGCTTCAGTCTGGCTATGCAAAGGCAGATCAAACATATAAAATCCATAACAAAATCCTGTCAAATAGGAGACCTAAATTGAGTACCTCTAGAGTTAGGAGGTGGGTGGAAGACATTACTGATGTCAGAGGCGCTCAGATGGGCTGGGCCGCAAGAGGGCATCTTGGGCTGACTTCCAGACTAAAGCAGATTTCTGTATGGGGAGGAGGAGTGAGATCTAAACACCACGGAGGAAGGCACACGGCGCATGCAAAGATTAATCGAAGAAAGCATGTCTGGCCAAGAAGTAGCTCTGGCGGGAGGGTCCATTTAAACAGGACAGATTAGCAGAGGTTAGTTTCTGCACAGCCTGGCCCAGTAGTCTAATGAGATGAGACTTCCGGGAGAATTTTACCCCAAGATACTGAAGCATTTGAACTCTTTTACTGTTGGTCTCAACTGTTTGACTCAGCGGCTTTCTCATTTGAAAGTGGAGAAAGCTTTCTTGTCCTGTTAGGGACCCAAACTAATGGTCTTGCATATGGTAAGCCCTACTACCACTGAGCTAAAACTGAAATAAGTTATGAACATTCAGATGATGTACTGACACACATGCAAAAATCATGTTTTTAATAATAGTTAATGAGGGGCTGGAGAGATGGCTCAGAGGTTAAGAGCACTGGCTGCTCTTCCAGAGGTCCTGAGTTCACTTCCTAGCAACCACATGGTGGTTCACAGCCATCTACAATGAGATCTCGTGCCCTCTTCTGGCTTGCAGGCATACATGCAGGCAAAACACTGTATGCATAATAAATAAATAAATAAATAAATAAATAAATAAATAAATAAATAAATAAAAGAATAGTTAATGATAGGGAGAAATGCTTCCTGTTGTGTAAAATACAAGCAAGGTACAGATTCAGACCATAAATGAATTGAAAAAAGTTAACATTGATAAGTGATGAAGATGCTATTTATTTTCTTTCCTGTAGATACTCAGTAGTCTCTAAATTTTCTACCAGGGGTGTAGACAATAGTTGAAACTTGATGAGGGAAAAAAGTGTTAAATTCAGCGATGGGCTGGGCATGGTGGCAGAGGCCTGTAAGCATACCACTTAGGAGACTGAAGCCAGAGGATCAGCAATTTAAGGTCAGCCTGGACTCCCTGAGACATTGGAGCCCAAACAGACAAAAAAAAAAAAAAAAAAAAAAAAAAAAAACACCACGAAAATTTCAGCAACTAGGCCAAATAGCATAGATCCCAGGTAACTCTAACTTTGACCTTGATACCCACTCTCCCAATACTCAAAATTGTCTGCCACCAAACATTTATAAACTGCACCAGAAACACCAACATAAGGCATATCCTCCAACAAGAACATCACAGAAATACAATGTTATAAATTATTAAATGGGAAAATCAAGACGGTACAGCACTGTGTTCCCTGTATAAAGACATTGTTCATCACTCTGTCCTTGGGGCTTCATTGCTGAATAAATGGCCTTATCGGGTGCTGACTTCTGCACTAGCTCTTGCTGACAAACGTCTTCATGCTACTGACGCAGGAAAGGGTAAAATGCCTATCCCAAGCGCAGATTTCCCTCCCAGATTACTACAAGTCTTTTTGTGAAGAGCCCATAACACCTATGCCCAGCTAACTACTAACTAGCTGGTGACCATGGAGTCTGAACCTGAGTTTCTTCCCTTGCTATGGGTTAATGGGTGAAGGAAGGGACATCCTACCAAAAGAAGGTTGTTTCTACTTCACTTTTACAGGACCCCAGGGGAGTCTGCACACGCAGTTATCCACAAGCAGGACAGGCGAGAAGCCCCTACAGAAGGAGGGGGAAATACTGCATTCTGCTCGGTCCCAGCTCCCCCAAGTCACGGTATCCCGCTCCGACCACCGAGTTAGCACCCGGAAGGCGGGATGTGGCTGAGTCCCCAAAGCAGGGGGAGGGTCCTCACCCGCTTTGCTAGTCCCTAAAAGCCGCCGGCCTCAAGTTCAACTATGGCCAGGGTCTGTGCGAGTCCCTGGGAGCCACTTCCACCCCCAAGACCCACTGCACACTACTGCCACCTCTAGCAACTCACCAGGGGTCCGGGGCCATGGTGCAATCTCCGCCCGCAGCTGGGACACTTCCTGCTCGCAGCAGCTGACTACGGCGGCCCGCGCGGCTCATTCCCCGCAGTTCGGAAGGTGCGCGACCCGAGCCCAGAGTTTGCAAAATGAAACGTGTTTTAGGAACCTTTAGAACCCACGCCCCACGCCCCCGACCAAAGCGCACCCTTGGGGAACAGTGGATTGCAACAATCGATTTTCGTTAATTCACATGAACTGCCGGACACAAGGAAAATGGTTAAATTATTGAGCAGAATCAAAAAACATTTTCCCAGGGATGGGAGCGCTTCAAGAGCCTGGCTCTCCTAGTTCTTCGCTTTTTTTTTTTTTTTTTTTTTTTTCCTGATTCAAAAACAACAAAACAAGGCGGGTGTGATAGCTCGCGCCCGAAAGTCCAGCACTTGGAAGGTTGAAGCAGGAAATATACATACAAGCAACACACATACATACATAAAAATAGTTACATACTGTACTAAAACTTTTAAAGTGGTTTTTTTAAAAATTTCTTTTACAAGGAGGTATCAATTCAATGTTTTGTTTTGTTTATAGCAGTCTACAATCAGAGGCAACTCTGTGTTAATTATTTTTAATAATCATCATAAGGGGCTTAATTTTATAGTAAGACAGAAGTCAGAGTTTACACGGGAGACGAGGGAATTCATCCTGCATATTTAGTGTTCGTCTACCACCTAATTTTCTAGAATAAATAAAAAATAATAATAATAAGGAAGCCCTCCCTACATTTACAAAAGTGTGAAACAACTCGAACTCAGCGGGCTGGGTTTCTGCACCAGCGTAAACGTAGCACGCATGCGTGCGCCAGTTACCATAACGACCAGGAGACGCTGCACCCTGGCGTTGAGGAATCAATGAACTGAAATTCTCCACGATGGAAGAAGAAATTTTACCTGAGACCGACGTGGCCGAATTGGAGCTGGAGGCTGTGATCGGCTTCAATGGTGAGACCTGGAGCATCCATGATACCTCAGGAACAGTGAGACAGACGCTGGCTTGGTCGCGCCTAAGAGGCAGTGGGGACAGTGGCAGCCCAGCCAGGCACTGCCAGCCCCAGGGTGATGGAGGATCTTGGCCTCATTTCTGAGCCTCGGAAATTGGAATGGGTATAACAGCTCAGATAAAGCGCTACATCCAGAACCAAATGTGCCTAACTCAGTAGGATGTATGAATAAGGCTCTCTCTCTCTCTCTCTCTCTCTCTCTCTCTCTCTCTCTCTCTCTCTCTCTCTCTCTCTCACACACACACACACACACACACACACACACACACACACACACCGCATCCCTCAATGACCTTCAACCCTGGGTAAGCACTAAGCATGGGGGGGGGGGGCGGTGGAACCACCTTTCCATGCCCCTTGCCGACCTGCAGCTAAGGAAGGGCCGAGAGGGAACTTGTAACTGCTCTAAGGGTGCTCTGTGTCCTGTCCCAAGTAAGGACCCTCAAAGGTTTCAGACCAGGATGGGAGGGAAGGAGGACAGTAAGGGAGACCACCAAGGGAGAAACCTTGTTGATTCTGGAGGAGCCTGGCCGCTGCCATTACTTGTGACTGTCAGGGTAAACATTGCAAGAAATTGCTGTGATGGGGGGTGGGGGGCGTGTTTAGGGAGTTGAAAAAGGCAAGGAATCAAATTTGGGGGGGGGGGCAAAATCAACTTTTTAAAAAGCACGTTGTGGTGCCTGGAAGCTTTACGGTTGGTTATAAGGATGTGGCGTGGAACGGTTACTGAGTAAAGTTTAAGTACTTCGGGCCTTAGCTCTTGAGCCTTCCTTGGGCTATACAGCTCTAACTGAAAGCTGGGATCAGAGCCAGCATCGTCTTTAGAGATGGACGGAGATGACTGATAAGGAGTGACCCCCTAGTGAACTGCAAAGACATCCTGGTGAGCCAAGGCAAAGGCGCACAGAGATCTGTAACTGAATTCTTGCTCACGTCCTGTGGTGGTGTGAAGAAAATGGCTCCCAAAAGGGGTGGCACTAATGGGAGATGTGACCTGGTTGGAGCAGGTGTGGCCTTGTTGGAGGAAGTGTGTCACTGTGGAGGCGGACTTTGAGGTCTCATATATGCTCAAGCCACATCTAGTGAGTCAGACAATTTCCTGTTGCCTGCAAGACGTAGGACTCTCAGCAACTTCTCCAGCACCATGTAATAATGGACTGAGCCTCTGAAAATGTTAAGCCACCCCAGTTAAGTGTTTTTCCTTTATAAGAGTTGACATGGTCATGGTGTCTCTTCACAGCAATAGAAACCCTAACTAAGACACATACTAACTAGTTCTCAGAAGAGCAAATCTGAAAGGCTTTACCAAAGTTTGGACAAAAGGTTGCTTTTTTTTTTTTTAATTGTGTATGAGTGTTTACTTGCATGTCTGTGAATAGTGCCCAAGAAGGCCAGAAAACAGCATCAGCCCCCCTAGGACTAGAGTTACAGACCAGTGTGAGCCCCATGTGAGTGCTAGGGATCAAGCCTGAGACCTTTGGAAAAGAAGCCAGTGTTCTTAACTGCTGAGCCAACTCTCCAGTTCCTTATTTTTAATTATGTTTATGGGGTGGGAGATAGGCATGTAAGTGCAGATGCCCATGAAGGCCAGAAGGGGGCATGAGATCCCATGAAGGTGGAGTTACAGGTGGTTATAAGCAGCCTGGTATGTGTCCTGGGAAGTGAGTTCAGGTCCTCTGCAAGAACAGTGTGCATTCTTAACTTCTTGTTGAGACTTCTCTTAAGCTTGGGAGAAAGCATTTATTGCAGACTTGAAAGAAGTCAAGGAAAGAGTGACGTGGAAAGCAAGCTGGGCATGGTGGTGCACACCTTGAATCCCAGCACTTGAAAGGCAGAGGCAGGTGGATCTCTGTGAGTTGGAGACAGAGTGAGTTCTAGGACAACCAGAGCTACAAAATGAGGCTCTGTCCCCCAAAAAACAAGAAATTGAAAGTGACGGTAGTGCTCATCATAACTGTTACAGTATTAACTTGAATTTGAATGCAATGATGCACATATGTAACTATACTCCACAGTTCTAGGTATTATACTTTGACGTGATTTATCACGTTAACAGACCAAATGTCATTGTGTTGGATAGGAAAACATCAGGCTGTAGCTATTGAGAGTTTGGTTACAGCCGACTGACTTTCCATTATGTCCAGAGCTCTTATAAGTTAACAAATTGGCCAGGAATCTGCAGGCCAGATTTGTCCCACTGTGTGTTTTGGAAATAAAGTTTTATTGGAACTCAGCCATGCCCTTCGTAGCTGTCTATGACTACTTTCACACTATACTAGCAGAGATGAGTAGCAGCAACAGGGACCATATGGTTCAAAGAGTCTAAAAGATTTATTTTCTGGCTTTCTATAAAAGGCTAAACTCCTGAAATAGATAATGGCAATAATAATAATATATAAATGGCTATTTGCTAAAAACCTGAAAGTGTTATTAAAAGTGGCATCACTTTTTATTTCTCAAATTGGCAAAGGCTAAATATATGGATTATACTTACAAAGGTGAGAACAAGGGGTTTTCATTTGCAATTGCTGAGAGCATAAATTGCACCACTTTTAGGAAGAGGAGTTGGCTTTGTTGGTAAAGTGACTGCAATGCAGCCATAAGGACCCCGAGTTTGGTCTTCAGCAGGCACAGTGATGGTTATCTGTAACCCTAGGACTAGAGGGCTGAGGGAAGAGACAGGCAGATCCCCAGAGTCAGTCTAACCAATCAATATGTTCTGGGTTCACTGAGAGCTCCTATCCTAAAAAATAAGGTGGAGAGCCATAGAAAAGAAGATATCCATTATCAACCTCAGGCCTGCACACACACACACACACACACACACACACACACACACACACACACACACACACAATTTCCCCTCTTGAGGGAGCCATGCACTGTGGGTGTCAAATGTTGCCTTGACTGCCCATCATTGTGATCATCAGAGTTTAGGTTCTGTGGTGGGGTCTTGTTTTCTCATTACTGCTATGAATTATTGTGCAGGGGGTGGTGGTGGTGGTAGGAACGGGACCCCCAAGGGTATCCTGCATGTACAGGGAAACATGCTGGGTAGATGCAGCTGTGGGCTGGGCAGTTGCAGTGGCGGCCAGTAATTCACAGTCCAGACGCTGCATCCACGTGGAGAGTTTATTATAATAGAGGGATGAAGAGAAAGATAGGAAAGAGAGACAGACAGACAGACAGCAGACAGAGAGAGAGAGGTCCAGAGTGTGCACCTAGTGAGAGGAAAAGCAGAAGACAGAGAGGAGAGAGAGAGAGAGAGAGAGAGAGAGAGAGAGAGAGAGAGAGAGAGAGAGAGAGAGAGAGAGAGAAAGAAAAGAGTTTTTCCTTAGAATGAGGCTTTTATGTCAGGATGCAGGACAGCGCCAAGGGGTGGGATTCCAAAGGGTAGATCGGAATATTAATGATTACTGTTAGGATCCTGCCCTCACTCCCGCACATGCGCAGCTCGGGGTCTTGCGTCTTATGTCATCAACAGACTCTGGCGACTACATACCTATCTTAAAAAGCCAACATGGACCCCCACACTCTCTCTCTGTTCCCTCTGTGCTCCCTGCTCCCTGCTCTGCTCCCACCATCTCTCCCTCCCCCAGGCCTGGCTCTCCCCCCTCCTATCCCCTCCTTCCTTCTAATGAAGTTCTTTGTAACTCTGGTAGTGGTGGCCATGGCCCCTGACTTTTCCGCTGGTAACCAGCGCCGCCACCAGTGGTAATCTTTCAATTACCACTGCCCACTTTTCATGTATACTTTTTTACACTTCCTATTGATTTCTGGTCCTGAAATTATTTTTCTGCTCTATTTAGCCAGAGTTGACACTCTTTGTTTGCATCCAAGAATCATAAGTCTGTGTAGTGCTTTGAAAGAAAATGGCCCTCATTAGGCTCATAGGGAGTGGCGCTATTAAGAGGTGTGGCCTTACTGGGGTAGGTGTGGCCTTGTTGGAGGAAGTGTGTCACTGGGGGTGGGTTTTGAGATTTCAGATGCTCAAGCCAGGCCCAGTGTGTCTCAGTCTCTTCCTGCTGCTGTCAGGTCCAGATATAGAACTCTCAGCTACCTCTCCAGCACCATGTCTGCCTGTGTGCCGCCCTGTTTCCCACCATGATGACAATGGACTAAACCTCTGAACTGTAAGCAGATTCCATTAAATATTTTTCTTTATATGTTTGCCATGGTGTCTCTTCACAGCAATAAAAGCCCCAATAAAGACACTTTGTAACTAAAGACGTACATCCCGTAGTTACTGTTCCATTGCTGTTAAGAGATACTGCGAACAAGGCAACTTATAAAAGTAAGCATTTAACTGTGGGCTTGCTTATAGTTTCAGAGGGTGAGTCCATGACCATCATGGTGGGGAGAATGGCAGGAGGCAGGCAGGCATGGTGCTGAAGCAGTGGCCGAGAGCTCACATCTCTCGCATCCACAAGCAATAGGCAGAGAGAGAAAGAGACTGTTCCTGGCATGGGTTTTCAAACCTCAAAACCCTACCCCTAAGTAACACATCTTCTTCAATAAGGCCAACCTCCTGAATGCTCCAAGAACTGTTCCACAAACTAGGGACCACGCATTCAAACATAAGAGCTTATAGGGCCATTTTCACTCAAGCCACCGTGTTCCATTCTTTGGCCCCAATGGTCCTGGTAGCCATATCATAGGCATTTTGTGTAACTCCAGAAGTCTCCACAGTCTTTCACAGTCTCAACAGTGTTTAAAAGTCCAAAGTCTCTTCTGAGCCTCGAGGCACTCTCTTGACTGTGACCCTCTGTAAAATCAAAAGCAAATTGCTTGCACCAACATCCAATGACACAGAGTATCCATTACCATCCCAAAAGGGAGTGAAGGGAGCCTGGCAAGGAACTACCAAAGCAAGACTGAAACCCAGGAGTCCTAACTCCAACTTCTGTGACTCTACGTCTGCTGTCAAAGGGTTTAGATGGCTTTTAGGATTTCCAACTCTCTCTCTCTCTCTCTCTCTCTCTCTCTCTCTCTCTCTCTCTCTCTCCCCTTTCTCAGGCTGGTTCCATGTCCTGTTTGCATTTCTCCTTAGCAGGCATACCATGGCTCTGGCATCTCTAACATCTTGGGGTCACTTTCGAGGCTTTAAAAAGTGGCCTTTTTCTGGGCCACCATGCAAGGACTCCCCTGCCACATGCCTGGCCTCGGGGGATTTCCTTAGCCAAGGAGGAAGGTTCCACAGCCGCTTTACTCCTGTATTCATACTGATAAAGCCAGAACCAGGTGGCTGAAGCTGCCCAGCATTGCAGCCTGTTTGGGATGGAAACCTTGCATGACATTTTCATATGCTGTGACTTGTTGATGCTTTTCTTTGTGGTATACAAGCTTTCCTTTTTGTGAGTTGCAGATTAGCTGAGTAGGATATTAGCCTGAAGGTACCACTCCCTTTATCCCATTTAGCATCAGGTCTGTCTTTAAACTTCTCAAATCCTTGAGCACAGGACTTGACTCCAACATTACTTTTCCTGGTGCTCTTTTTCTCCTCACATGTACATTTTGTATCTCTTTTTGTCCCACTTTGTCTTTTTCATTATAGATCTGTGTAAGAGTGACTACTAATAACTACATGACATAGTCAATACTAAGTTGTCTTGAAATCTCCTAGACATTAGTCCAGACTCTTCAGTTAGCCTCTGGAAGAGTCTTAGGACAAGGGTAATAAACAGCAACATTCTTTGCCAAAATGTCACGCAAAGTAGTCTCTAGCCCACTCGCTAAGATTACTCACCTCTGAAACCTCTTGAGCTGGGCTGCCATAGTCCACATTGTACTCAGTGCTACTGTCTTCCATGCTCCAGAGGATGGCCCATGAAGCCCAGCTTACAGCATTCATCCTCTGCCCTAATACGAAGTCACAAAGTCCACACTACCCTAACAAGCAGCATGAACAGGCCTGTCACAGCAATATGACACTCCCTGGCAGTAACTTCTGTCTTAGTTACCCTTCTATTGATATGAAGAGACATCATGACCAAGGCAACTTATATAAGAAAGCATTTAGTTGGGAGCTTGCATGCAGTTTCAGAAGGTGAGTCCAAAACCATCCTAGGAGGGAGAATGGCACGAGACAGGCTGGCATGTTACTGGCACAGTAGCTGAGGGTTTATATCTTATCCACAAGCAGTAGACAAAGAAAGAAAAAGACTGTGTCTGGCGTGAGATTTTAAAACCTTGAAGCCCACACCCATTAACATATCCTCTTCAACAAAGCCACACCCCTCCAACAAGACCACACCTCCTAGCCCTTCCTAAACAGTTCCATCAACTGGAAAACAAACATTCAAATATAGGAACCTACAGAGATCATTCTAATTCAAATCACCACACACCAGACTTCAACTTCAACCCCAACACTATCCCTAACCCAAAAAACTGATCCAAACCCCAAAACAAAACCTACTCAAACACTAACTCCAACCCCAACCATAGAATTAACACCAACCTCAACCCTAGCCTCAACCCTAACTAACCCCAACTTAACCCTAACCTCAAAATAAGAGGTTACCTTTTACATGCTTATTGATTTTCAAGGTCCTTTGTTGGGAACTTCCCATTCATATTCTTTGAATATTCAACATCTTTGTTTTTTTTTTTTTTTAAGATTTATTTATTATGTATACAATGTTCTGTCTGAATGTATGCATGCAGGCCAGAAGAGGGCACCAGATCTCATTACAGATGGTTGTGAGCCACCACGTGGTTGCTGGGACTCGAACTCAGGACCTCTGGAAGAGCAGCAGGTGCTCTTAACCGCTGAGCCATCTCTCCAGCCCTTTTGTTGTTGTTTTTGTTGGGAAATATATGTTTTTCTTATTGCTTTGTAGAAGCTCTTTGTATATTAACTGAGAAACCCTTATAATCTCTGTATATTATAAATCTCTTCTGGTTTGGGCTTTTCATTTGCCTTTTGTAGCTAGACATAACAGATTTAAACACAACTGGATAAATAACCTTCGCTGTCTTTTGTACATTTCCTACATCTGTGTAAACATTAGGTCCTATTTTTCACATTTAGATCATTGATCCACCTGGAATGGAAGGTGTTATTCATGTGTAGTGTGAAATAGCAATCTTATTTTACCTTTACCGTATGGGTAGCCATATGAATGTTTATAAAGAGCTTGAAATTAGGAGCAAAAATTTATAGTTTTAGTAGGAATAGATGAAAGACACTAACTTTACTTTCATAAGAACTTCATAAAAAAGGATCCAGGCATGGGGGCACATACCTATAATCCCAGCCGTGGGGAGGCAGAGGCAAGTGGCTCCCGGGGAGTTTAAGGCCAGGCTGATCTACATATCAAGTTCCAAACCACCCAGGAACTGCATAGTAAGACCCTGTCTTAAAAAAAGAAAGGAAGAGAGGAAGAGAGAGAGAGAGAGAGAGCGCTACCATATGGTCTAGCAATACCACTTCTGGGTATGTTCTGGGTATGCTTCTCAGGATTAGAGAACCTGCCGCAGGGCGTTGCTGTCCAAGGCAAGGTTTCCAGACAACATCAGCATCCCCTGTATGCTGGCTGGAAATGAAGCATCGTCGCTCACTCCAAACCTGAAACTGGAATCATTTTAACCGGCCCCCTGGGGAGTTTTATGCACATCAAAGTCTGAGGAGAGCCGGGCTACACCAGTTTCCTTGTCCATGGAATAAAAGTACCTATTACTCCATATTTGCTTCAGTTGGATTAAGGTTTATTTCAAAAGTGTTGTCTTTTTTCCTGTGATAAAAGCAAAACAAAACCACCAGCCACATCTTCACCTGGTTACAGTTATTTTTAATCTCTTCTAGGACACGTTCCCAGCGGTCTCAAATGCCACCCTGACCAGGAGCACCTGATCTATCCCCTGGGCTGCACTATCCTCATCCAGGCAATAAATAGTAATGAGCAGAAATTCCTACACGGCCATGGTAACAATGTCTCCTGTCTGGCCATCTCCAAGAAAGGAGATTATATCGCCTCTGGACAAGTCACTTTCATGGGGTTCAAGGTGAATGAAAAGGAGAGAATTCACTGGACGTTTCTTTTTTTTTTTTTTCTCCTTTTTTTATTTATTTATTTTATTTTATTTTACAGTACCATTCAGTTCTACATATCAGCCATGGGTTCCCCTATTCTCCCCCCTCCCACTCCCTCCCCTTACCCCCAGCCCACCCCCCATCCCCACCTCCTCCAGGGCAAAGCCTCCCCTGAGGACTGCGATCAACCTGGTAGACTCAGTCCAGGCAGGTCCTGTCCCTTCCTCCCAGACTGAGCCAAGTGTCCCTGCATAAGCTCCAGGTTTCAAACAGCCAACTCATGCAATGAGCACAGGACTTGGTCCCACTGCCTAGTTGCCTCCCAAACTGATCAAGCCAATCAACTGTCTCACTTATTCAGATGGCCTGATCCAGCTGGGGGCACTGGGCGTTTCTTTAGAGGTGCCTCTCTAGAAGAGCTGCCGGACTTGGGCTTCCTAGCTCCGTGTGCCCGCCCGCGCGCCCTTCTGTCATCCCTTGCGTTCTCTTGTTTTCAGCCCATCAAGCTGCTCCTAAAAGACCCTGGTGTCTTTGCAGCAGACGCCACGGCTTGTGACGGCAAACCCTTAGCTTAAATCTGCTTCTGCCTTGATGCTGTCTGTCATGTTTCTGCCGCATGGTCTGATAAAGGGGAGTGGCAATATTGAGTGTGTCTCACCAAGAGAGGTTCTCCTAAAGCCTGTCTAGGATCTGACGTTGTATTCTTGCCTCTCAGGCAGACATCATTCTGTGGGACTATAAGAAGAGAGAGCTGATTGCTCGGCTCTCACTGCACAAGGGTAAAATCGAAGCCCTGAGCTTTTCGCCCAATGATTTGTACCTGGTTTCACTTGGAGGCCCAGATGATGGAAGGTAATGAATGAGACCTACTTACTTTCTTTCTTCCTTTTATTGATTTTTTTTTTGAGGTGGAGGAGTGTTTTGTTTTGCTTAATTTTAGATAGTTTTTCTCTGTGTAGCCTTGGCTGTCCTAGAACTCACTCTGTAGACCAGGCTGGCCTCGAATTCACAGAGATCTGCATGCTTCTGCCCCAAACGCTGGGATTAAAGGCGTGCGCCACCACTGCCCAGCTACTTATGTGCTTTCTACCAGGTGCTACAGATATCAAGTGTTTTAGCCCTTCCCATGTCCTCTGTTGGTCTATCCACATCTGAGGGTGTGGCTGTATATGAAAGGCCATGAGAAAAAGTCGCTTAGAAGAGTGGTCCTCATGTCTGCTGCCAAGTGGACATCACCTGGCCAGCTCCCTGCTGCCAGGGCCCAGCTCCAGAGAGACTGACTTGATTAGTCTGGGCTCTAGGAGTCATAAAACCTTCCTGGATGATGCTGTGTGTACCTATATTCAAAGACCAATGCCGTCAAAGACATCATGACCACAGCCGTGATAACAGTCATTATCAAAGACAATGAGTACGTACTGTGTGCCGAGTGTGTGCTGAGAACTTTAACTGCAATAGCTCGTCTGAGCCTCAGACCTATTCTTTAGAATGGAAGTCATTGGTGCCCAATGACAATTGAGCAAGTGAGGTCACTAGTGGATAAGGGGCAGTGCTGGGACACAGACTGGTGACTCTGGAGGTAATATTTTGGCCTTGCCCCACAAGTCATGATCTTTGCCCTTGGATGGACTCAGTGATGTCTGACAGAGAACATAAATAAAGAGAAACTGGAAGAAATATAGGTGCATCAAAAAACATCATTCTCAGGCAGGATTTAACTATGTAGAAAAAAAAAAGATAGCATTAAATTGGGAAGGACGACCAATGAAATACATACTCCTTTTTACATGTTAAAGAACATAGGTGTTAGAGAATAATATATGATTTGTGTAGCATCTACCAGGTATATTCCCACAGCTGTCAAGTATATGGGCCTTTCCACCCAATCCTCCCAACTCAGTGGTAGAGGGAAGACAAAAACTCCAGTTAACAGTGTTGAACATTCTCTGTTACACATCCATTCACAATTTTCTACATACACAGTTTATATTTTGCAACTAATCTATTAATTTTTTATCAATATCATCATATTATTTTTGTCGTAATGTAGCTCAGTCTTAGTTACTTTTCTACTGCTGTGATAAAACACCATGACCAAGGCACTTTACAAAAGAAAGTGTTTAATTTAGCACTTACAGTTTCCGAGGGTTAGAGTCATGACCATCATGGCGGGGAGCATGGCATCAGGCGGATGGGCGTGGCACTGCCGCAGAGCTCACTTCTTGAGACAAAAACCACAAGGTCAAGAGGAACGCTGGGAATGGTTTGAGTCTTTCGAAACCTCAAATCCTTCCCCCTCCACACACCTCCTCCAACAAGACCACACCTCCCAATCCTTCCAACACAATTCCACCCAATATTCGAAGACAGGAGCCTGTGGGGGCCATCTCATTCAACCCCCATGAGTTTTCACTCAGAACATCTATTTATATCTGTTCTTTGCAATGGCTGTGGAATTATACCGAACCCATATGTCACAAATTCAAATTGGCCAACTCACTACCCATTGCAGATGTGCTCCATTTATTTAAAAATTTAAACTGATTTCTAAACAAATTAAAGCTACGTTTGACTGAGATTTATAAAGAAACTGCTGTTGGAAAAAGATCTATAATTCAAAAATGTGAGTTCCCTATACCTTCCCTCTCATTCCCTTCACTATAAAGGCTGAAGGCTTTAATTAATATTATTTATTAATTTTTTAGTTAATGCTTGAAATAATGGGTTTCATCATGACAGTTCCATATACGTATCTCATTGTACATTGTTCAAGTTCATCTCCTCACAGCCTCCCTTTTCCCCTCCCTGCTATTTTTATTGCTTTACTCAAATGTGTTTCTCTCTTTTAAAAATTATTTACATATTTGTTTGTTTGTTTATATGTCTGTGGATGTTTTGCCTGAACATATGGCAAAGGCCAAAGGTGCATGGCAGAGGCCAGAAGAGGGATCTCCAGGAACTGGGGTTATAGCCAGTTGCGAGCTGCCATACGGGTACTGGGAATTGAACCCTGGTACTTTGGAAGAGCAGCCAGTGTTCTTAACTGCTGAGCCAGCTCTCCAGCTCTGAGACATATTTCATGTAATATAAAATAGATTCAGACAAAGTATACAGTTGGTTGTTTTTTAGTGTGTTTACAGAATTTGAAACCCCCATTACAGCAACTTTATTTCCAGCACCCCAGAAAGGACGCCCACAAGCCGTTAGCAGTCCTTCCACAGCCTTCCTCTCTCCAGCCCCAGGAAATCACCATGCTCCCTTCTGTCCCGGTGGAGATGTCTGCTTTGGCAATTCCCCATAAATGGAATTGTACCATCCTCAGTTTTTTTGACCAAATTCTTTCCCTAAGCTCAGGGTTTCCAAGGCTTGCCCATTTGTGACATGCCATCAGTATAAATAATGTCCAAATTATAGTGTATGGATAAAACACACTTTCGTTATCCATGCAACAACTGATGGACTTTTGAATTATTATTATTATTATTATTATTATTATTTTTTTTTTTTTTGTGTGTGTGTGTGTGTATGCTGAGGGTTGAACCCAGGGCCTGAAACATGCTAAGAACATGTTCTAGCACTCCACCTCCAGCTCACATGGCCACTTTTTTTTTTTTTTTTTTTTTTAGGTTTTTCGAGACAGGGTTTCTCTGTGTAGCTTTGCGCCTCTCCTGGAACTCACTTGGTAGCCCAGGCTGGCCTCGAACTCACAGAGATCTGCCTTGCTCTGCCTCCCAAGTGCTGGGATTAAAGGCGTGCGCCACCACCGCCCGGCCACATGGCCACTTTTAAGGCATTATTGATTATAAAATAATTATTAATAATTCATAGTGCTGCGAACATATATATATACATATATGCTTTTGTGTGGAAATGCATTTACATTTCTTTTGAGTTTGAAGCATTTGTGTTTGTCTTGCTTAAGACAGGATCCATGTAGCCCAGGCTGGCCTCAAATTTGGTATGTAGTGGATGGGGATGACCATGATCTTCTAGGCCTCCTGTGTCCAGCTCTCAACGTCTGGAATTACAGAAGGAGGCACCTAATTTTAGTATCTCTGTTCTCTGGTTCGTCATCTAGTTTAACATCTAGTTTAACTTGTAAAGGGATTACCCTTTGCCTTTTCCACATTACACGACACCCATCAATGCCCACTGGGAAAAAGAACGTATAGTTTTTCATCACTTCCTCTTCCTTGTTGCTGGTGATCTGTTGTTATACCTGGATTTCAAGACATGTATAATAACAACACATTCCATATGCAGAAAATCGGAACATGCATGCAGGCCTGCTTTCGCACTGACAAAGGCCGGTAACATTTGCTTTAAATATTTCGATTCAAATACTTGACACGATTCCCCTTCCTTTACTCAGCATTCTTGGTATTCTCTTACAAATACTCCTCAGCTTAGGACTGAGTTGTATGATTATATCCAGGAAGATGGAAATGTCACCATAGAGTCGTACTTCTCAAAATGTGATCCCGGCATTATGGGAACCTGTGAGGAAAGCAAAATCCCAGCTTTTCTCCCTCAGGCCACCTGAGTCAGATACCCTAGGAATGAGGTCCAGCTGACCTGGGTTAAATGGTTTTTTTTTGTAATAAAATTTTTAAAAAATTTAGAAATTGCAGCTCGGTGGTGGTGGAGCACACCTTTAATCCCAGCACTTGGGAGGCAGAGGCAGCAGATTTCTGTGAGTTCGAGGATAGCCAGGACTGCTTCACAGAGAAACCCTGTCTCGCAAAAAAACAACAACAAACACAACAACAAAAAATTAGAAATTGCAAGCATACCACCATGCACCTTTAATCCTAGCACTTGGGAGTGGAGGCAGGTGGATCTTTATGAGTTCCAGGCCAGCCAAGGCTATATACATAGGGAGATCTTGTCTCAAAAATAAATAAGTAAATAAATAAATAAATAAATAAATAAGATTAGTTGTGGAACAATTCATTATATGCAAATGGTATACGGATCAAATCAGATTCAAATCAGATAGCTGACTGGTTGATTCTGGTTCCCTTGCATCTTTGAGTTTGGAAACACCACCTTATATCATCTTAATTACAGTCGCCTTTACATTTTCTTCTTTTTATTTGCTAGAACACTTCCTCAAGGCAGGAGAAGCCTTTATTGGACCTGACGTCCACACTGGAGGTGGGGTAGTATACGAGAGAGGCTTCTCAGAGCACCTCTATGAAGACCTAGCAAATCAATATTGTGGGCTTTTCAAGATTTTTAAAGATTTTAAAAGCGAGAACTATGTCTGTCTGTCTAATCTGTCTTTCTGTGCGCCACAGCGCACATGTGGACATCAGAGAACAACTTGTCCATATTCTCCTTTCCCCATGTGGGTCCCACACATTGAATTCAGGTCAGCCCAGGAGGCTTGTGAGCAAGCACCATCCCCCCTGAACCATCTCACAGCCTGGGGGAGAAAAGGTTCTTCGTTTGTTTGTTTGTTTGTTTGTTTGTTTGTTTGTTTAAGAGCCAGCAGAGGTAAGAAGAGGCCCTCTCAGATCCTAAAGAATGAATGACAGGAGGTTGTAAGACACCTGATGTGGGTGCTGGGAACCAAACTGCTGTCCTTTGGGAGAGCAGCAAGTGCTTTTAACCCCGGAACCATGTCGCCAGCCCCAAGGAAGATGTTTACATGAGATGGATACTTGATCCACTGGGATGCTTGTGCATCTGAAATGCCTTGATTGATGGGTCGGTTCACTGGCTTCCAGTCCCAGAATAATGTCCCTTCAAAGCTCTTAAAGCATCACGTTAGCCTCCCAGGGAGCAGTGTAAGCATTGAGGAGGGGCTTGGGGGTAGGGAGGGAGAAGCCAAGTGTCCCCTCACCAGGACCGGTTTGTTTTGTTCTTTTCCTTTCTAGAACCGTTAGGACAGTTGTTCACTAGGAAAATCTGATTTGCCCTGTTGGTGTCTTCCCTTCTTGTTTGGCAGTGTGGTGGTTTGGAGCGTAGCCAAGAGAGATGCCATTTGTGGCAGCCCCGCGGCGGGCCTCAATGTCGGCAACGCCACCAACGTGATCTTCTCTCGGTGCCAGGATGAGATGTTTGTCACGGCTGGGAAGTAAGTCTGTGCGGTGAGAATGTCAGACTCAGACGACCATGCCACCTGCCCAGAAAACAGGCGTGTGCCAGTTCTGGGGGTGGAGATGGGGAAAGGATGTGTCTTGAGCCCCTGGACAAATACTTTACATTGTAATTTTGTAAACACTGAAAAAATCCTTTCAGCCGGATGTATTTTCATTAGGTTTCTTTGAAAATGCTGTTGGGTTCTACTGGAAAGATTGCACGGAATGGTTAAAAGCTTCTTTAAAAATATTTCATTACATTTATTTACATATTGTGTGTATGTGTGTGTCCATGGATGTGCCTCAGCAAGTATATGGAGGCCAAAGGACAACTCGTGGGAATCAGTTCTTCCCTTCCATCACATAGGATGTGAGGATTGAACTCAGGCTTGGCCACAAGCTCCTTTATTCACGTAGCCGCCTCACTGGCCCTGAACCCTTCTTAGGATTCTTTTTGTCGTTGAAAAGACATGATGACTAATCCATGCTTGCCAAGTAACTTGCACAATCGCTTGGATTCACTTCCTGGTTGGCATTTTTTGCCACCTGCTCTTGATTTAGGCCTAATGAAGTGATATTTTGCAAAAGAACCATGTCGTTATATTTCAAATGTTTAAGCAATTAGCCACAGGACATAACTCAGAGTCAGCTTCAGCCAGCTTAGGTGAGGGAGCTGGACGTGTGAACGGAACCTGCATCTCTCCCACAGCATAAGTTAATTTACAGACTGTCCATCAGAGAGCCCTGCTTGATGTCCTGAGGGGAAGGTGAAAGACACAAACATGTCCTTTCCCACATCACCCACTAGCTTAAAGGGAAGAAACTGGAAAGTGTAAGGCAGAAGGACAAGTTGCATGAAGCTCTCTTTGCAATCCCTCTGTCATCTCCCATCCATGGAAGGTACATACCGTTTGTTCCTTTCCCGGCCAGAGTAAGTCTGTGCTGCTCTGTCTCTATCGCGTCTCCTGCCCCCACCTTGGGACACACACACGCTGCATCTATTCCATGGCTGAGTGAGGAAGAACTCACCGAGAGGAGGTCAATTCCTTGGCATCCATGAAAGCCCTCCCCAGCCAGGCAAACCGTGTTCAGCCCAAGCTGGCTCAATCTCTTCAGCCCCCCTGTGGTCTGCAGAGCAGCTTGCCTCTTTGTTTTGCAGGGTCTGAGTTCTTTGGTTCCTAAGCGGCTGAAGGCCTCAGTCCGTTCTAAGGTCTGTGGGCAGTGTTTCTCCAAAAGTCAAACCTTAAGTTTTATGGGAAACAATCTTTTTTGCATCATTTGTACTCCAAGCTGGCTTCAATTTCATGTGATACCTGCTCTTAAGTATCACTTAGGGTGATCCACATTTTTAAAATTTCTGTTGTGACACCAGGACACCCTGATTTCTCTATCACAATCATGGTTTCATGTATTCCACTATACGGTGTCCTTGAGACACTCTGGGCATCCCAGTGTTTCAACATCTACACTCTATCTACCAGTAAGGCCACGGACTTGCACTGTCTCTCTCTCTTTCTCTACACTTCACTTAAAAATACATTTAAGCTGGGCGGTGGTGGCACACGCCTTTAATCCCAGCACTTGGGAGGCAGAGGCAGGCGGATCTCTGTGAGTTTGAGGCCAGCCTGGTCTCCAAAGCGAGTTCCAGGAAAGGCATAAAGCTACACAGAGAAACCCTGTCTCGAAAAAAAAAAACAAAACAAAAAAAACAAAAAAAAAACATTTAAATCTTACTATGTGTACAGTTCTGTAGGCTAGAAATAAAGAAAAAAATTGGCATATTCAAATTAATACTTTCTGGTTGAGATGTTGGCAGATCTCTTTGCAATATTTTCTTTTTTATAATACTTTTACTAATTCTTTGAGAATTTCACACAATGTCTTTTGATTATATTCACTTTGGTATTGTAATTATTATTACAGAATTATCGATTCAAATGAACTCAGCATATAGTAGTAAAGTGCCAGCCACATATTACGTGTCTAAACACTAATTACCAACTTAAACTCTCACTCACTTGGTCTCACTTCTCTTTCCTCGGAGACAGGAACCCCCAAACTAAACTGTCCTCCATTAAGCAAGGAGCTTATCTGTAACCCCAGCATTTGGGAAGAAGAGGCAGGAATTTTATGGCCAGCCTTAGTTACATAGTGAGTTTGAGGCCAGCTTGGGCTACATGAGATCCTGCCTCTAAAGGAAAAAAGATACCTTTTAAATGTTTCAACACAACTGCACACCTTGACTTATTTTTTCCTGACTGAGATTTGGTGTCCCAAACAAACATCTTCCACTCTCCCTCTCCCACCCCAGCCTCCAGGACATTCCATTTAGATTCCACGTGAGTGAGATCAGGCAATATCTGTCTTTGTGGGACTGGCTTATTCCAGCCAGAGTGATGTTCTCCAGATGTCCACTTTCCTTAAGGCTGAACAGTTTTCCTTTGTATATATACATACACACTTCCTTCATCCATTCATCTATGGATGGACATTGAGTTTGTATATGCTACGATGACTACGGGTCATAACAACATATGCACACAGTATATATCAAATAACACTGAAAGTTGCTGGAAGTGGATTTCAAGCGTTCATACTCCAAAAAGATAAGTGAAGTAATACATATGCTTAGTAGTTTATTTTAACCATTTCACAATGTATACACGTGTTAAAACAACATGTTCTATATCGTAAGTGTATATAATAGTACTTGTCAATAAGAGGGAAAGAATGAAAATGAAGAACCCTGTTTTTTTTTTCTACATTTATTTGCATGATTATTTAATTAATTAATTTATCTTTCAGACAGGGTTACACTATGTAGCCCTGGCTGTCCTGGAACTTACTACATAGACCAGGCTGACCTTAAACTCCCTGAGATCCGCCCGCCTCTGTCTTCTACTTGTTGAGAGGAAAGGCCTGTGTCATCATGCCTGGCTTGTATGCTTTATTATATACACGCTTATTTTCAGTACAGTCGGAAGAGTATGCACCTCAGTGTCTGAGAGAGCTGGGTATGAGTCCTGTTCCGCTGCATACGAGCTCTGTCTGCACCACCTCATTTGCGGATCACAAAACCTACCTCTGAGGGTTGCCGTGAGGTGGAGTGGAAAGTTCTCAAGTTGCACAGTGGGCTATAAAAATAAAAATCCTCAAAGATGTTTATCTCTCTTCCTTTCAGCTTCTACTTCAAGCTGGAAAGGGGGGGCATGGCGGCGGCGGGACCTAAAAGATGTGAAGCAGTGTTTAAAAGGGTGTCCATTTGATTGTGACTTTTCTTTGTAGTGGGACAATTCGAGTGTGGGAACTGGATCTCCCCAACAGAAAAATCTGGCCGACTGAGTGTCAAACGGGACAACAGAAAAGAATAGTCATGACAACTGGAGTAAGTGTCGCCTCAACCATGGCTACAGGAGGAAACAATGAGTGCATCATTGTTTATGCACTCATCATAAACACAGGTCCATCAGTCCTGAGCTGGAGTGTGTGCGCACTGGGCCAGGCTAGGGAGGAAGGACAGGCTTGTAGAGTGTTGGTGAGGAGGTACACTCAGAGGGAGCAGCTGGGAGGAGCTGGGCAGCATTAAGAGGTCCCATTCTAATACTGGGACCTGAGCAGTCATCGAACATCCAAAGCCTGACCTGGCGGGAAGCAGTGCGGCCAGGTGATACTGAGAGCATGCAACGCCTCCCTCTGCAGCTATCGAGATTTCTTCCATTGGAAATAAAGTCTCTGATAGGAATATTTATTGTTGAAATGCAGACTTTCTCACAAAGAGATATTATTAATACGTTTGAATGTAGAGCCATAATCCATCCTTAGAACTCTGTGCTCCGTTGACTTATTCTTTTTCATGCATAGTCCTTTCTCTGAACGTAGCCTCTGGAAACGGTGAGATCAAGCGAATGTGTGTCCTCCTAGGAGAAGCACATCTTTATCCTAAGAGCCCTTTGGAGGTGACTCAGCCATTGGCCCTGGTCATCAGACCCAAATGAGTGTCCAGTACAATTCATAGTCCAACATCTCCTCCCGCTGCGGGTGGCCCTGACTCTGCTCCTCTCACAGCTGGGCTGACCTATCCTTGAGTCTTGGGAAATAGACGTTACCGTGAGCTTCTTTGTCAGTCACTACGGACTTTCATCTCCCCCCTAACGGGGCTTCATAGACCCTTGGGGAGTCTCAGGTCTTCGGGTTTCTGTTTCTGACCTCCCAGATGGCTGGTGATGACAGCTTTTTCTACCTCGGCACCACAACCGGGGACATTCTCAAAATGAACCCCAGGACCAAACTGCTGGTAGACACTGGGCCTGTGAAGGACAAGCTCAGCTTGGTGAGTAGAACCCAGCAAGGTACGACATGATCCTTCTTGTCATCATTTTCTGCCCTCCACTGATAGCAAAGCCTTTCGTTAAGGAAAAGTCTGTTGGGGACAAAAAAGGCAAATTATCAGTGGTTGCAAAGCCACACCCCAGTTGGCACACTGCACTGGCATATACTCCAAGCCCTACTTTCTGGTTTTCAACTTCAGGGCAAAGACATTCCTAGGTGTCACTGTAGGGTATCAATCAGTGCCTTGCCCATTTCCCCCTCTTCAAAGCACAAGATCTGTTTCTTTATGAGCTGAAACTATGTTGGTTCCAGTCCAGTTGCCGTCTATGAGAGTGGGAGAGAGGGGTGCTTTACGGTGTGTGTGTGTGTGTGTGTGTGTGTTCAACTCTACTAACTAGATCTTGGGTGTTAGCCTCAGTGATGCTATAAGTCTTTCAAGAGACCAAGACATCATCAACAGTGCATAGTTGCAGGATTCTTAACAATTCTTATCAAAACTCCAGTAAGCAATGCTAACTAACATGTAAACAAAAATAAAAGGGCCACCACTGAATGAGGACTTTCTACAGTAAGGACAGCTATCTCTCATGTGCCCAGGAAGTTCCAAGCGCTGGAAAGTTTGTGTGCTAATTCCTGCACCTGCCTGTCTCGTTTCTGATATCAGAGCAGATGGTTCCCATGGAAGCACAGCTACTTCCCCACTTAACAGACATTCCCAAGAAACGAAATACTGTGCAGTCCTCCTGGGAAAATGTCAGTTCCCTTAACCATGCCATCATTTAATATTCAAGCTTTTGTGGGTTAAAGAAATCCACCAAAAAAAAAAAAATGGGAAGAAGCCACGATACAGACAATACACATCGACGAATATTTAGAAATAATTCTATAGGAGAGATCAAAGTCTGGCCTAGATTGGTGCTTTTTAGAATTCTTTAGGAGAGACAGATTCTAATACTAAGCAGATAAAACACGGCCAATCAGAGGAAAAGGAGACCTGCAAGGCCTCCAAAGGCCATCTGAAGACAGGACTTGAAAACTACTGATAGTTTCTGTTTGCTTGGCTGGGTTTTGTTTGTTTGTTTGGCTGGGTTTTTTTTTTTTTTTTGGTTTGTTTTGGTTTTATGCCTGAACAGTACTTGGGAGCAGATGCTGGTGTGGTAGTGCCCTTCAAACCGCTGGCATTTAAGCCTCCTACCAATTCTTGCGTTGCTGATTCTTCCAGGACTGATGGCTAATCCCACAAAGCAGTCCTACCAGCTCAGCTTTTCTGTGGCTGAAAAGAAAAGATTGCTTGAGGGATGAAAAAAATAAGAGGGGTTCCTGAAGATGCCTTGCTTGAAAATCAAC
Organism: Peromyscus maniculatus bairdii; assembly: GCF_049852395.1. Taxonomy (NCBI): domain Eukaryota; kingdom Metazoa; phylum Chordata; class Mammalia; order Rodentia; family Cricetidae; genus Peromyscus; species Peromyscus maniculatus. Next base: position 52,538,901 of record NC_134859.1, on the reverse strand, counting down.
TGGCCTTGGGCAGTTACTCATTTCGAACCTCTATTCAAATGTTCTCTGAAGAGAGAGGCAAAGGCTTATCATGGTTTATTAGATAAATATATTAGATAGATTATCATGGCCTATTAGATAGATACACAGTACTACATTGGAAGAAGTTGACCAGGATGACAATGATGGTAGCTGTAATAATTACAACAGGGTGTTTTACAAGATCTCAATGAGAAAACTACAAAACAAATGAAAATAATCAGAGAAGAAATAGTAGAGAAAGATTTCGTGTTTATGGATAGGTAAACTCGCTATTGTTTACATGTTAAAATGCACTGGTGGGCTCATGCCTGGACTTTTTCCAGCACCTGGGAGGTGGTGGCAGAGGGATCAGTAGTTCACAGTTATCCTTGGCTATATTGTGAGTTCAAGACCAGCCTGAGCTACATGAGAGCCTTTCTCAAAAACAAGATGAAACATAAACAAACAAACAAAAAACCCAAAAGCAAACAACAACAAAATAAAACAACACACACACACACACACACACACACACACACACACACACACACTGGAAGCCAGTTCTTCCGACTGGATTTACAAATTTAATGGAATCGTGACCTAAAGCCAGAGTTAATTACAGATGCTGAGAAACTGATTCTAGCGGTGATGGAAAGCAGCAAAAGATCCAGAGCAGCCAGCATACCATTGAAGAGCTAAGGTAGAGAGGGGTTAGAAGGCCCGGGTCCAAAGCTTACCATAATTCTACAGTAATAAAGACAGTGTGGTTTCAATGAAAAAGCAGACAAGTAGCTCAGAAATAGACCTGCGTGAATATTCTTAATATTATCTGACAGAGGAACAAAGGCAATCTGACAGAGAAAAGACAGTTCTTGCACAGATGATGCTGGTGGACGTGGACACGGACACCCACACATCCCAAACATGCATCCTAAACCTGGGTTGATGTTACAACGATCCAGATGAGCTCAAAATGGACCACAGAACTAAATGTAAAACATATAACTTACAAAAGAGATAATTTAGGGGGGGGAAATAGCATTGACCTAGGGGTTAGTAATGACATTTTAAATACAACATGAAGACACAATCCAGGAAAGATGTTGTATTAGTCAGAGTTCTCTAAAGCAACGGAACTGATGATAGAATGAATGTAAATATATAAAGAGGATTTATTTGTGTGACTTCTAGGCTGTGGTCTGAGTACTCCAATCATGACTGTCTCCAGATAGAGAGGCTGAGGATCTGGCAGTTGTTCCGTCCATGACTCTGGTTGTCTCAGCAGTACCAATATGGTGCTGGAGGCCCAGCGAAGTCCCAGAGAGCTGAAAGTCTTCATTCTGCATTAGAATCCCGAAGAAGTAAAGCAAAGGAATGCCTCAGGAACAGAATAGATAAACTTGCCAGCAAGAGGAAGGGCAAGCAGGCAGAAAGTGAAAGCGTCCTTCTGTCCTTTTATGTGGGCTGCTACCAGATGCGGTGGCTCAGATTCAGAGTTGGTCTTCTCATCTCAAATGACCCAATCAAGAAAATCCTTTATGGGCACCCATAGCTGTTGGTCTTAGTTGATTCCAGATGTAGTCAAGTTGACAACTATCACATCCATTGCAGAGTTTATAAGCCAATATCATAGAGTCTAAGCTCTACAAAAGGCATCACCAAGAAGCTGAGAGGCCAAGTCACAGAGTGGGAATACATTTGGCAAAGACATGTCTGCTAAAGCACATAGTTGCCACCTCTTCCTTCTCATTCTCAAGCCTTTGCTTTTCTTCTCAGACACTGTGGAATGCTTCTCAAGTCAGAACAGGCAAAATCCAGCTTCGAGAAACTTGAAAGGATGTATTTCTTTTTCAATATTCAAACCTCTGTTTTTTTCTCTTGTGATGCTAGGAATCAAACACAGGGCTTTGGGCTTGCTGGGCAAGCACTCCAATCACTGGGCTATAAACCCAGCCCTCAAAATTCATTAAGACATGAGCTATTGAGTCATAAACTGTAGATGTTGAATGTTTTAAAATAAAATATTAGCCATGGTCTTAGTTGGCTTTGCAAAGCTATAACAAAATGCTAGAAACTAGGTGATTTATAAACAATGGAAGTTCATTCGGTTCATGATGCCGGAGGCTGGGGCTTCCAGGAGCCCAGCATTTGCATCTAGTGAAGGACAGTGGGCTACATCATCGCACAAGGGAAGGCTGAATATGAAGATAGCCTACAGTGAAAAAGAAGAGTCACCTTTTACTAATTCTGGGCATCAAGTGCTCTTAGTGCTCTTCCTCTCTGAGCCTCCAAGTATCTAGGAGCACAGATAGGTGAGCATCTCTGTGCTGAACCACTCTCTTATACCATCCCCATCCATGGGAACAGAGGCTTTGTGACTTTTTTTTTTTTTTTTTGAGATAAGGTTTCCTGTGGATGGCCTGGAACTCACAGAGATCCACCTGCCTCTGGCTCCCATTTGCTGGAGTTAAAGGTGTGCACCACCACAACTGGTTCCTGACCTAATCTCAAGGCTGGACTTCCCAACACTGTTGCATTGGGATGTAGGTTCCATCATAAACACTTGTTGGGGGTGGGAGGTACACTCAAACCATGGCAATTATGCACATTTTAAATTAGAACCTTATGGAGCATACTATGAATTGTCCATCATTCCTCTATATATTTGAAGATTGTCTGGAATCTTAAATGTATTTCCAACTGTTGGGAAGACTGTATACCATATGCCTTAGCTCAGAAAATATAGTCACTAAGAAATCTCCTGTGCTGTCTTTGGATGTCAACTTGGACCCTGCATTTATATGAGTTAAGTTCTGGTGGAAACCATGGCAACCGAAGAATTAACTTACGGAGGCCATGCTTCTGCCTCCCGCTGTAACTGAACTTGAGTGGATGGATATATGAGCATTCCCATTCAGCATGTTCAAGTGCACGGGCGATCTTCGAGAGGAAGAAGGATGGCAAAGCTTGACTGCTTCTTGCAGGACCGGGAAGGCTACCTCCTAAGACATGAACTTGTGGTTGGAATTGAATGGTCTCGGCCAACCTGGAGGCTCACCATGATCTCCACCGAACAGTGTGTACAGCTTTGATGTGGCCTCCGCCATGCTCCCTTGTGGCAGGTGATGCATTGATTTTTAACGACAAAACCCGTCGGTCCTTTCACAGCACTGTTTCTCCCCCTAGGGAGTGTCGGCTGTCAGGTGCCTGAAGATGGGTGGTTTGTTGGTCGGCTCTGGAGCTGGTGTGCTGGTCTTCTGCAAAAGCCCCAGCTACAAACCCATCAAGTGAGTTCTGGACCCATAGAGTCGGGGTAGATAGAGCCCACCAGAGCAGCAGTTCTCAGCCTGGGTGTTGCCTAAGACCAGCGGCATATCAGATATTTACATTGCGATTCATAACAGTAGCAAAAATTATAATTATGAAGTTGCAACAAGATAATTTTATGGTTGGGGGTCACCACAACATGAGGAACTGTATTAAAGGGTTGTAGCATTAAGAAGGCTGAGAACCACTGCCCTAGAGAGATGTTCATTCACTTAAATCCAACAACTAAATGGTACTAGAAGAACCATATTTGCCAAGCATTGTGGCTCACATCCTTAACCCCATCCCTCAGGAGGCAGAGGCAGGAGGATCTCTGTGAGTCCCAGGACACACTATTCTACACAGAGTTCCAAGCCATTCAAGGCTACACAGTGAGGTCCTGTTTAAAAGAGAAGCGTATGTGGTTAAAGAATTTCATCTTGCTGTTAAATGTGTAGCTGGAATCACAAGAGCTAGTGATTTCTTTCCTGTGAAAATGGTCACGTTAAACCAGACCAAAGTCATTCACTGTGACCCAGAGGCACACCACCCTCTTGATAAGTGCATAACTTGGTTGTACACTACACTGAGGCATGGTACCAGAAATATGACATCTCCCCCTAATTGTTCAGGTTATCTTTCAGAAATGGGTTGCCTGGGGCATTTGTGCTCATGAGCCTGCCCTGCCTGGTAGCCACCATTTCAGACCACGTCTCCCTGATAGACCTTCTCTGGCTGTTTTAGCCTGCACTGACAGCCCCTGCCTCCTGATCCCGGGTGTGCTCCATTGTGAATAGCTCAGGCCTTCCGAGCTGTGTCACTTCCTTGAGGGCCCGCCCCGCCCCACGTGACTAGTGTGTGTCCTCTGCACTCAGATAAGCCAATGCTTGCTGATTGAGTGGCTCTGGTTTCGCTTTTGTTCTTCTCCCCAAAGGAAAATTCAGCTGCAAGGCGGTATCACTTCTATCACACTCCGGGGAGAGGGACACCAGTTCTTTGTCGGAACAGAGGAATCACACATCTATCGGGTGAACTTCACTGATTTCAAAGAGACTCTCATTGCGACCTGCCACTTTGAAGCCGTCCAGGACATTGTCTTCCCATTGTAAGTAGAGGAAGAATGTTAGAATGCAGTGTGCAAAGGAATTTCACTGTATTCAAATACTTTCAAGATTCGTTAATAGAATTATTTTTCTGATGAAACTTTTCTAGTGTACTGAATTATTTTATTGGACCTGGAAAGATTTATTTATTTGTATTCTAAGTGTATGGGTGTTTTGGCTGCATGTATGGATGTGTATCATCACATCCATGCAATACCCACAGATGCTAGAAGAGCACATCAGATTCCCTGGAACTGGAGTTAGACTATGAGCCACCATCATGTGGCTCTCAGGAATCGAACCTGGGTTCTCTGCAAGAGCAGCCAGTGCTCTTAACTGCTGGCCATCTCTCCAGCCTTCTAATGGATGGTTTGGGGTTTTATCATGTTTTGTTTTTAATTGCCTTCACGTGCAGTTACCCTGGTTCTCCTTCCTCTAGTTTGGACATTTTGTTTTGTTTTGTTCTAAATGCCAGATTTGGGGAAAATGAGATGACCTATTGTATTGGGTAAAGGCACCTGCTGCTAAGCCTGATAAGCTGAGTTTAAATGACCCTTGGATACACACACACAATAGAGCACCAGAACCTCTCCCACAAATTGTCCTCCAACCTCCACACGTCTGCTGTGGTGCAAGCACACGTGCACACGAAAATAAATAAATAAATGTAAAATGCTAACTTCCTCGGTAAATCCATCCTGGAAAGGGCACATTCTCAGGATACCTTCTCAGTGATTTTCCAACGCTCTCTGGGGCGGAGGGGGCGGGCGGGCGGGGGGTGGGGGAATCCTGGAAGTTCCTTTTCTCAAGCTGGATTTTGTTTGTTGTTTCACATATCCAAGGCTGGCCAGAATCTTGGAGTCCTGACCCCTCGGGTCTTTGTCCCTGCATGCTGGGATCACAGGCAGGCACCACCCCCTGCAGCATCATCTGTTTTCATGTTTCATTCCAGTCATTTGTTGGTGTCTTCCTGATCTGGCGGGCTTTTTTATTTTTTAGGTGATGAACATGAGGTCTCCTGGGGTGTAATGGCTGGTTTTCCTGATAATCTCACTGAAGTCAACTCTCCATCGGTAGTTCTGGTGTTAAAAAGGAACCTGAGTCGCCATGTGGCACTACTTGCTTCTGAAGCACGTTGTTATATTTAGCAAAGTCTGTCCCATGAAGTTGGCCAGTTTTTTGCTCTGAGTTTCTTGTGTCTAGCTTGAACTGCAGACACCAACATTATTGTTCTACAGATGCAAGCCTGTTTTAGAACTCAGTCCCCGAAGCGATGAGCTGCCGCTTTGGTTCCCTGAGTCCTTCCGGTTTAGGTCTGGCAGTGATGGTGGGGAGCTGGTGATTCCCATTGAAGCGAATCTTTGTTGGAAAGTGGGTCACTTTCTTACCAGGTTCAATTTCCCCCTTTTCCAAGGAGTTTAGTAGAATCAATCTATTTCTGGTTTTAGTGCTTTTTCTAAGGATATACTAAAAGATTTTATTCTCTCTCTCTCTCTCTCTCTCTCTCTCTCTCTCTCTCTCTCTCTCTCTCTCTCTCTCTCTCTCTCTCTCTCTCGTGTGTGTGTGTGTGTGTGTGTGTGTGTGTGTGTGTGTGTGTGTGTAGGGATATGTGTGGGTGGTATATGTGTGTGTGGGTGCACCCACAGAGGCCAGAAGAGGGTCAGCTGACCCTGGAGTTAACAGAAGGCTGTAAGCTACCCAACCTGAGAGCTGGGAACCAAACTCAAGCTCTCTGGAAGAGAATCCTGTGTTCTTAACCACTGAGCCAATTCTCCAGACTCTATGAGGATATTTTTTAAAAGTATATTTTCAATTCTATGTAAATGTCAATCTATTTGGATTTTGTATGGTTTTGTTTTCTTATTTGTTTTGCACAGTTTATTTATTTGAGTGTGTGTGTGTGTGTGTGTGTATGTGTACAGTTGCATGTGTGCCATGGTGTGCATGTAGAGGTCAGAGGACAACTCTCAGGTAGGTGTTCTCTTTTGCCACCTAATTTCAACTCTGAACTCTACTCCAAGTGTGCAGATGGGAGCTACTTGGGTTTTTTGTTTGTTGTTTGTTTGTTTGTTTTTCCCTAGTAATTCTAAAGTGAGTAAGCTTTAAAACTGAAGCGACTCTAGCATTTTTTGAAACACGTTTAAGATGAAATGGAGAAATTGCTTGAGGAGCGTTTAAACCAAAGGTTAGCTCTGGTCCTCCCAGAGACTGAGGAGAAGTTTACCCTTATAAACCAGGGACTTTTTTCACCCTAATGCCACCCCCTTTCCTATCAAAGTTGGAGTCATCTGTAATCACCTGGCACTTTGGTGATTTACATCCCATGTCAAGTGGCCCTTCCCCCAGCCTGACTGACCAATTAATTACTCAGGGATCCTTTTTTTTTTAATTCATGATTTCTTGTTTTCTCAGAACTGAACAAAAAAAGGGTGCACATGTGAACTCTGCCATGTTGCCATTTTCTTCTGTATAATTGTAATAAGATTTTTCAATTTCATTGGAATTTCCTCTTTTCATAAACTATTCCATGGACATATTTATCTCAAGAAATGCTACTTGGTTAGTTGTATATAGGCCTCCAGACTAATCCAGACACATAGTTCACATACATAGATACTTGTGTGTGTGTGTGTGTGTGTGTGTGTGTGTGTGTGTGTGTGTGTGTGCATCATATCACCCAAAAGTAGTTTAAAATAAATATGACCATTCCTCCAATTTACCAAGATTCAGAAAGATTTCAAATCGACTTTTTCTTTATAAACAACTTTGTCCCAACTCTTCCAAAAGTGAAAAGATTATAAAAGATTTTCCACAGAGGATGTGAGGAATTGACTGAGTGTCTCTCTACACCAGAAACCTCTAGCCGAGCGGTGGTGGCGCACGCCTTTAATCCCAGCACTTGGGAGGCAGAGGCAGGCGGATCTCTGTGAGTTCGAGGCCAGCCTGGTCTACAAAGTGAGTTCCAGGAAAGGCACAAAACTACAGAGAAACCCTGTCTCGAAAAACCAAAAAAAAACAAACAAAAAAAAGAAAGAAACCTCTAAGTCACACCTTCAGGTCATTGGTATCCAAAGGGCATCCTGCCCCACATCCTTATGAGGCACGTTTGATACCAGAGACACCGAACACTGTGCGTCTTTGATGGCTCATCCCTCCATGGCTCTTTTGCAGTGGTACTGCTGAGCTGTTTGCTACCTGTGCCAAGAAAGACATCAGGGTGTGGCACACGGCATCCAACCGGGAGCTGCTTCGGATCACCGTGCCCAACATGACCTGCCACGGCATCGACTTCATGAGAGACGGCAGGAGCATCATCTCAGGTGACGGGATGTGCATGGCGGCACACACCTGCAAGGTGGAGGCAGGAGGGTCGGGAGTTCAAGGCTATTCTTGAGTTTTAGCGGCCAGCCTGTGCTACGTGAGATCCTGCCTCAAACCAGCAACCGAACAACAGAAAATTTGGTAGCTGCTTCCAATGGAGGCTTGGCCAGGTTCTGGCTGAAATTTCAATTCTTGTCATTTTCCATGAATGTCTGCCTGTGGATCACCAGGGACAGCCTTCTGCAGGAAGAACCATGTCTCTCAAACTATTTTACTTATTAGGGATGCTTTTTTTTTTTTTTTAAGCAGGGAGTATATTCGACACTGAACTGGATTGGAGGCATAGTGTGTATAGGATATAGGATTTTGGATTAGAACTCATTTGTATAAGAGAGAAAAATCCAACTCGAACTAAGATGTACTTCAAAGATTTTTTTTTTTTTTCCTGAGACAGGGTTTCCCTGTGTAGCCCTGGCTGTCCTGGAACTTAGTCTGTAGACCAGGCTAGCCTCAAACTCAGGGATCTATCTGCCTCTGCCTCTTAAGTGCTGGGATTAAAAGGCATGTGCCACCACAGCCGGCCCGAAGAATTCTTTTTAATTTTACAAGCATGCATACAACCCTATGTGCATGCACATAGTTTTGTTTTATTTTTGTTTGTTTGTGTTCTAAGGGGGCTCAAGTAACACACACTGGTCTTGAACTTGCTATGTAGCTGAGGATGACCTTGAGCTCCTGCTCTTCCTGACTCTACCTCATAAGTGCTGGCAAAAGGGAAAATTTTAATATCTATCTATCTATCTATCTATCTATCTATCTATCTATCTATCTATCTATCTATCTATCTATCTACCTACCTACCTATCTGTGTATGGGTGTTTTGCCTGCATGTATGTCTGTGTACCACATGCCTGCCTGGTGTCCACAGAGGCAGAAGAGGGCACTAGATCCCCTGGAACTGGAGGTACAGACATATAGCTACCTGGAATATGAACTCGGGTCCTCTGGAAGAGTATCCAGTGCTCTTAACCACTGAGCCATCTCTCTAGTCCCTAAACAGAATTTTTTTTTTTGGCATAAACACAATTTATACCAAACTGATATTTTAACATAAATGATAGATAGCATGAGTGGACCATGGTGGTGAACACCTAGTATTTTGGCACTTGAGAGGCAGAAGCAGGGGGATTAGGAGTTAAAGGACACTCTTGGCTATATGGCAAGACTTATGCTAGCCTGGGCTATAGGCTGCTCTGACTCAAGAAACTAACCCCCTCTCAAATTATAGATACCGCATTTTTCCTCCTCTAAATATTTCCATATATATCTCTAAAAATACTTTCCTGTGAAGCAATAGTTTCTTAATATCACCTTATGAGTAACCTATATCAAATTTCCCCAGCAGTCAAAAATAAACGTATTGGTTTACACCAGGGGAAAGCCAAGTGGATCTGAGGGAAGCTATTAAAACAGAGACCTAGGAGCCCATCCCCTCTTTCCAGGGCTCTGTTTCCTCCTCTCTCCCTCCCCTCTTGTCTTCTCCCCTGAGTGACTTACAAGAACTGACAGGTCCTTGGACAAGGGAATCTGAGAGTCATCCTTGCCTCCCCTGTTTCTCTTACACCTTTATCCATGTGCTCCAATGGCTCCATCTCAAAGGACAGCCATAGGTCCATCACTGGTCCCCATCCCCAGCCTGGTCCCGCCCACTGCCAGCTCGTCATGATCACCCCAGTAGCTCTTACTGCTCCTGTCTACCTCCATTCTTGCCCACCAGTCTGTTCCCCACACCGAAACCAAAGGTCTGTTTTAAAACATTAAGTTAGGTCTTGCCATTTGTTGGGCTTTTCAAGTCTCTTCCCCCACAAAATGACAAAGACCCAGCAGTCACCTGCAAGGCCCTGTAGGACCTTCTCTCCTGCCCTCCTCACCTCCTATCTCTTCTTGTGGACCTGCTCACCTCCCCTGGCATGCTCGCATGCATCTCCCCTATTCTGGAAACAACCTGGGCATACAAGTTGTACTGCTTGCTGTTGTAGCTAGTTGGCCCGGAATGTGCTTCCTCCAAACACTTCCATGGCTTGCCCCTTCATTCCCTCTTACTTCCTCACGTCTTTGCTGAAATGAGGGATCGACCTTGAGCATCCTATTTAAAAAGTTGCTAAGCTCAAGAGACAGCACAAGAGCTGGACACAGACCGGGCGAAATGTATTCCAGGTAGAGGGAATAGCCAGCGCAGAGGTCCCCTGAGGTGGAAACAGGCTGGATGTTATTTAAGGAGTAGCAAGAATGCCAGCGTGTCTGCAGCTTGTTAGTTTCAGGAGGGGTGGGGCCTCAGGAAGAGTGAAGCTGAAGAGGTAGGTGGGCGCCACCTACGAGGTAGTGTGCAGAATGAAGAGTTGGATTTGGGGGGCTGGGGAGAAGACCCGTGGGTAAGAGTGCATACTGGCCTCGCAGAGTTCAGTGTCCAGAAAGCCACACCAGACAGCTAGCTCACAACCACTTATTAATTCAGGTCCTGGGGGTCCAATGCTCTCTTCTGCCCTCCTTGGGCACCTGCACTGACATGTACACATTCCCACAAGCATATACACATCCTTTATTCAAAAGCTGGGTTTTCATTCTGGGACAGTGGGGTAAAATTTTGGGGCAGTCTTGATCGGGAAGGGGACTCGGTTTTCAAAAGTGCATCCCAACTCTTAATAGGTGACTAATTGTAAGCAGGAGGGCAGGGGTGGAGCTATTGAGAAGGCTCAGGAGAGAGGAGCTGCAGAGGCTTGAATGGGGTTGGTGCCGGCAGGGGGTGGGGAGGGAGGTCAGAGGCCAGATGCTTGTAATGGTGGAGCTGAGGGGACTTCCGGATGGGTTGACTGTTGAGTTGTCTGCTTGGAACAGAAAGGGCTCAAGACTCAATGGTGACTCTGAGGTTCTTGGCTTGAGGAACTTGGCGGTGGTGATGGCTTTTTTTGAGGAGGCAAGATGGTGACAACCAGGGAAGGGGTATCAGACTTAAAGGTGGGGGGAAGTGGAACACTCCAGGCTACAGGGTGAAACCCTGTCTTAAATAACAATAAAAATGGGTGGATGAGAAGGAAGAGGGTATTTGGAATTGTGAACGGATGCATCCTGGGTGTGGTAACAATTACTTGGGTGATGGGCGGTGGTGGCACACGCCTCTAATCCCAGCACTCAGGAGGAAGAGGCAGGAGGATCTCTGTGAGTTCAAGGCCAGCTTGGTCTACAGAGTGAGTTCCGGGACAGCCAGGGCTACAAAGAGAAACCCTGTCTGGAAAAAAAAAACAAAACAAAAAATCCCCTAAATATTAATAATGGCAATTATTATTATTATTATTAATAATAATAATAATAATAATAATAATAATAATAAACAATTACATGGATGAGGGTGGAGGTCTACAGCTCACAGTGAAGTGAAAACAGGCCTCCTTCACCTGCCATGCGATCCACCTATAGGCAGGTGCATCCCGGACAAACTTCTTCCTCCCCTTTCCAGATGTGACCAGTCTGGGAGGTGGGGGAGAAGGGCACAAGGGTACTGGTAGTTGCTGGGGCTAGCCTCTTCTTCCACTCCTACCATTTCTTCCAGTTTTCACTCTCATTAGTGATTCTGGAATCACCAGAGAAAGGTGGTGAATATACTGACCATGTGTCTTCTGTCTCCTTGTGCCAGCATGGGATGATGGGAAGATCCGAGCCTTTGCTCCAGAGACAGGCCGGCTGATATACGCCATCAACAGTGCTCACAGGATTGGAGTGACCGCCATTGCTACCACCAGTGACTGTAAACGGATCATCAGTGGTGGAGGAGAAGGGGAGGTACAGTTCTACAATGACGTTTAAAAAAAGTCTTTACTTTAGAGCAACTAATAACAGGGTATCCATTTTTCATTTTTATTTTCTTTTTTTAGTTTTAAATTTTATTTTATTTTTTATGTGTATGGGTGTTTGCATGCATGTATGCCATGTGTGTGCAGTGCCCCCAGAGGCCAGACAAAGGCATAGGATCCCCTGGGACTGGAGTCACAGACAATTGTTAGCTGCTGTTCCAACCATGGGAATCAAGCCCAGGTCCCCTGGAAGAGCAGTCAGTGCTCTTAACTGCTGAGCCATTTTGTCAACCCTTGCATTTCTTTTTTTCTTTTTTCTTTTTGGTTTTTCAAGACAGGGTTTCTCAGTGTAGTTTTGGTGCCTGTTCTGAATCTCGCTCTGTAGACCAGGCTGGCCTCGCTTGAACTCACAGAGATCCTCCTGGCTCTGCCTCCCGAGTGCTGGGATTAAGGGTGTGCGCCACCGCCACACGGCACTCTTTTTTAAATATGTATCTGTATTAGAATTCAGGAAGGGCCTATTCAAGATTTTGATGAGATCGTAAAATACAATAAATTCAAGTTCTAATGCTTTAAACAGACATTAAATCTGCCTGTTTACAGAAAGGATGTTTAAGGTACAGATGTGAAAACAGCCTGTTTAGAACCAAGCTGTGAATCCGTTTGACTGTGTTAATGTGTTTCCAGTTTGACTCAGTCTTTTCCTCCAAGAACCATAGCTGAGTCAATTGTCTTTCTTGTTTCTTAAAGCAGGTGATAAAGAATCAATTCTTTAACAGAGACAATTTTTTTTTGCTGTATTATTTTTATTAATTTTAACTTTTAGACAAGACTTCACTATGTAGCCTGGAACTTGCAATGTAAACCAGAACAGTCTCGAACTCACAGAGATCCACCTGACTCTGCCTCCTAAATGCTGGATTTAAAGGTGTGTGGCACCATGCCAGCCTTGGCTATCATTTTAATGTTGCTACATTCAACTTTTTCTTTGAGCCATTTTGAAGATCCTAAAAACATTTCACTCACAGGTTTTACTTGTGGTCTTATTTTCTCTATGCCTGTTTTTGTTTTCTTGAATCCCAAAGCCTTGCTTTTGTCTACATGGGGTGGGGAAGGGGCACCCTCCTTTCTCTTCTCAGCTATCATAGGCAGAGCTTTTCAGAGTGGAGAAAAGACCCAGCTTCTTGGGGAAACCCTTGGTAGAATCTAGGCAACTGAGGTGAATGGCTGGGCTGAAATGTCTCTCTGCCTCTTCCAGCATGTGATGCATGCTGTACCCTCTCTGCACTTTGGAGTCCTGGAGTATATAGTGAAAATAGCAATACTCTTATGGAAAAAAAAAAATTCCTCTCTTCAAAATGTGTGTATGCATGTGCCATGAGGACCCTCTCCACCTGACCAGCCACATCCACCCCTAGCCCATGTCTCTCCCCTGCTCTGGGCCTTTGGAAGCCTGCTACTCACTGGCTTTGGTCCAGTCCCTTAACACTTCCACCATACTCTTGTCGACATCTCCACATGCTCACTCGCTCCCTCCCTCATACTTCAGGAGCATTTGTCTTGCTGATGCCCAAACCTGTCTAGACCACGTGAATTCTAGGCATCTGAGCTCACTTTGGGAGGAAGAAATCACACTTCACACTTGCACTGTGTTTGGTCTGCTTGCTAGACTTTCCAAGTCCCTCCCTCAACGCCCCCACCCCCAGCCGCCATTCAGCCATTGTAGATCCCTCTCATATAGTTTCCACAGACTTTTAATTTTTTTAATTTTAAAATAATTTTTTTTCTCCATTTTTTTGAGACAGGATTCCTCTGTGTAGCCCTGGCTGTCCTGAAACTCTCTCTGTAGACCTGGCTGGCCTCAAACTTAGACACCTGCCTGCCTCTGCCTCCTGAGTTCAGGGATTAAAGGCCTGCCCCACCATGCCCAGCCTCTGTACTGATTTTCTAAAATTTTTTCATTTTTAAGATTAATATAATTACATCATTCTCCCCCCCCCCCCCTTTCTTCCCTCAAAACTCTCCCAGATCTGCCTCCTTATTCTTTTTCAAATTCCTGGCTTCTCTTTTCACTAATTGTTGCTATATGTGTATATGTATATGTATATACATACATATTCCTAAATTTTAAAACTCTGTGTGGAGGCAATTGTATTACTTATGAATTTCATTTCAGGAGAATAAACAGGCATTGGAAAATATCTGCCATAGAAAATGGATATTGGGTTCCAGTGCAGTGTGGCCCACACCTACCAACACCCAGGAGTTCACCCCAAGTCCAAGGGGTGTAGGCTATAAGGAGTAGTGAGACTCTTTCCTAATATATGAGACAATGGCTATTGGAGTCTCTGAGGCTGAATAACATTGGTTTCCAATGATTAAAGCTGAAGAGCTGATGTGAAAGTTTAAATATGGCTTTGGGTAGCCGGAGCTGTCCTGACGGCATGAGAAATTTGAGAGCAATGCTCAGCAGAAGTGAGGAGACAGGTTCTTTCTCCGGGCTTAGCAGAAAGCCCTTGCAATATTGATTCTTATAGTGGGAGCCTGATCATTTTCTCAGTCTGGAAGTAGAAGCAGGTCTGAAATGGGTACCAGCACCATCCACACTTGTCGGGATGATGGCCACATCTTGTACACGTCCCTGCCCTGAGGCGTTGCATTCCCACCCTGCCTGCCTGCCTGAGAAGGAAGCAGGGGATGAAACAGTCACACCCAGCAGAGATGGAAACACTCCTGAGTCTTTCTTGCTCCCTTCCCAAGTCCCAGGTCTGTGTGGCTAGCCTGTGCTTTGGGGCCCGCAGGTAAGGGTGTGGCAGGTAGGCTGCCAGACCCAGAAGCTGGAGGAGGCCCTAAAGGAGCACAAGTCTTCCGTGTCCTGCATTAGGGTGAAGAAGAACAATGAGGAGTGTGTCACTGCCAGCACCGATGGGACATGCATCATTTGGGACCTCGTGTAGGTACCTGGGATGGACAGGGAGGCTCACACAGCACTTGCAAGACCCAAACATGCCAGTGTCCTGCCGAACACAGCAAAGATCCTAAAGGGGGTGTGTGTTAGCTTCCTTACCCATCGTTGTGACAAAGTATTTAACAAAAGCTACTCAAGGAGTTGTAAAGTAAAGGGTTTATTTTGGCTCATGGTTTGAGAATACAGTCCTTTATGGTGGGGAGGCATGACACCAGGGTGCGAGGTGGCTGGTCATATCGTGTCTGAAGTGCATGTGGTGGTTGGCTTGCCTTTTCTCTTAGAGATTTTTTTTTTGAGGGGGGGGGGTGGGACGACTGTATTTTTATTTTATGTGTGTGGGTGTTTTGGCTGCATGTAGGTCTATGTACCACATGCATGCCTGGTGCCTGTAGAGACCAGAAGAGGGCATCAGATCCCCTGCAGTTGGAGTTACAGACAGTTGTGAACCACCATGTGGGTGCTAGGAATTGAACCCTGGTCCCCTGGTTCTCTAGCAGAGCAGCCAATGTTCTCAACCATAGCTCTAGTTCCTAGCCCTCTTTTTTATATAGTTCAGGATCCCAGCTAATTGAATAGTGCATCCAGGGTGGTCCTTCCTACTCAGTTGACCCTCTCTGGAAACATTCTCACAGACATGCCCAAATGTGTAATCTCCTAGGTGATTCTAAATCCAATCAATGATCAAGATTAACCATCACTAGTAAAAGATTCTTAGAAGGCCTTGGACTCCCTGGCTGTCCAAGGGTTATAGGTGCCAGTGGGGAATATATGGTCTCCAGAAAGAACTAAATACCAGAAGTTTCTGTGCAGACAGGGAAGTAGTTCCAGATATATGCATTGAAGCATGATTTAATGTGAACCCATTCAACCTAAATGTTGCACATTAACAAGGCAAGTTACATGGTAGGCAGTTCTCCATGTTATCTTCTAGGTCATGAGCCTGCCCTGGGAGGGAGAGGCATCCCCTCAGTTGGCAACGTTCCCAGAGACTGCTTACATTATGAGTAAATCACAAACCCAGAGACGATGGCAACGCCAAACTATGTAGGCCAGAACCTGTGAACTTCATCACAGGAGCATTCAGAGGATTTGCAAAGATGATTTTTTTTTTTTTTTGGGCTGTTGGCATTTTTGCTGTTTTTATTTTGGAACCAACCCTTCAGCCCTCCCTCGTCCCCACCCCAGTCCTCCTTCAACCCACCACACTTTTATCACTCCTGAGATTCACAGCCTTTGCACAGATTGTCTAAAGAGGCTGAAATAAGTACAGAGGGACAAAAGAGGGTCAAAGACTATGTCCCTCCTTTTTTGAGATGGGGTACCATTGTGATGTCCCGGCTGGTCTTGAATTCTTGGGCTCAAGAGATCCTTCCGAGTCAGCCTCTCAAGTGGCTGTGGGTAAAGGTGTGTGTCACCAGGCCCAGCTGAAATGTTCCCGTCTAGAGAGGGGAGTGAGGACAGAAGACAAAGCAGAACACTTTAAAATAATATACTAAAATCTAAAAGTAGGGTGGTGGATACCGTCTAGCTGGTGGCCCCAGTTTCAAATCCCCAGAACCCATGTAAAAGCCAGGCATGGTGGTACACGCCTGTAATCTCAGCACTTGGGAGGTAGAGACAGAGGGTCCCGAGGGCTTGCTCTAGCTGAGCCAGTGAGCCCTAGGGTCAGTGAGAGCCTGCCTCAAAAAAGCAGAATGTGGAGAGTGACTGAGGAAGACAACCAATGTCAACTTCTGGCTCCTACATGCACATATGCACACCTGCATACACACCTACACCTACACACACAGACACACAGACACACGAGCAAAGCTAAACAAAACAAAACAAAATCCCAAAGCACAGCAAACCCTGTTTTCTAGATGGGCCTGACTCTCAACTTAGATCTCCAGTCACTGGGAGATCTTGTTTGCATGTAGTTTTTCTTTTTCTTTTTTTCTTTTCTTTTTTGAGACAGGAAAGTCTATGCAACTCTGGCTGTCCTGGAATCCATTTTTTAAACCAGGCTGGCCTCTGCCTCCCAAGTGCTGAGATTAAAGGCGCGCACCACTGTGCCCAACTCTGTATCTAGCTTTCCACTGAATAGACTTAGGTAGCACCTGTGTCTTGCATGTCTAGTTAGTTCCCATGCGGGGTTGCTGGTCCCAGGCCTAGACCCACAGACACACGACCCTCCCATTGGGAAAATGGGTGTCGAGAAAGGGTAGCTGAGTTTATTTCAGCGGCTGGTTTGTGACTGCCTCAAATCTTTAACACCTTCCTTTTGTGTGGCAGGAATATTTAATTTGTGCCAAAAATCTTTAAAAATCCCCAGCTCGAACGCTGTGTTTGAAAACTTCCATTATGAGAAGAAACTGCAGGAGGTGCCTTTTCAGCCAGGAGCTGGGTCTGTGAAACAGCGGCTAGCATACCGACGCTGGAAGAGGCAATACAGCCGTGCTTCTTGTACAGGCTTAGCACCCCAAATCCTCTAGAACCCCAAACTTTTATTTTTTTGCATAATGTTAGTACTGACCAAAGTTTCAGATTTTAGAGCATTTTAGATTTCTATTTTTTCCAGATTAGGGATGTTTAGCTGGAAAGTCTATGCATATTCCTGAATTCACCAAAGTCTGAAATATCCCAAGCTTGTCTATGGTGTCTAAGGCAGGGGTTCTTTTTTTTTTTTTTAATATTTTTTTAATTTTATTTTTATGTGCATTTGTGGTTTTGCCATAGGTGTCAGGGTCCCCTGAAACTGGAGTTACAGACAGGTGTGAGCTTCCATGTGCTGGGAATTTGAACTCGGGTCCTCTGGAAGAAGAGTCAGTGCTCTTAACCCCTGAGCCATCTCTCCAGCCCTAAGGCAGGGGTTCTAAATTTGTATGCACATAACTATCAGTGGGAAGGCTGGTTTCAAACACAGATCTCTGGGCCTCCATTGCAAACTTCCGACTTCAGAACCTTTGGGGTGAGCACAATAATGTCCATTAAAACAGTCTTTTCCCCACACTTTGCCACTCAGTTTTCAGGGAGTGCCACTTGGCTCCAATGGTGGCCTAGAGAATCAAGATTATTAGGAGAGGTGGTAGGTTGGCTCTGAATTCAACATCTTCTACTTCTTTCTCCCTGGAACTCAGAGTTTCTCTAGTTTCACGCTCTGTCTCTAGAAAGGGGTACCACCATTTGCCCATGTCTTCTCACCCTTGCTGACAGAGGTGGTGGGAGGAGATGTAAGAACAGAGCAGAGTGATGGTTTTTTAGCAGTGCCCTTGACCCCAAGGAAAAGTCACGACACATGACAGAATCCACTAACAAGAGTTTTATCAAGACAAAGAGAAAGGGATAGGTGTGATCAGGCCTGTGGATGGACATGTGCGAGAAAGGGTGGGGGAACATGGGGCCTGTCTTATAAAGGCCAGGACGCACCTGCGCACACAGGCCCACTCTGCTATTCCATGCGTGCGCATAGATCACGTGGTCACATCCGTGTGCTATGTGATCACATAACCACGGGGCATGGGTCACGTAGGATGTATGACCGGGACATAACTAGGCATGGATGACTTAAGTGTCCCACTGGGCATGCACGACCGTGGGGGTGTGGTTGGAATTCCTATCATAGAGTAGCCAGGAGTCTATTTTAAAATTAAAACAAAAAAAACCAAACATTAAAAAAAAATTATGTGCGTGTACATGTGAAGCCAAAAGAGGGCATCAGATTTCCTGGAGCTAGATTTATAGGCAGTTGTGAGTGGCTTGATGCCAGTTCTAGGAGTCAAACTCAGGTCCTCTCCAAGAGGACACGCGAATGCTCTTAAAAACTGAACCACCTCTCTAGTTCCCCAGATGTCTGTTTTGACAAAAACAAAAAGAAAACAAAAACCCCAAGCACTGTTGTATGACCAGCATGAGAAGTTTGAGAAAAACCAACCTCATCCAAGCTTGCCCAACTGTACACTGCTGCATAATAAATATGTTTTCTAGGGGAGGGAGGGAGGGAAAGTTGAGATGCAGAGTGTTTGAATCTACTTTTCAGGCGACTTAGGAGGAATCAGATGATCCTGTCCAACACCCTATTCCAGTGTGTGTGTTATCACCCCGAGGAATTCCAGATCATCACCAGTGGCACAGACAGGAAGGTAAGCACAGATGGCCCTCCACAGCCCAGAGTTTCATGTCTGCAGATTCAATCAACTGTGAATGCCTGCACAACCCAGAGTTTCATGTCTGCAGATTCAATCAACTGTGAATGCCTGCCCATGCTTGAAGTCGGGGTGAGGGGTGGATTGCGTCTTCACTGAACAATTGATTAAAGTGTATAGATAGAGGATGTGCATAGGTTAGATGTAAACAGTGTGCCATTTTAGATAGGGGCTAGAGCATGTATGCATTTTGACCCCCATGGGTGATACTATGGCCCTACATTGACAGACCAGTCAGAGGAACGTCTCCCCTTCTTAACACCTGTCTCTCCCAACTTGGTTTCCCATTTCTAGGCAGGGATCAAGGTTAGGTGTTCAGTTTCTTTAAATGCCACCCTATGGAATATGATGTTGCTTTGGGCCAGAAAGACAAGTTAGGGTCTGGTGGTGGATAAAGATGAGGTGAAGATGAAGGTCCAGTCAGACTAGTGCAACACCCCGTCCCCCAAACCCTGCCAGAAAGAACTCTCCCTCCCACCAGGCTTGCAGCTTGGCTCTCCTCCTCAGAGCGCAGAAGCAGATTCCCCCAGTGGCTCTTCTCGCTTTTATTTTACATGCTGCAGCAGACTCAATCTGCTTCGCCTTATCAAAAAATCTCTTTCTGTCACAATCCAGGTTTATCGCATATCAACATCTCTTTAAATAGCATGCAAATTTCAAAACCAATACTAAAAATAATAAAATGGTTCCTCCACCCCCTCGCCACGGCCTATTTATAATTCCAACTGATCCCCCTCCCATGGTGTATTTTTGCTAGCTTCTATATAAAGTGGAAAGATCTTTTGTTAGCATGTGTGTGGATGATTCCACTGCACGGACTCCTGTCTAATGCCTTTCTCCTGCATTCCAGATTGCTTACTGGGAAGTATTTGATGGGTCAGTAATCAGAGAGTTGGAAGGTTCCTTGTCGGGGTCAATCAATGGTATGGACATCACTCAGGAAGGGGGACACTTTGTCACAGGTTAGTCCCAGTCCCAGGTAAGATAAGAAAAACCACCAGGGGTTCTGATTTTGAAGGACAAGGAACTCTTGGGTGGGAGGCAATTAGAAGAGCTAGTAGAGGGTCTCAAGGACACCTTGGTTAACATTCAGCCCAGAACAACCCACCACCACAGCTGGAAAAGTCCCAAGGTCACACAGGGCAAAGAGAGAAGCCAAGCTTGACATCACAAGGTTTGTTCTTTGGGGTAGAAATGAGCCTTCAAATGTCTTCTAGTTGCTTTTTGTTTTGAGATAGGGTCTTGCTATATGTAGCTCCCGCTGGCCAAGAATTTGTGATCCTCCTGCCTCGAACTCCTGAGTGCTAGGATACTAGGTAGGCCACCCTTCCCAGCTCCTCTGCTATCTTTTTTACTTAACTATGAAGCACCAGTTTTGTTGTTGTTGTGGAAGAACGTGACATCTTGACTCCTTCCCATGAATGAACTAGTCAACGTTTTCTGGGGGGCATCTACTACGGGTCACAGCCACTAGACCAGCATTAACAATTTCCTGCCAGGCTTTTTGATTCTTCAGGACATTAATAAGTGCTTCAAAATAAGTCAAAGTTCCAAAAACACACTGACTTAAAAAAGAGATATCAAACTATACACAGTGGGATGCCAATCACATACACAGATGTGTGCATACACCTCTACATTGGCGGAGAAGAGCGAAAGGGGGAAAATTAGGGTGTGTTTTGTGGTTAATTCTGGGTGGTATTTTCCTTTCCACTCTACATTTACTAAAACATACATAGATTTTTTTTTTTTTTAGATCAAGAAAAAGTTTTATATAATATGGATTTTTCTTTCTTCAAGTTGGCACATGGGGGGATGTGTTGAAAATGAAGCAGTCATGTGAGGTCAGGGCTGTTTCACTGTTCTGTGTCAGTCATGTCATGTAATCATCTTTCAGGTGGACATGACCATCTGGTCAAAGTTTGGGATTACAATGAAGGAGAAGTGACTCACGTTGGGGTGGGACACAGTGGCAACATCATGGGCATCCGGATAAGTCCAGGAAACCGGTACATCGTCAGCGTGAGTGCGGACGGAGCCATCTTGAGATGGAAGTACCCATTTGCTTCGTGAAGCATGCGGGATCTCTCCAGCCTCCACCCTGTACTGAGCACAGCCCTGCCCGAGACCAAGTATGGAGAACTCCAGCACCAGTCTTGATTTCTCACATCTATTTTTGTTCTGTAGTCAAAATACTTTATCTTGAAGTTTCTCCTTTCCTCTATACAATACATTTTACAATCTTAAATTGTATGTTGAAACTGAACTATGTTATAGAAAAAATTTGTCCAGAATATAATTTTTTTGAGTTTTTATTAATAAATTTAAAGGTGCTGTCTTCTGGCTGTGACCTTTTTCCTATGTCTCCCCAAATCCACAGGCATTGCTCCTGATCTGTCCCCAGAGAGAAATGCTATTTTCTTATAAAAATAAGATGAAGTGAGTTTACCTATGTGTGTGTGGTTATGGGGATGGGACTAGGGCCTCACGCATGGCTAGGTAAGTGCTGTTCCGCTGGGCTATCTCCCTAGCTCAAACTTACCTTTTTAATTACCAGATCTTTGGGCAGGTATACAGCTGTGTCCACACACCCCACAGAAACAACATAAAGGGGAATGATTTATTCTGACTCAGTGTTTCACAGGGTTTGATCCACGCCGGCTTTGTCCCAGGCCCTTGAGCAGAACCTTATGGTGAAGCTTACAGGTGCCCATCATGGCAGGCAGGAAGAAGAGAGGATGCCAGGGCAGGGGGCTTGCTCCTCACCCCCTTTATTCACTCCAGGTCCCTGGTCCATATGATAGTACCACTCATATGTAGAGTGAGTCTTTACCATATGATAGTACCACTCATATGTAGAGTGAGTCTTTACCATATGATAGTACCACTCATATGTAGAGTGAGTCTTTACCATATGATAGTACCACTCATATGTAGAGTGAGTCTTTACCAACTTAATCCTCTCAAGAACCACCCTTACAGTCTCACCTATAGGTACCCTTCAATCTCCAAGGTGATCTTTAAAAATTATATTTACTTATTTACTTATTGTGTGTGTGTGCCCATGCTACAGCATATATAGAGAGGCCAGAGGACAATCTGGGTGGTCAGTTCTTTCTTTCCATCATGTGGTTCACAGAGCTCAAGCTCAGGTCCTCAGGCTTGGTAGCAAGCACCTTTACCTGCTGTAGCATCCCAAAGGCTCTCCTACGTGATTTCTTAATGGTCAAACTGGCTATCAAAATTAGCCTTTACAACAAGCTCATAAAACAATTTCAGCTTCAGTTTTCTACTTTGCCAAGTAAGAATAAATTTCTGCTCAGACGTTTATTGTGAGACTTGAGTGAGCTGAAGTGGTAATGCATCAGCCACCAGCCGAATTCTGGACAGAGTTAAACACCAATGCTTCCTTAAGTTATGTTAGCCAGGCATGGAGGCACACACCCAGGATTCCAGCACTCAGGAGGTTAAGGTTGAAAGACTAAGCGTTCCAGACCAACTTGGGCTACACACAAGTGAGATAGAATCCATCTCACCAAATCCCTCCCCTCCCTCCGCCCCAGCCAAAACAAAACCCTAAACTGTTACCAAACACCAACCCTGCCTCCTCTACCCGCCCCCCCCCCCCCTTCCTGTGTGTTACTGAGGATCTTGGAATGATCTCAAAGGTGAAATTCTGGAGATGACTCATCAGAGCCAGCCAAGACCACGGCATCTTCAGTACTCACCATCAGGAGGGTGATGAAATGAACCTTATGAATTAATCAACCACGTGGGTATCTTTTTCCGGGAGGGTAAATGGTGGCCTTTCACACTTCAAGCCTCGGACGCTACAGTTTATCCTTTACCCTTAACCTCTGCATCTTTTTGGCACCAGGGAACTGCTGCAATCCTATGTGAGAGAGTGAGGATATTTAATAAATGATGACCACTTATTAAATAGCAAGTCACATTTCTGGGTACTGACGTAATACTGACTCCAGAAAGCTGCCGATCTCTTTTTGAGCTAGAAACTGATGAGAAATTCATTTTGCAAGACCTTGCCTGATTAATTATAAACCTGACAGTTATAGGATAAAAGGAGCAGAGGCCTCCAGGGTTACCCAGGGAATAAAGGGCGGGGCAAGGCCAAACTAATTCTGATTGGGTAACGATACCACCAGGGTTTTACACTCTTCTAGAGTGAAACTGCAACCGAGTAGGGGGCGCGCCTGAGAACCGGAAAACTTCCTGCCGAGCAAATTCTAGGGTTGTAAAGGGTTGGGACTCGGCAGTGCAACCAGCGGGGGTCGAGTTCCGGTTTCTCTCCTTTCTTAGCCTTAATCTCTCCGAGCTCCCTTCACCAATGAAAACTAGGACGACCAAGTCTCCCAAGTTTTTGGAAATTGACTGTAACCTAGTGTGAAAAAACGAACAGCCGCAACAACAATGAAAAAACCCAGCAAGAAAAAGAAAAAAAACAAACCCCTAACCCACTAGTACTCCCAGTTTAGGTCCTGGGGTGACCGGTGCAGGCAAAGCCTTGCAAGGAAGTGGCGCCACCTGACCGCACACACCTGAACCTGGGCTCCCCACCTGCACAGCTGCCAGCGCGCACGCCTCTCTGCACACCCGAGTCACCGAGGACACCGCTCGCCGGTCCTTTTTCGTAGTCTTCAGCTGGCTTCCACGACCGGAAAACTTAGCCAGAGCCAGGGCTTGGCTTCCCATCCCCGTGTTATCCTCGCAGCTTAGGGATGGGCGGAGAAGGCGAATAGAGGTGAAAGGCCTGTTCCAAGGCGGGAAGGAAGGGCGGGGAAGTCCACTAGGCGGGCTCCCGGGGATTGCATTCCCAGCCCGGGCCGCTGGGGCGGGAGCCTTGCGGCGGGCACTGCCCCAGGACTGGATTCCCGCGCGGGGCGGGGCGGGACGGCCCCGCCCCTGGCTCCGCCCTCGCCCGGTGCCCGCACACCTGGCTCTCAGGTAGCCGGCGCCCCACGCCTCTAAGAGGCGGTGAGTGTCGGGGAGCTGCCGGTCCGCTTCGGGCCCCGGGGGCTGTGCTCCCGGACCACCGTGCTCGGCCAGCATGGATCCCGGCGTAGGGGACGCACTGGGAGAGGGGCCGCCCGCGCCTCGGCCCCGCCGCCGCCGTTCCCTGCGCCGCCTGCTCAGCCGCTTCCTGCTAGCTCTGGGCAGCCGCTCCCGCTCAGGGGACTCGCCACCCCGGCCCCGGCCCCAGGGCCAGCCCGACCCATACTATGGCGATGGAGAAGGGGGCTTCGCCTGTGCCCCGGGCCCGGCACCAGTCGCTCCCGGGAGCCCAGGACCGGATCGTCCTCCGGGACCCCAGCCCCAACTGTCTGCGGGCGACGGGGCGCGTCCGCCCGGCGCGCAGGGCTTGAAGAACCACGGCAACACCTGTTTCATGAACGCCGTGGTGCAGTGTCTCAGCAACACCGACCTGCTGGCCGAGTTCCTAGCGCTGGGGCGCTACCGGGCGGCGCCGGGCCGCGCCGAGGTCACCGAGCAGCTGGCGGCGCTGGTGCGCGCGCTCTG
Organism: Peromyscus maniculatus bairdii; assembly: GCF_049852395.1. NCBI lineage: Eukaryota > Metazoa > Chordata > Mammalia > Rodentia > Cricetidae > Peromyscus > Peromyscus maniculatus. The sequence continues at coordinate 52,514,636 of NC_134859.1, read as the reverse complement.
GACGCGCGAATACACGCCCCAACTTTCCGCAGAGTTCAAGGTAGGCAGCGCCCAACGCCGTCCGCAGCCTCCTCCGACCCTTCTGGTTGCGGTTCCTGAAAAGCGTGTGAACCAGCAGCCGAGCTGGGTTCTGAGGGGGGGGGTCCTCTGTAGATACCACTTAGCTAGTCCAGCCTCGGGTTATCGCCTTTGTTTTGAGGTGACGTGTTACATTGTCACTTGCAAATGCTTTCTTTTGGAATGAGTTTCTCCCTGGTGTTTTGAGGTGGGGTGGAGAGAGCTGGCAGCCTTAAGTGTATCCAGTAGCAGTTTTGTGTCTAACAAGCAGTTGTTGATGGAGTGAGGTTTTGCCCAACAGGGTGAGTTAGAGCTTCGGATCTGGAAGGGTGCAGCGGGGGAAGTCAGTCCGTGAAGGCCAAGGCTTGGAGAAGGAGGTGATGCAGGCGTGGAGAACAGAATATCGAGAAGGACGCAGACAGGCCAATATCTAGGAATAATCCAGGCAGAATGATCAGGCAGGCAGGCGAGGTTCTTCAGATCATGTACGACCGCGGACGCGGTGGCTTTGGATGATTTAAGCCCAATAGCTGCCGAGAACCAGTGTGGGCCAGGTACTGTGACAAGTTGGGGGAGGGAGCCAGTGAGATTGCTAATTTAGAGATGACGCCCCTTCATTTAATTCATATTAAATTCTGACAGTATGTGAGCAGGGGATAGCATTTGTTATCTGCAAGATTACAGTCCTCTTGTTGGGGACGCTGCGGGGTCATAAGAATGGGTTAAAGTACCGGTGTGGGGTCCCAGTCGGAGGAAAGTGTTCCTGATAATTGATGCACAGGGCTTGCTTCCTGCTGCAAAACCGCAGCTCTGGACAGAGTGCTGAAGCGCCCCGAGGACGAGTGATTGTTATTGAGGCGAGGGCGAACATGACTGTCAGTGTTCCTTCCATAAACGTCTTGAGTTTCAACCCGAGAAAGCAGTCCTTGTTGTGTTAACCAGCAAGGATGCTGACCACTGCCTTCCTCTCCCACCTCGGTTCCTGAAGAAGCACTGTGTTGCACTAGTCATTGGTGTCACTTTTGGGCCACATTTGCTTTTCAAATGGGATAGGCAGTGTAGCATGGTGGTCGAGAGCAAGATCTTGTAGACAATGACTCAGTGCCTAACAAAGTCATACAAAGCCTTGAGGATGTGAGTTCTGGCTCCAGAACCCAGGTCAAAAGGAACAAGGCCGGGTGCCCCAGTACAGACAGGTCTATAATTTCACCGTGGGCCTGTAGTCCCAGCGCTAGGGGGACTGAAGCAGGTGGATCCTTAGGGCTTGCTGGCTAGACAGTCTAGCCGATTTGTGAGCCTCTGGATTCAGCGATAGAACCTGTCTGAGAAAAGGCGGAGGGGTGACTGAGGAACACACTTGGTTGGTGCTCACGTATGCATGAATGCACTGGTGGGCACACACATGCAGAAAGAGCAAGGTCTCGGGGGCTTTATGATTTTCGCGCCGATTAATCTTTTCTCATCTGTGAGATTGAACTCTACGACAGTTACTTCATTATAAGGTAGCTGTGTTTAGTGGGTTATATATAGAGCACTGAGAGCATGCCTGGCTCCTGGGAAATGTTTATTCTAGAAGTACACTTCCTTCCTGCAGAGAGACCTAGAGGAGGAAGGGACGTGATCTTTGAGGAAGTTTTCGTTTACCAGACGTATTCCCACCCCGATTGCTACTTCAGTGAGAGTGGCAAGTGGTTTGAAAGAAACTCTTAAATTCGTCATCACTGCCAGTGACTCACCAGGATTTCCTCTCTTCTGCTGTCTGAATGCCTGGGTCCTGGGAGCTCCCAGCGCCTTGGGGAGCTGACTGATAACCGAGTTAGTGAGGTTAGGATGTAATCTGGGGTTTCCTTGGGACTTTCAGGTGACCAGACTTGGAGGATAGAGTGGATTTCAGAATCCTGGCTTTTAAATCTTAGGGATGGAAATCCAGGTGGGGCTCTTACAGTTACTGAAACTTTCATGGAGTCAACACGTGTTTATTGGCTGTGGAGACAGTCGACTGGGAGCATGGACTGTGTGATGAGTGGCAAGTGCAGACCCAGATCCTGGGACTCAGGGCCAAGTCCGAGTCCAGATCCAGGTACTCCTCTCCAGGAGTTTACCATCTAGAGGAGAAATGGGCGTCAGCACAGCGGTCATGCAGGCCCTCAATTAGAACTGGTGACGAGATGGAAAGGAAAAACACAAGCGCTCTGAAAGTTGTGGCGAGAGGGTATGGTTCGTTCGGAGGAGCAGCCCAGCCTTCCCGGCTGAGGTCCCGACACCCTGGGTTGGGTTGTGAAAGATGAAGTGTCGACTAAGGACATGGAAGATGGGATATCGTGACTCCAGGCCTGGGAAGGAAAATGACAGCCCAGGAGGGGGTTGGAGCAGGAGCCGGAGTAAGGCCCAGAATCCTCTGGACAAATCCATCCTCGAAGGCTCATGTAGCTGGGGAGGAGAGTGGAGAATTGGAGATCTGATCGTGTTAAGGAGATGGTCTTTTAAGCTTCAGACCTAGGAGGGGCCGAGCATATGGGGCTTGACCCTGGTTAGCTAACTTCAGACCCAGGAAAGGTCTAGCATGTGGGGCTTGACTCCACCCCCAGCAAATAGGATGGGCTTATAATGTTTTCCCTTCTTGAGCCCAGAGTCACCAGTTTCCCACATATAGCAGGACCAAGTTTTGTTTTAACAGGAAATGGATTAAATACTCTTTAAAAAATCCTCTCATAGTCTATACTTACTTGATTTTCTAATGATATAGTTTATGTGTATTGCAAAAAATTAGAAAGTATAAGAAAAATCTGTAACTCCTCAGATATAAACAATTGTAAAACTGCCGTGTGTTGTAAACAATTAGAAATTCTAGTTCTGGCTAGGCGGTGGTGGAGCACATGCCTTTGATCACAGTGCTCAGGAGGCAGAGGCAGGTGGATCTCTGTGACTTCAAGACCAGCCTGGTCTACAGAGTGAGTTCCAGGACAACCAGGACTGTTTCACAGAAAAACCCTGTCTTGTAAAAACCAAATCAAACCAAACAAAACACCCCCCCACCCTCACCCCCCACACAAAGGAACACTAGTGTAGCCGGAAGGTTTCTCTGGTCCCACCCAGCCCTGTGGTCCTGCAGCCACTTATAAAATAATCACTCAGAGGCTTAATATTGTTTACAAACTGTATGGCCTATGGTAGGCCTCTTGCTAGCCAGTTCTTATATCTTAAATTAACCCATGTCAATTAATCTGTGTTTTGCCACATGTTCCATGGCTTTACAGGTCTGCTGGCAGGTTAATCCTTGGGCGGCAGACTGGCCTCTTTCCCGACTCTGCCTCTCTTTTTCCTGTCTCTCTCCTTGGATTTCCCACCTGCCTCTAAGCTGCCAAAGCAGCTTTATTTACCAACCAATCAGAGCAACACATATTCACAGCCTACAGAAAGACATCCCACAGCACTCTAGTTTTGCATGTTTGATTTTGAGCTAGGGCTACGTGGCTTAGCTAGCCTGGAACTTGCTATGTAGACCAGACTGGCCTTGAACTCAGATCTACCTGAATCTTCACCCAAGTGCTAGGGTTAATGGTGCACTGCACTCTACACCCTGCTGTACTCCTTCTTTTTTTTTTAACCACGTAAGTATTATTACAAGAGCTTTTGGCATTAGAATCATGTACAGAACTTGACTTTTAGTGATTGAATGTGTCAACAAATGGGCCAGTCTGTTGTGGAGAAACTGTTGTGTTACTGGGTTTTCCAGTTAACACACTGTAGTGAAACTCCCTGTATTTTTTTTTTTTTTTACTTATTTAAAAATTCTATTTCTTTCCTATTATGTAAATGAGACCTTTGCCTGCATATATGTCTGTGCACCACATGGCCCCCAAGAGGGCCTTGGATTCCTGAGAATGGAGTTGCAGATGGTTGTGAGCCGTTATATGGGTGCTGGGAACCACACCCAAGTCCTGGAAGACAGCCTTAACCACTGAGCCAACTCCAGCCCCAATTTCACTGTATTTAAGATTTGTTCTCAGCTCTGATTATTTCCAATATCTAATTCCATGAGTAGAATTATGTTTTCAAAACAAAAGAAACGACTGTTTTTAATACCTTTCTGGTTTTACTTTTAATGTAAACCTTTTTGAGGTGTAAGTTATGTAATGGGGTGCATCCATTTCAAGTGCTGAATTAATTTTAGCAAGCGCAGGTACTTGGGTAATCATCATCCGATCTTAAATATTTCCCCTCCCTCCCTCCCTCCCTCCCTCCCTCCCTCCCTCCCTTCCTTCCTTCCTTCCTTCCTTCCATTTTTCTTTAGTTTTTGAGACAGGACCTATGTAGCCTTGGTTGGCCTAGAACTCAAAGAAACAGTCTGCTTCTGCCTCCTGAGTGCTGGGATTAAAGGCATGTGCCACCAGACCTGGTACCTTTTTTTCCTTTCTAAATTAACTCCATTGGGTTTGATTGTTATTATTTTTTTCATTTACAATCCTCATCGATTATGTCTTTCCAAATAATAATGCCAGGTCACAGATACACATGTAAGAAATCTCCAAGAGGAGGGCCAGGCAGTGGTGGCGCACACCTTTAATCCCAGCATCTAGGAAGCAGAGGCAGAGAGCAAGCAGATTTCTGTGAGTTTGAGGCCAGCCTGGTCTATAGATGATCGAGTTCCAGGATAGGCACCAAAGTTACACAGTGAAACCCTGTCCTGAAAAAACCAAAAACAGAAAGAAAGAAAGAAAGGAAGGAAGGAAGGAAGGAAGGAAGGAAGGAAGGAAGGAAGGAAGGAAGGAAGGAAGAAGAAAGAAAAAGAAAGAAAGAAAAAGAAATCTCCAAGAGGAGATTGGGTATTCTTGTCTCATGAACCCAGTCGTCCCAGCTTTATGAGGCTTACAATTTACAAGAAAAACTCTGTGTATACAGTGCATAGCACGATGCTTTGAGGTATGTATACAGGGGAAGATGGTTAACTCAGAATAATTACATAATCACCAACATCATGTACTTAACCCCTTTTAGAGGTGAGAACACACACGACCAGTTCTCTTTGCCGTCCCCAATCCCTAGGACCTCATTACTGTTAGGGCGGCCAGGCTTTGTAATGGACCTCTCTGACTTACTTACTTGGTGCAAGATCCAGCTGGTTTTTACCTCTCTTCTTTGACTGGGAGTGAGGCAGAAGTACTTCCCGTGTAGATTGGGAGTGAGGCGGAAGTACTTCCCGTGTTTCTTGTCTGGTCTGTTCTTGGAACTGTCTCCTGCACTGTTTTTGTGTATCCATTCGGCTTCGTTCTTAACGTTCTATTTGCTTCCCTGTGTTCTCCTTCTATTCTCTATAAACATTTTATCCAAATTGTTTCTTTTTCTCCTACCTCAATGCTAGAAGCTTTAGATTTGTTTATGCTATGTCTTTCTGTAATTTTTTTAAAAACAGAGTCTTAGTGTGCAGTCCTGGCAGGTCTGGAACTCAGTGTTCTCCTGTCTCAGTCTCCTGCGTGCTGGGATCATGGGCATGCACCACCACACCCTGCTGTATCATAGTTTTTCATATGTATTCTATTTTATGGCATACTAGTTTTTCTATGGTTATAATAAGGGTTTCAGCCATCTGGAATTTCTCTTAGCTTATGTGCTTTAAATCAAATTTAGATATACAATGATGTACTGGAGGCATCTTCTTTTATTTATTTTAACTTTTCTGGTTTATTTTATTTTTATTGATTTGTTAGAGAGAGGTCTCAAATATCTCAGGCTGGCCTCCAGCTCACAAAGTAGACAAGATGACCTTGAACTTCTGATGTTCCTGTAGCGGTGCCTCTTCCTTGAAACAAAGATTCATTCTTTGTTTCTCTTTTTTTCCTTCCTTTTGTTACTTTTTTTTCTCCTCCCATGGTACTGTGGTACTAAGGATTGAACTCAGGGCCTCGCACAGTAGGGGAGCACTTTACTACTGAGCTATATCCCAAGTTTCTTCACTTTTGTCTTGAAAGTTACAGACAAAACAGTAAGAGGAGAAATGGAAACAGTAAAAACTATTGGGCAGGAAAGAAACTCTGGATAGAACTATTACATAAGTAGAAGAAATGTTGAAATCACCAGTGTTTGGGAGAGAACATATATATAGACTCTCTCATGCACACACACTCAAACACATACACAACTCACACTCTCACACACACAGGCACTTTCACACACACACTCACTCACACTAACTCTCACATACTCACTCTTACACACACACTAGCGCACACACTCACATGCACACAGAAGTGTAGATGTAATTCTGAATGGTTTTATTAAATAAGAAACACAGAGCCAAACGCAGAGTTAAAAGCCCAAGAGGTCAGAGCAGTAGCCTTTAGCTTACCAGCTGCTGCCGTCCTTCCCCTCAGAAAGAGACCTACTTCCTGTGTGTCTGTCTTTTTATTGACTTTCTGTTCTGCCTTCTCATTGGTTGTAAACCCAACCACATGACCTCCTCGTCACTGCCTGTCTATACAGATCTCCAGGTCTCTATGGTTGGTATTGAGATTAAAGGCATGTGTCTCTATGCTGGTGGTGTCCTTGAACACACAGAGATCTGCCTGTCATGTGATCGGGATTAAGGGGGTGTGCTACCACTGCCAGACTTCTGCTAAAGGGCTTACTATTAGCTCTGACCCCTAGGCACTTTTATTTATTAACATAGAAATAAAATAACATTTCAGCACAAATAAAATATCACCATACAGAAGAGCAAGCAATGCTGTGCTGCAGGATAGACACACCAACTGTCATGCTGGTCTTTTGAGTATTTTAGCTCCTGTGCATTCTGTGGTGCTTGGGATCCAACCTTGGGCCTTTCACAGGCTGGGCAAACTCTCCACATTGAGCTACACCCAACCCTTGGTCTCTTGAGAAAGAGGTCTTGCTGTGTAGCCTAGGCTAGCCTGGAATTTAAGATCATCCTGCCTCGGCGTTTCAGGGTAATGGGTACAGGTGTGAGGCTCCACAACTAGCTTTCTCTTGGATAATTTTGGTCCATAGAAATATCTTTGCTTGTGTCTCTTATCTTTCTGAGTTAAGTTCTCCAAAGTGGAATTACTGTGTATGTGGGGAGAGACATTCATTTTTTAAATTTGCTTTTTTACTTATCATTAAGTGTGTGTGTGTGTGTGTGTGTGTGTGTGTGTGTGTGTGTGGTGGTGGGGGGGACTGGGTATGCACACACATGCATGTGAGTGTCAGCCTGCCACAGAACTTGTATGGGGATTAAAAGACAACTTGCAGGTTCTCTGCGTCCACCACGGGCCTTGGGGATTGAGTTCAGGTTGTCACGATTGGTGGCAGCAAGTGCCAGGCCCCCAGCCCTACGCAGTTTTGTTGTTAAGATCCCATCTTATCTGTCTTCTTGAAGTTGTCGAATTCTTTGTGAGGCTTTGATTGTGATGCAGCCTGGCTAAGGGGAAGAGAATTGGGATGGTAGACAAAAGTGCTGGCGCAGACCAGGCTTTGAAACAGGGAGGAGGTAGACATGACGGCACACATCTGTAATCCTGGTGCTAGGGAGGTGGAGACAGGAGGAGCCAGAAGTTCAAGGTCATCCTTGACTACATAGTGAGTTTGAGGTCTGGACTACTGCAGGGGAGATCTTGGTGGGGGTGAGGAAGGAGGAGAAGAGAGAGAGAGAGAGAGACTAGATAAAGATGGGAGTTTGGGACACGAGGAGTGAAGGCGTTTGGGCTGTTTTGTGCTGAATAGTAGGATAAGGAAGGATTTCCTACCTTCGCTGTGCTGTAGGAAGACTGGTCTGGTCTATCATGGACCCAGTGGGCGAGTGGGGAAGGAAGGGCTGTGGTCCCTATGCAGATGTGGGCAGATCAACCCACACTGCTGAGTTCTAACTATTTCTGTTCACCTAGATGAGAAGATCTGCCCTGCTTGGTTGGAGGGGAGAGGCAGAGGCATTTGTGGGGAGCAAATCCAATCCTAGGCTGCTCCTGGGAGGGAGGTTCTGAGAGACGGCATCAATGCTAAGAGGAAGGACTGGTTTTAGAGATTCAGAGTCGAGGGCCTGGCTGTACAACAGAAAGAAAGTTTAGTTCTATGAGACAGATTTGTGGGTGGCTTCAGGGTAGGGTAGGGACGCCCTGTTAATATATCTGTAGATAAACAAAGAGTCACTTTTTAGTATAGTGTCTTCTTCCTTTTCTTCCTCCTCCTCCTTCAGCAACTGTGGGGATTGAACCCAGGGCTTTGTGTATTCTAGGCAAGCATGCTACCACTGACCTACACTGCCAGCCCATACGCTTTCTATTTTGTTAGCTAAGTCAGGCAGCCCTACCTAGGTGGGTGGTTCAGCTACAGGAAACCTTAGGGGAAGATGCCAACAATGTGATCAGAAGGAAGCCCCACAGCCAGCATTTGATGAGGGACCTACACACATTGTATCATAGGAATCCAGTTTTGCTGCCTGTATGTATGGTCCTTAGTGAAGAGAGTGGAAGCTGTGAGAATTAATGCAGTCAGCCAAGGAGAGTAGAGTGAGAAGGGTATTTTCCTGTGAGGTGACTTCAGAGAGTGCGTGGAAGTAGGATGATGGAGGGAAGGTCAGTGGTGCATGGGATCCCAGTGATCAGAGAAGAAGAGCTTCAGGGAAGACAGATGGTCCATCGACACTATGGAAGGATTTAGCAAAGAGCCTGACCTAATAAAGTGCTTGCAAGTGAGCATAAGAGCTGAGTTTAGATTTCCAGCACTCGCACAGACGTACACACAAACACATGCACATGGACACACACACACACACACACACACACACACACACACACACACACTATTCTGCAGAGACAGCCTCATGGGTCTTCAAGGTTTGGAGCTGCCTTCTATTCAGCGGACCCATATACTAGCTGGAGGCGGCAAAGACTATGCCTGCCTATGTTGTTTCCGGGTTGTTATTTCAGGTCAAGGCTGAATGATGACCTTGACAGCTGGATGCCTACAGACCCTCTTCGGTTTGTGTCAAGGCCCAAGGTGACTCTTGTCTTTGTTTCCTTTCAGAATGCTGTTTCCAAGTATGGCTCCCAGTTCCAAGGCAATTCCCAACACGATGCCTTGGAGTTCCTGCTGTGGCTGCTGGACCGTGTCCATGAGGACTTGGAGGGCTCGGCTCCTGGACTGGTGTCCGAGCAGGTGAGCCACTCTCTAAAGGGCAAATGTTGATCTTCCCTTTCCCGGGGGTATTTCCTCAGTGCCTTGGATCCCAGTGTATTCCGGTCACAGTGTACACCTTTTGGTTTTAGACAGGCATTCCCGCCTTTTGCAGTATTTCTTGTCTTCCTTCATTCCGGTGGTAATTGCGAATAGGATTTCATTATGCCTCTTAGTCTGGAAAACGTTTTCCTTGGTATGTATGTGTGCAGGTGCAAATGTGAAAGGTCAGAGAAGGATGTCAAGTGTCTTCTTGGGTCATACTCCACCATATTTTTTTTTGAGACAGGGTCTCTCGATAAACCGGGAGCTTGCTGATTTGGCTAAACTGTCTGGGCAATAAGCCCTAGGGATCCTCTGGCCTCTCCTTCCCTTGTGCTGAGATTGCAGGGGCACACTGCCACGCCTGGCTCCTGCTTGGGGGCTTGAATTTACTTCCTTATGCTTATGTGGCAGGCACTTTTCTCATTGAGCCATCTCCCCATCCCCCCAAAATATTTTCCTTAATTTTTTTTTCTGCCTGCCTATTCTATGCAATTGTCTGGGCATCTGGAGCCATGAGGGACATTCTTTGTTATTTTTAGACAGTTCTGATTCAGTCGACTCGACTATGGCTTTCTCGGTTAATGTATCTCACAGAGCAGTCGTTTCTGTTTTTCTTAAGACCTGGGTGGGTAATTTCTGATTTTGATGAAGCCCCAGACCTTGGGACAAAGAAAGCATTGTAACACTGTGGGTCTGTTTCTGTTGTTGTTGGCTTTTGTTTTGTTGAGATGGAGTTTTGCTATGTAGCTCAGGAATGGGGCATTCCTCCTCGCTCATTCAGTCTCTGTCGCGCTGGAGGTTGCAGCTTGGTCATAGAGTCCAAGCTGGTTTTAAACCCTCACCCTCAAACTCCCCCTGCCTCTGCTTCTCTAAGGGCTGGAATGACAGTTGGGTGCCACCACACCCAGCCACACTATAATACTTTGTAATAGTTGCAGTTAATTGCCACATCAACTATGTTCTTTATGAGCTTTCATAAATTAAGGCCAATAGTGGCTTGTACTTTACTATGATCTCTTTACTGCTCAAGGAAAAGTGAATGAAGTTAACATTATGAGTAAGCCAAGTTATAGTAGCCGGAGCCTTAAATAGTAGGTATCTTATGCACCTTGGTAATTAGCCAGGAAGCAACACATTTTTGGTGGATTTTATATACAGTTCAGGCCTAGCTCCCAGAATTGCTTCATCAGCATTTTTTCTTCCCCTCTCCTGCTCCATGGTACTGAGAATTGAACTTCAGCCTCAGGCCTGATAGGCAAGTGCTCTACCATGGGAACTATGTTCTCAGCCCTTCCGTTTTGTTTTATATCTGGACACCTGATTGCCCATCCTCATGAATTCACTAACAATAACAACAAACCCTTTAGGAAGCCAAACTTGATGGTGCATGTATGTAATCCCAGTACAACAGTTAAGGAAGGGTCGGTCACGAGGCTGGAGAGACGTTTCAGTGGTTAAGAGTCGGTACTGCTCTACAGTGGACAAGAATTCGGTTCCTTGTTCAACAGCAGGCAGCCCACAAATGCCTGTAAACCAGCTCCAAGAGATCTGTCTCCTCCTTCTGACCTCTGGGCACCTACACACATATACACACACACAGACAAGCACAGAGGCATAACTCAAATTAATCCTAAATAAAGGGGAGGAGATTAGGCAGGATTCTAGCCCAAGAGACTCTGGCTTGAAAGCCCATTCTCTTGTTTTAAAAGCAATCACTCCAGTGACTGGGGGACACCAGGAAAACAAAAGCAGAGGTCACCCTAACAAAGCTCCAGGTGGAAGCCAGGTATGGTGATGTATGTCTTTAATCCCAACACTCGGGAGGCAGAGGCAGGTGGATCTCTGTGAGTTCGAGGCCAGCCTGGTCTACATATTGAGTTTCAGGCTGACCAGGGCTACACAGTGAGACCCTGTCTCAAAACGAAACAAAACAAAACAAAACAAACTCCAGGGAACCACACACCAACGTGGTGGTGTTTCTGGGTTGGGAGAGGAATGGGTGATTTTTTTCCCATTTATTTATAATCATTTTTCTTTGGTTCTTATTCAGATCTTTTTGTTTTTATGTGATAGAAATTTTACTTCGTCTGGCTTACGGAAAGGGCATTTGTTGTTTTTTATAACCTGCAATTCTGGTTGAAGCAGCTTTGGGTGGGACTGCATCCAAGGTCTCAGGTGATGTCACTGTGTCTCTGATGCCGTCTCTTCATTCTCTTTCTGGCTCTGCCCACATGGTAGCAAGAGGGCCTTCTGCGTTGCTCACAGTCTCCAGAGCCTGGCATGCCAGAGCAAACACTGATTGTCCCAACATAGTTGGCATGCTCATTCCTGGGCATGTGGTCAGAAGAATGGAACAGTCTGATTAGACTCCTCAGAGTCACATGCCTGTGGGGAGAACATGGGCTGAGGAAGGCTTTTACAGAGTCAGAATTAATTGCTGGCCCAAAGAATACACCACTGGGCAGATACATGTTGTCTGCTTCTGTGCCTTCCATAAATTTAAAGAACACAGTTTGAAATGGGAAATGTGTATACACACACACACACACACACACACACAACACACACATATACACACACTAAGGATACCATTTACTGAATGTCTATATTGTATATCTAATTTGATGATTTTCGTTACTTACTTTATTGCCTGGTATATAGTAGACATTCAGTAAACTTATTAAATGGTTGTCTTATTTTAATATTTATAATGATAACTCATATTCTATAGTTAGGGGAAACACAGGTTAAGGAAGGCATTTCCCAGGGTCACTCACTCTTTGATAGTCTCATGTAGCTTAGATTGAACTTGAACTCACTATGTAGCTAAGGGTGATCTCGAAGGCTTGATCTTCTTCCTTCGCCTTCATGACCCTTGGGGGGACATCATCTTCTACCTGGTGGAAATAGGATTGAGTCTGGACCATCTATCTCAAATCCAGGGTTCTGGACCTCCTTTCTTGGAGGTATGGAGGCTGTGTGGTGGTGGTACATGCCTTTAATCTCAGCGCTTGGGAGGCAGAGCCAGGCAGATCTCTATGAGTTCAAGGCCAGCCTGGTCTACAGAGTGAGATCCAGGACAGGCACCAAAACTACACAGAGAAACCCTGGAGAGAGAGAGAGAGAGAGAGAGAGGAGAGAGAGAGAGAGAGAGAGAGAGAGAGAGAGAGAGAGAGAGAGAGAGAGAGAGAGATGAATGGGTGTCTCCACTTCCTGCTGCTGTATAAACAAGGTAAACAAGGACTCTCCTGTTCTCCTCTCTTTTCTCCTTCTGTACTGGGAAGTTCTTTCTGCCTGGAAAGTAGGTGGGATTGATAGTTGGGTTAGTTTCCTGTGACTGGAACAAAATGGCTGTGGTAAACACTTACGAAGAAGAAACGTTTACATTGGCTTTGAGAGTTTTCAGTCTGGTCAGGGTGATGAGGGAGTACTTCATGGTGGGAGCTGTTTATCCCGTGGTGGCTGAGAAGGGGCTGGATCCCCACAGTTCCCTTTCAGGGCATGCCCATGGTGACTTAAGACTTGCCCCTAGGCCCTGTCTCTTAAAGGTTCTACCAGCTCCTAATAGTGAAAGCCTGGGACAATGCCTTAACCCATGGGCCTTTGAGTGACATCCATTCCAGACTTCAGCGGCAGCCTTCCAAACTGCCTTTCACTTTTCCTCTCCATTCCTTTGATAGCAGGAAAAATCATCTGGCCTGAGGACAGAGAGGGTAAGCTATGTGTGTCCGAGTCACAGAGCTAGTGAGTGGGAGAGGCCGTACACAAATAAGGAAATGACACTCTATACCAGGATTTCTGAACCTGAGCACTTTTGGCATCTGGGGCTGGATAATTTTTCCTGTGTGGCACTGACTTGTGTGTCATAGCGTTAGCACTACTGTCTTTCTGGCTAGTGCCAGGGTCAGTACTGACTTGTGCTAAATGGGTGTGCAAACACTGCCAAATGTCCCCTGCATGGGAACCCAAATCACCCTCCAATTGAGAAGCTCTGCGCTAAAATCTTTGTGCCCTATGAATATGTGCCACCCCCAAATGGTTCTTTGGGACATTTGAGTTTTTTTACATCATGGGGGCCTGCCAATCATTCTTTATAACTTCAAGATCCAGGAAAAGGGACTATGATTGAAAGTTAGTCTTTCAGTCGGGCGGTGGTGGTGCACGCCTTTAATCCCAGCACTCGGATCTCTGTGAGTTCGAGGCCAGCCTGGGCTACCAAGTGAGTTCCAGGAAAGGCGCAAAGCCACACAGAGAAACCCTGTCTTGAAAAACAAAAACAAACAAACAAAACAAACAAAAGAAAAAGAAAAAGAAAAAGAAAAAGAAAAAAAGAAAAGAAAGTTAGTCTTTCAACTTACTTTTTTCCCTCCCTCCCTCCCTCCCTCCCTCCCTCCCTCCCTCCCTCCCTCCCTCCCTCCCTCCCTCCCTCCCGCTATTCCTTCTCTCCCTCCCTTTTTTCTTTCTTTTGGGCTGGGGATAGACCCCAGGACCTTGTGCTTGCTAAGCAGATGTTTACCGCTCCAGAGACACTCCCAGCTCCCAGTATTGTTCTCTGTGACATTCTCCACACCAAAGCCAGATCTCTTCAGAAAGGGAACAAGGTGATGTCATCTCCTGCTTGCCTTGCTCTCATGGCTTCCTACAGACCTGGAACCAAATCCTCCCTGACTGGGCCTGCTAACCACTCAGCCTGATTCCTCTCCCACTCACTCTCTGTTCTCACCGTCTCAGCGTTCTGTCTGTGGGACATGTGTGTTAGAAGCAGGGCATCCCTAGGCAAGCTGTGGAGGTGGCTGCTGGCCAGAGCAAGGGACTTACTCAGCCTCACTCTGACCCGGTGATACCAGCAGTGTCTCTTTCTCTGTCATCCTGAAGTTGCTTCTGGAAGGTGGGCTGCCTTGAGGCTGGGCCGTGTATCTTGGAGGCAGAGGGCAGAGCCTTTGTGGTTACTTAGCAGGAAACTTCATTTCCCCTTTCAACAAAGAAAGCTCCTGCCCTCTGTGTAACTCTGAGTGATTTTCCCTTCTGAAGTTATTTCTGTACTGAGGACATAGGGAAGCCATACAACGAGATTCATTTGTAACTGGAATAGAAAACGTAAGGGCCGCTCTCTTTTCCATTACTTTAACGACTCTCAAATACTTCCATCCTGCAAAGGCTGTATTTTCACTGCCCTCTAAACACCAACACATAAACAGTCTTTTTGATGGGTTTCCAGAAAATTCTACTTTTGCAGAAAAAAGGTGGGAATGAGTCTAGGGAGGAAACACAGCCAACATGTATTAAGAACCTACTGTGTGTCAGTCAAGAGTCCTCCCTCTCTCCCTCCCTTCTTACTTTCTGAGAGAGTTTCCCCTCTGTAGCTTAACCTAACCTCAAACTCACACCATAACCCAGGCTGGCCTCAAAATTCATAATGTAACACAAGGTGCCTTTCAAGTAGTGGTCTTCCAGTTTCAGTCCCCTTTATCCCCCAGTGATAGAATTACAGGTGTAATTACCTCCACGGCTGGTGTGTACCTCATCTCTTGATTTGTACCACAGTTGCATGCCGGGGGATGCTGCTGAAGTATACTCTGTAGCTTTGAGCGTATCAAGGTTTGCTCACCTAGCAGACCAGATTCACGTGCCTCTGACCTCATAGTCCATGCTTTGTGAATGACTTCCTGCTGCCTGTCCTTTTGTCTGGCTCAACATTTTCTTTCCTTACTCCATCTCATGGTGACCCCATCTACAGTCATGCCCAGTGTCTCAGCTTGTCATCTCTATATGGAACTCCCCTGCATCATTGTAAGTTCCTGGTTACAAGCAACTTGAGCCTCTCTAGGCGGGGAATGGAGATGGTCAGCTAGGGAGAAGTACATGGGATTAAATGGAGAGCTTGTCTAGAATGAGACAGCTCTGGGTTGATGCAGAGCCTCGATGGCAAGAACTTTCTTGTTTAGTCATGACAGCTGGAATTAGTGTTTTCGGCTTATGTCACTCTGCTCATGTCCTGGCAGGGACATCTGAGTGCAGCTTGGGTCATGGACCTGTCTCTTGGTAGGGCATTGAGCTTTTCTTGGGGAGACTTAAGCAAATATATCTTTATTCTAAATAGGTCACCAATGACCAACCAAATTAACCATCCCATCCATGTCTAGCCTGGTGAACCAATGACTTTATTGGGCTTAATCATGGGAACGTGGTTGAGGGGCTTAGAGCTGTGTGTGACTTCAAAATAGCCATATCACTAAAAGGTCCCATTCCAGTGTGGGTGGTGGTCCCTAAAGCTACACACATGGAGTTCTCTACTTTTCAGGAACCTTCTGGCTCCTCTATACTCTAGAACTTCCTGAGAGCACTCGCAGTTGGGTTGGGATTACAGACAGCTGACAGGGCATAGGAAGAGGGTCTAATGACCCTTCCTAGGTCCTCTTTTATGAGGGAGCATCAACAAGCTGGGAGTATGGAGAGTCTCATGTGGGCAATCACAGCTGTGCTCCGCTCAGAGGAAAACATCCCGCATAGTCCCATCTAGGGACTGGACGAGGTCTCAAGAACTGTAAATCCTGGGCAGCCAGAACATTCCCGAATCTGCACAATGCAAGTTCACACCTCTTGGCTCTTGCAAATATTTGCCACTCCTCTGTCTGGCTGTTGAGTCACCCTTGATCTTGGCATGTCTTTCCCAAGCCCCATCTCCCTTGACTTCTGTTAATGATACCCGTGTCCAGCCACCCCTGAGTGGGAACCTTGGAGGTGGTATGTTCCTCCCTTCCCTTCTTCTCCCTGGTTCTGCTGAACTGAGAACTCCTCACACAGGGTCTCTTGAAATCCCCTTCCCACCCTTTTTCATCTTCCTGGCTTCTGCTCAGGTCACCTGCTTGTTACTTAGACCCTTAAACTTTCTGCTGTCCTTCTTTTCTTGGGAATGGTTGTTGAGTTAAAGCATCCCTGTAAGCATGGAGCTACCACTCTGGTTAACAAACAAACAATCTATCTATCTGTGCTGGACATTTTTTTTTTGTCAACACAAACTAAATTTGTCTGAGAGGAGAGAACCTCAACTGAGAAATTGCCTCCAAAAGATCAGGCTTTGGGCAAATATACAGGATATTTTCTTAATGATTGATGGGAAAGGGCCTAGCCTATTATGAGTGCCACCCATAGTGCCACCTATGGGCTGGTGGTCCTGAGTGCTATAAGAAAGCAGGCTGAGCAAGCCACAAGGAGCAAGCTAGAAAGCAGTACCCTTCCATGGCCTCTATATCATCTCCTGACTGGAGGTTCCCACCTGGTTTGAGTTCCTGCCTTGGCTTTCCTCAGCGGACTGTGACTTTGGATATGTAAAACAAATAAACCCTCTCCTTCCCAAGTTGCTTTTGGTCCTGGTGTTTCATCACAGCAGTAGTAACCCTGACTAATATACTATCTATAAATGACTCTTTAACTCCTCAAAACGTGCCTTCTCTCAGATGGGTGCCATCATCTATATTAGAATTAGGGAACTGTTCGTACGCTGGAGACGCAATCCCCACACTTGTGTGTTAATGGTATCTTGCAGTGCTGGCAATGGATCCCAGGGCCTCACACATGCTAGGTAAGCAGCTTCCTACCACTTAACTCCAGCCTCAGCTTTGTTAATGGTGTTTGGAAATAAGCCGGGCACTTTGGAGGGTAATTGAGACAGATGAGATCATGAGAGTGGGGTGTGCCCGTGATGGGATTGGCAGCTTCGTAAGAGAGATGCCTGCTTTGTTGTGAGCCCTGAGGCCCTTGCTAGGTGCCGAGAAGATGCTAGTGCCATCTTCTAGTTCATAGACCTGTGAGCTAAACCAGTTTTTCTCAGTTTGCCCAGCGTAGCGGCGCATGCCTGTAATCCCAGCATTTGAGAGGTATAAGCCAGAAAATCAGGAGTCTTAAAGTTGGTCTTGGGTCTATAGTGAGTTTGAGGCCAGCCAGAGCTACACAGCCTGCCTCAACCCTTCTATCCCCCCCATGAGACCCTACTAAACAAACAAACAAAAACAACAACACAAAACAAGAAAGAATAAATCCCTCAGTTTGAGTACTTTATTATAGCAACAGAAAATGGATTAAGATTAAAAACTACAAAGCAAGTAAGTGATTTAACTGGTTTAGGGAAATACTAGCTACTTATGTCAACACCGTCACTGTTAGAAATGCCCAACAGAAACAGTTTTGGAGAACACAGATTGCTCATGGTGATACAGAGGCGAAGAGGACGTGTCCAAGGCTCTTAAATGCCAAAAACTGGCCTGGGAGCTAGATATGCACAGAACACCCGGATGCGTGCACAGTGTGCTTTAGTATAGCTTTGTGTTGGAGGTGGTTTGAAAACCATGCCTAGTTGGAGATGAAGCCCAGTGGTAGAGCGCTTGTCTAGTGTGTGTGAGGCCCTGGGTATAATCCCCAGACCTCCAAGGACGCGAGTGGGAAGAGAAAGATGTCTAAAATGACTTCTTAGGGTAGTCAGGATAAAAAAGAAAAATTGAGAAACT
This sequence comes from Peromyscus maniculatus bairdii, assembly GCF_049852395.1. Lineage (NCBI taxonomy): Eukaryota > Metazoa > Chordata > Mammalia > Rodentia > Cricetidae > Peromyscus > Peromyscus maniculatus. Next base: position 52,496,862 of record NC_134859.1, on the reverse strand, counting down.
GAAATACAGTGCTGTCAGGCAAATTATATGTCTGGCCTTATATGGATGCTCGGATAGTTACTAAACAGCTTTGTATTATGAGGAGCTGTGACTGGAATGCCCCCCCCCCCTCTGGACAGCCTTTTCTAGCAGTGTGGGTCTTGTGTAGCAGGGACTTCTAATTGTGTAATTGTGTCCCCAGTGTGGTGTAGAGTGGGCTGAGAATAAGGATAATTAGGGAACCCGGAGAGCTGGAGTTGTTCATCCTGGGAGTGATAGCCTTCCAGAGGAGACTGGGGACATTGGGGTGGGCCAGAGCCCTGAGGGAGGAGAGGTGAAAGATGACCCAGAAAGATATATTAAGGATGCAGGGATTTGGATCTGATGTTTGCAGATGTGATTAAGAGCGTTGAATTAGGGTAATTAACTTGGATTATCCAGGTAGTCCCTTAGCATAATATTGAGTGTTGTTATAACAGAGGCAGAGGGAATTTGGAGACCACAGAAGACAAAGCAACATAAATATAGAGCTAAGAGAGATTTGAAGATGCTGGCCCTGAGGACAGAAAGGTGTGGCCACAAGGCAAGCAATTCCAGCAGCCACCGAATCTGGAAGAAGCTAGGAGAAGATTCCTGCCTAGAACCTCTGGAGGGCATGGCACCTGTCAACACCTTCCTTTTAGACTATTGATACTGATTTTGGGTGCCATCAACCCCAGGATGGGGTTGGGACTGGGAGTATGTGTGAGCTCTCGCTATGATCATCCTTTAGTTCTGCTTTCAGCACATATATACACATACCCTTTCTAAGGGATTCAGGGGAAACAGTGAGATTAAAATGACATTGAGTAATCGTAAAGGCAGTATTGAAGATCACTGCTCCACAAGGCTCAAGAAGGGACGATGTGGGCATTGTGGGGGTGGGGTAATGGGCTTCATGGTCTGGAAGCAGCTGTATGACATAATGTGAACAGAATGTCATCGGATTTCTTTCCTGTTCCTTTGCAGCTGCCCCCAGATGCGAGTAAGGCCTTGGAGGACCTCCGGCCATCTGCAGCTCCTCCCTCCTTAGGCCCCAGCTTTGTGCAGAGCCACTTTCAAGCCCAGTACAGGTAAGATGGGGTGTGTTCTTAGAATGTGCTCTCTGGGAGCTCTGCACCCAGGTCACCTGCATCTCATTGCCCTTAACCCTGCGCAACAAAACAACACAACACACAAGGACCTTTCCCATTCCTTTCACAGCCACAGTTAGTCAGTCTCCTGTGGTCTCCAGCCTTGAGGATTTCTTCTTTCCCTTCTTGGCTTCTTGGAATGGCCTTCTGCCCTCCCTGAAAGGAAAGGAGTGTCTGGAGGATGGTTCTTTAGAACAGGGATGTGGAAACCAGAATATCACCAGCTGAAGTCATACTGAAGCTGGGGAGACTCTTCCTGTTTGCTGGGCATGGCCAGAGAGCTCACTTTGAGTTAGTCATTTTGTGAGCTCAATACAGCATGGGGGATATAGAAATCATCACATGGCTTTTCACTTCAGAAAGCAGGCACCGTGGGTATTTCTATATGAGAGTATGGATGTTTTAAGAATTATGGTGTTTATTAAAAGATACCTGCAGCAATGAGACGTCAGAGAGGAGACCCTAGCCCCAGACTGCTTGGCCACATGTGTCTTTTCATGGGCTTTGATAGCCGATAGGATCAAATGGGTGGGAACATACTCAGCGGGGATGACTACAAGCTTTAAGATGGGAATGAGCACAGAGGCCAAGACTTACGGAAAGCCATTGGATATGGAGAACCTCTTAGGTGGGGTTCCTTCGTCTGTGTATTTCAAACATCAGTATTTAAGATCCATTTTTTTAAAAGCTGGAACAAAATCAAAATTGAACATGTGAATGGCATGATGATTTGACATGTGTCTGTAATATCTAATGTCATATTAAATATATGTGTATCCTTAAGCCTTCATCATTAATTTATGGTAAAAATCCTATAAAATCCTCCTAATAGTTTGTTAATGTATAATATTTAGTCATCTCTAATGATTTCACCTATATGGTTGAACCCAGGACTTCTTGCTACCTATGAGTTAATGCCTGTTGGTCAGCATTTCCCCATCCCTTCTCCCTGATCTCTGGTAATTGCCATTCTGTTCTCAACTTCTGTGATAGAGTTTTTTTTACAGTCAATGTGTATTAGTTACATATGATCTGATAATACATTTTATATTTTATATACTATTAAAGTATAGTGCTTATGCTCTATATGAAATTAGAATGAGGCTGTAGCTCAGTGGTAGAGTACATGCTTGGCATATGCAAGTTCATATTCTTGAACCAGTTGGATATGTTACAAGTGGATGAAGTTTGATCCAATACAACTCTATGGGTTCAATTCTCACCACCATAAGATCCATCCATACATACATACATAAAAGTAATTAGCCAGTTACTTAGAAATTTTTATTTTTTCCACGAATCACTCATCTCTTGCTATCTGAAATAAGTTCAGGGCTAATCTAAAGGTCAGTCTGGGACAGGAGATATGGCTCAGCCATTAAGAACACTTACTGCTCTTTCAGAGGACGAGTTTGGATCCCAGCCCCCACATCAGGCAGCTCACAAACGCTCTTAGTTCCTGTTCCAAAGGATCCAAGAGCCCCTCTGGCCTCTGCAGGCATCTGCATATGCTCACATGCACAGACACATATAAGTAAATTTAAAGAAAAAAAATCAAGGTCATCTTCTTGAAGGAGTTTGATACGATGTAACTCTATGAAAGAAAACGTGCCCCTGGTTTTGTTTTGTGGAGGCTAAAAGAATCAAAGAGTGAAGCAGGGATTAGGAAGCTTTCCAAACACAAGAATATATCCTGTGGCCTGTTCTGCACCCCAGCACACAGTGATCTGAAGAGGTGGGGGGATCTGAAGAGACATTGGGAACCCCACAATACCATGTCCAGTGGCCAGCAAATGCTGTGGGACACATTGCTTTTTATCAAAACACTACCTTGATTCCCCCGGGTGAGTTCACCAGTGGTGTAAGCTGGAGTCCATGTTAAACAGAAAACACTGGGCACCGGGGTGTGGTGGGCCTAGCAGCATGCCTAGCATCCTTAAGGCTGGCTGTGTGCTCTGGTACCACCACCAGCAAGCCAGGAAACAAAAGGCCAACTGGGGACTGTTTCCTAAATCACTGCTAACCTTCTGGTAACTTCCATCTACTTAAATAATTTGTATGCCCAAGATCTGGCAATGAGCAGATGCCTCAGGTGAATCGATGGGTTTAATCTTCTTGCTTGCCTATATTATGATGATGATGATGATGATGATGATGATGATGATATTTTCTTTGAGATAGTGTTTTGCTATATAGCCCAGGCTGGCCTGGAACTTCTACCTCTGCTTCTCAAATGCTAAGATTACAGCTGTGAAACAACACATCTGGCTCCTGGGAAGTTTTTAAATTTAAGATGCCAGAGTCCCTCCTTCCCCTCATTGAAATAGAATCCATGGCAGAAAAACCTGGAGGTCTGGGCCTTTGAAAAGCTGCTTGTGGGCTGGTGAGATGGCTCAAAGGGTAAAGGCGCTCGCTGCCAAGCCTGATGACTTGAGTTCCACGCCAGAACCCACATGGTGGAAGGAGAGGGCTGACTCCCATAGGCTGTTCTCTAACCTGACATGCACACCGCGGCATGTCCATCCACCCCCTATGAAATAAATACATGTAATTTTAAAAAAAATGCTATTTGTGTGTTTTGGGGGTTCAGGGAAGCTAAGCACCAGAGATAAAGGGTCCCTGAGACCCCCTTGGTTGAAAGTTGGCATGCAGTGTGTTTTCCCATCCTTTGTATACTGAGACATGAGACTGAACTCCCCTCCCCTCCTCCCTTCCAAAGGGGAAACATAAAATGAACCATGAGGGCTCTGTTTCTTTTTTACGGCTGAGTTGTATTCCACGGCGTGGATGTACCACATTTTGCTTTCCTCTTATCGATTGCTAGGCAGCCTGGTTGTTTCCCCTCTGACTCTTGTGAACAAGGCTGCAAGGAACATTTGCATTTGCTATGAGCTGAACACCTGTTTTCAATTCTTCTGCGTGGAATTGCTGGGAAGGAAATGCTGTAGTAATCTAGTACCTAGGTTTTCCAGGGACTATCAAGCTATTGGAGTGTGATGATGGTTCTTCTTGTTCTTTGCCCTCGCAGATCTTCCCTGACGTGTCCTCACTGCCTGAAACAGAGCAACACCTTTGATCCTTTCCTGTGTGTGTCCCTTCCCATCCCCTTACGCCAGACGAGGTACGTGAGTGTCCTGAGTCTTGTGGCATGCCCGCTATACTTGACCTTCCTCCTCTTTCCTGGGGACCTTCTGGCCCTGCGTCTGCCACTTTTCACATAGCGTTTCTCTAGAGACCAGTTCTGCAATCAGGTGATAGTCAGTTATCAAATGGGTAATTAAAGAGAAAGGACTGTCCATTCATTAGCTAAGGAAGGAACATGAACAGAATGCTTTTGTGTGTCCATGCTGTGTCCTGACTTAGGTCTCTGGCCCACTCAGGAGCTGGCACAGGCCCTACTTCAGTCAGACAAGGGCATCATGTTGCTACATGCTCTTCTCTGCTCTACCTCAAAATCCTGTTCCTTCTTTATAAAGGCATGGGAAATTTTATTTCTTTCATTTCGATTTTAAGGCAGAGTCACATTCTGTAGCTCAAACTGGCCATCCCTCTGCCTTGGCCTCCCAAGTGCTGCATCTATAGGCGTGAGCTACCATACTTGACTCTAGGGAAATGATTTCGTGAAGGAGCAGAGAAAGAGAAGAAAAAAAAGAGAAAGAAATAAAAAAGGCTTGTTTGGTACAGATGAGAAGAAATACGGAGTTGGGGTGAGTGAGCAGTGGGCTGCAGTGTCTTAAATGCCAGGAACTGGCAGTGCAGTCCCTTTCCCAGAAGCCCATTTTGCTTCCAGTGTCGTGGAAGGTTGGTGAATTTGAATGGGGGAGCCAGTGGCGGCGTGGAGATGGAGGTGCTTCTGCATTGTGTTCCCACCGACCTCAGTCCTGTGCCTCCTTTCTATTCAGCATGTTTAGGATCTAGCAGAACACAGGACCCCTTCTCCAAGCCTCGACTCCTCTGCTCAGAACTGCTGTACCATAAATACTGTAAACAGAACTATTGTCTTAAACGTTAACGTGGGTTATACCACCACTGGCAACGTCGGAAAATGTAGGCTGTGACTGAGGACCCCTGGTAGCACAGTGGTTGAACAGTGACCCTGAGACAGACTTCCCAGGTTCTAATTCCAGCTTGTGGCTAATTACCACAGCACAGCAGTCTCCCCAGGAGTGGGCTCTGGGGGCTGTGAGGGGGGAATTTTCACTGAGGAGAAAGTCACCAATAGGGTTGATTTCTTCTAAAAGAAGCAGCTTGGCTGTTTTATTTTACAAAATACAGGGTGTTTTGTTTTGTTTTGTTTTGTTTTGTTTTTGTTTCTTGAGACAGGGTTTCTTTGTGTAGCCTCGGCTGTGCTAGAACTAACTCTGTAGACTACGCCGGACTCGAACTCACAGAGATCCTCCTGCCCCTGCCTCTCAAGTGCCGAGATTAAAGGCGTGCGCCACCACTACCTGGACTTGTTTTTAATGCTAGCTGTTTAACTGTAACAGTCAGAGGGTCAGAGATCTATGTGGTTTGATTTCCACTCAAAACCCTTTTATGGTCAACCCTCTGAAAAGCAGTCTGGGAGATCTGGCTCTTTTCTGCCACCTACTGGAAGGGCACCTAACGTGCAGGGACCCAGCTCGCAGATGGTGTTTAAGCGCTAAGCCTGTCCTCGAGGTCTGTGGTGTTGGTGACCATTTCTGTCAGTTCTTTAAGGATTTGGGGTCCCTTTCTGTTTTTCAGGTTCCTGAGTGTCACTTTGGTCTTCCCCTCTAAGAGCCAGCGGTTCCTGCGGGTCGGCCTGGCCGTGCCGATCCTCAGCACAGTGGCGGCCTTGAGGAAGATGGTTGCAGAGGAAGGAGGCGTCCCTGCCGAGGAGGTGTGCTGGAGCCGCTGGGCCTGGCCACTGGGTGCCGACAGAATGCTGACTGGGCCCGCTGCCCAGACTCATGTGTGGTTCCCAGATGACTCGAGCATGACTCACTCACTAGCTTCTGTTTGATTAGTGTTCCCCCTGGGTATTTGTGGTGACCCGGCCTTGACTTCTCCCTGCATTATTAATTGCTAAGGGTGACCGCAGCAGGACACTTTGCCGTTCAGAAGGTGATGGTGATTGTGATGCAATAGCAGCTAACCAGTCATACTTACTAAGTGTGGGATGTGGTCTTACAGCTGTATCCTCCCTCCCTCCCTCCCTCCCTCCCTCCCTCCCTCCCTCCCTCCCTCCCTCCCTCCCTCCCTCCCTCTCTCCTCCCTGAGATAGAGTCTCACTATATGGTTCTGACTAGCCTGGAACTCCTATATACAGTTCGGAGTGGCATTAAATTTGTAGCCACCCTTCTGCCTCAGTCTCCCCAGTGTTACGATAATAGGCTTGCACGAATGTGCTCAGCGGATCCCAGGAGTTAATCCTGTCCACTCTTGTAAAGAACGAATTACAAAGGTCTTCATCTGGGAAGTGAGGAGAAGGGTTCAGAGAGGTAAAGTGAATTGTCCAAGGTCATACAAACAAGGAGATGGCTGTGCTGGGATCTGAGTGCATGTGGTTTTATGCTCTTCCACTTCTGATGATACCAGCCAGGTACTGAAAGGGCCATGGAACTCACTCTGAAGCCCAGGCTGGCCTCAGACTCATGGCAATTCTTTTCCCTCCACCTCCTGAGTGCTGGTTGTTACATGTGTGAGCTGCCATGCTGGGCTTGATTTTGCTTTCTAAGGAGTCCTGATGATGAACTGGCTTTACTGTGCCTGGAGGATCCCTGTGACATGGTGGGATAAAAGTGATCCAACAGGCACCAGGCGGTGGTGGCGCACGCCTTTAATCCCAGCTCTTGCGAGGCAGAGGCAGGCAGATCTCTGTGAGTTTGAGGCCAGCCTGGTCAACAGAGTGAGTTCCAGGACAGGCTCCAAAGCTACACAGAGAAACCCTGTCTGGAAAAACAAACAAATAGAAAAGTGATCCAGGGACAAGCAGTATGGCAAGATGAGAGAGCACATGAGTGTCCTAGTGGCTGTGACCGAATATGTGGAAAAGGCAACTTCCGGGAGGAGTTTATTTCAGCTCCCAGTTTGAGGGGGACAGCCTGTCCTTGTGGGGAGAGTGTGGTGGCAGCAGTGTGAGGTAACTGTTCACGTTTCTGTCTGCAGTCAGGAAGCAGGGAGAGATCAAGCAAGGCTGGTGCTCCGCTTACTTTCTTTGCATTCAGTCTGCCCCCCCCTCCCTGCAAGTGGTTGATCAGCCTTCTGTTTCTTTAACTATAAAATGGAAAAATTATGCTTCCCAGGTAACCTGGTAGAACCTTTTTTAAAATTAACAAGCAAAAACACACGTGTAACCTTTCTGCTAAGTAATAATGCACATACAACAAAGTATACATATCTTAAGGTTGTGGCCGTCTGTATATTTGTATAATCACCCTGGTGACCAAGGCTTCCATCGCTCCACTGGCTCCCTCCTACCCCTACCTGAGTAGTCCTGACCTCCATCTCTATCTGTACTGTTTTTTATGAAACTCTCACACAGGGGAAAATAATGCACGTTTTCCTTGTAAACTCTAAAGTAGAGTTAACACCATGGCTCAGAGGGTCATGGTGCCTGCCACCAAGCCTGAAGACCCAAGTTCGATCCCTAGAGCCTACATGGAAGAAGGAGAGAACTGACTCTGGAAAGTTGCCCCCCCCCCGCCCCCCGCAGGTGTGTGTGTGTGTGTGTGTGTGTGTGTGTGTGTGTGTGTGTGTGTGTGTATTTGAAAGAGGAAGAGGGAGAGCACATTTGGGCGAGTTGACAGTAATGAGAAGATCAAAAAGGACAATGTGGTAGGGGCAGAGGCTGAGCAGCAGGACCGTCAGGAATGTGAAGCATCAGATGCATTTGTGAGGGGGATGGAACTCACATGGTGTCAGTACAGGATGGACAGTCTGACTGGAACTTAAACATCCCTCCTGATGTTTTGATTTCTTTGATTGGCATGCTTGTCTATGGGAATGGAAGTGTCTGGGTGTATTTATTCTGTGGCTTGTGATTTGGGATACATAAATAAATGTATTTTTTATTTACCAAAAGCCAGTGTGACTAACGAGCAAAGCCTAATGTTAAAACTTCTCGAAACAACACAACGATCTTGCTATGCTTTGATTCCCTTAGACCTTTTTGATTTAGATGTTATTGCAGATAGTAGCCGGGTATTGCTGACTCATGCCTATAATCCAGCATTTGAGAGGACCGCTGCAGGTTCCAGGCCAGGCCAGCCAGGGATACGTACTTGTCTTGACTTTGACCCCCTCAAAAATAAGTCATCATAGATAGTAATATAGTAGTTGTTATTGTTCTATAATATAATATTTTTCCCTTTCCCTACTTTTAGTTAAATATAGTTTCATTTGGTCTTATGGTTTGAATGGACAGTGAAGATTTAAACTTAATGTGTACTATTTTCTTTGTTTTTTTTTTTTTTTTTTTTTTTCAAGACAGGGTTTCTCTGTGTAGTTTTGGTGCCTGTCCTGGATCTCGCTCTGTAGACCAGGCTGGCCTTGAACTCACAGAGATCCACCTGACTCTGCCTCCTGAGTGCTGGGATTAAAGGCATTCGCCACCATCGCCCGGCTGATTCGTTTCTTTTTTACAACTCAAATTTAAGCCTGAAATATATCTTTTGTAAGAGAACTTCCCAGCCAGTATGTCTCAAATGGACTCTGTGAGATGTGTATATTGAGGTGGTTTCTGGAGCAGCCAAGTCTCTTTCCTGTAGTGTAAAAACCAGCTCCTTCCTGTGTTTCATGAATATGTTTTTCAGGCATGACATTGTGTGAGAAAAATTACACCATTTCAAGCCCTTCTTAATGGAACACTGTTTATGGAAAACACTTTTTATTTATCCAGAGTGTTTTTATTCTACTTGTGCTATGGTAGGTTAGCTAGGTATAAAACTCTCTGTTTTAAAACAAAAAATTGTGTGTTTGTAGTTAAGATGTCTTTGATTAATCTAATTATTATGTTTGCTATATTTTCTGATTTAAAATATGTAGGTACTTGGAAGGAAAAGAGAAATGAGTTTTAAGACTCTGAGTTATTTATTTTTTAATTTTATGTTTATTTAATGTGCGTGCATGTGTGTGTGTGTGTGTGTGTGTGTGTGTGTGTGTGTGTGTGTGTGTAGGCATGCACACATATGGAGTCCAGAGGACAACTTGCAGGAGTCAGTTCTCTCCTTCTGTGGGTCCCAAGGATCAAACAGTTCATCAGGCTTGGCGACAAGTACCTTTCCCCACTGAGCCACCTCTCTGGCCCTGTTTTTGAATTCTTATCTGCTGGATTTCTTTTGAGAAAATGATCCTTCTCATTTCAGGTAATCTTGGTTGAACTGTATCCCAATGGATTCCAGCGGTCATTCTTTGATGAAGAGGACCTGAATACCATTGCAGAGGGTGATAATGTGTATGCTTTCCAAGTCCCTCCCTCACCTGGTCCGGGGACACTCTCAGGTACAGTAGTGCATGAAATAATTTGTTTTGTATGAGTTATGGGTTTGAAAGGGTCTTCTCAGGGTGCTGAGGCTGCAAACCGTTAGCTTTAACCCTTCGAATCCTTAGGCTTATTTCCTCTGTAATTTGATCTACAGATGATGGATATTAAAATCTCAGTAAGTACTAGAATTACTGGGACAGTTACTTAAAGCTTACTTCTGAGCCCCTTACATAGAGTTTCTAATTTAAAGACCCCCCGGTAAGCTGGAGAATCTTCATGTCAATCATGTTTCCTGAAGATGCTGAATATGTAGGTCCAGGGACCACACTGAGAATCACTGCTTAGCAGGAGGTGCTGGTATTATCTTTATTTCAGGACTGTTAAAATTCACAGTCTTTATCTGGAGTCAGATTCCTACCTAAGACAGACAGACAGACAGACAGACAGACACACACACACACACACACACACTACTGTTGTTAACAGTTCTCACTTTCTAATGCTTGTAATTTTCCAGAACCTCTGACTGGTGAATATGGTCATTTTTTTTTCTTTTTTAGCTGACTTTAGCACAATTAGCTGGTTTAGAAGACCATGTTTAAAGACAATGTTGCAGCATGCAACAGCCCCCACTTACCTGCAGATTCTCTTTTTGAAGTTTCTGTTACCTGTACCCCCATGCTCTAAAAAGATTAAAAGAATAATTTTGGGAATATCCATTGCTAATCCGTGTGTTTGTTTTGTGGTACCGGAGAATCAAACCCAGGGACTTATACATGATAGTCGAATACTTATACGACCACTGAGCTCACAACTGATGGATATTAAATATTCTTGATGATAGTAACTTGTTATCATTATTCTATTTTATCACTTTTTGTTATTATTCTCTTACTCTACCTAATTTACAAATGAATATTTATCATAGGTAAAAATGGTAGGAAAAAGCATAGAATTTGTAGAGTTGGTAATATGATGGTAACTGCCACACCTCAGATCAATCCTGTGCTCTCAGCCCACGTCCTTAGATAGCCTAGGCAGTGAGCTGTGGGAAGCAGATGTTTTGATGTTCTCTGAGTCAACAGGAGAATTCTGGGCTGTGTAATCTGGAACAAAACACTGATTGACCTTGACTGTTCTACAACCCAGGGAAATAAGCCCTAACTTCAAATTCAATCATAGCTAACACATATTTTCCTTGAAAAAAAAAATCAGTATTTCAGAATTGATTGGAACAAGAGGGCTAGCCCAGACCCTCTCCTTTGTCCCTGTGAGTGGATGCTCTAAGGTTCTCTTGGATGAACACATAAAAGCAACCCAGGTAATTCTGGGGTATTTTTCAGGTTGCTTTTGCAAATTGCTAATTAAACCCAGACCCATCTTTTGAAATTACTGGCTAACCACAACTACCAACTCCTATCATGTGTATATGAATTGTGTGTGCCAGGTGCTAAGCCACCCGGTGCTGAGAGCCTCTCCGTCTCCCCTCAGAGCTTTGTCTGAATAGATGCTCTGGTGTCATTCTCTCCTCCAGCTCATCCATCTGGGCCGTCAGTGTCACCTCGCCTGGCCGTCCGTGACAGCCAGCGCTTCTCCAAGCCTCTGCACAGTGAGAGGGTGCTCATCCTCTTCTGTAACCTGGTGGGGTCTGGGCAGCAGGCAAGCAGGTATGTGAGTCTGTTTTCATGTGCTACGTCAGGTTTGTAGACCTGTGCTTGGCATTCCCTCCTCCCTCCCTCTCTCCTTCTCTCTCTCTCTCTCTCTCTCTCTCTCTCTCTCTCTCTCTCTCTCTCTCTCTCTCTCCATCTCATGTAGTCCAGGCTGGCCTCAAACTCACTACGTAACCAAGATGGGCTTAGAACTCCCGGTCTCCACATCTCAATCACTCCAGTGCTGGCATTGGAGGAGTAGACCACCACCCTGGACTCTATACTTGGATTCCATCTAGGATAATTTTAACTTGATAAAATAAGTATCTATTCCCAGTGTTAATAAAGTAGAAGATGAGCGCACGGTGCTTCTGAGCAAGAGGATTAGCTATAATTGCCTCGAGCAGATGGCCGCCACCATCCTTAATTAAACATCAGAGGTTTCCTGTTAATTGCAGGAGCAATTGTGATTGCCTGTACTGCTACTACTTCATAGCATGTCATGAGAGCTAGCAGCAGCCACCCAGTGCGGAAAACCGGCTACAGGAGGCAAGTGAGGCGTGGCTGTGCACACCTGTAATCTCAGTTCATCAAGAGGCTGAGGCAGGAGGATTGTGAGTCCAGCCTAGGCTATGTAGCAAGTTACAAGCCAGTGTGGGCTGCACCCATCACAGGGGGAGCAAAAGGGTGGGAGAAGTAAAGGAAGTGAAAACCCTCACTGTAGTTTGGTAGTCTGTCTAGAAGACGTGAACTGGAAACTGATTCAAACTAATTAAAGCATTCAGGAAAGTGATTGGTTATATTATAAATATTTAAAAAAATAGACAGCTTTCTAATATAACCAGACAAAGTGTTTTAAAGGAGATTGTGACTTTGGGGTGATGATTAGTACCCTGATTTGATCATTCTGCAATGTATGCATGTACTGAAACACTGCATTGTGCCCTATACATATGTATATTTATTATCTGCCAACTAAAAGGCAAATAAAATGCTTGAAGAATTCTGGGGGCTGGAGAGATGCTCAGTGGGTAAGAGCACTTGCTGCTCTTGAGGAGGACCCGATTTGGTTCCCAGCACCCCCTGGTAGCCCACAAGCGTTCATAACTCCACTTCAAGGGGATTTGACTCTGGCCAATGCAGACACTAGGCATGCATGTGGTGCTCATTCATGCGTCCAGGCAAAATATTTATACACACAAAATAAAATAATGAGAGAGAGAGAGAGAGAGAGAGAGAGAGAGAGAGAGAGAGAGAGAGGATAAATTCTGGTGTGGCTCAGTGATATAGCATGTGCTTAGCATGTACAAGGCCTCCAGAACTGCATAAGCAATACAAAACAAGGTGGAATTCTAGTGAGACACGTTTACTAAAGTTGATAAAATAGTTCCAAAGTTTATCTGGGATCACAAGGTGATAGGAACAGCCAGGAAATATTGGGGGGGGGGAGGGTGAGAGATAGTGATAGCCACAAGGACACTGACTGTGGATTTTAGAGATTAGGGTCCTTCCCTGTAGCCCAGGCTGGTCTGGCACTCCCTGTGTAGCTCAGGCTGGCCCTAAACTCATGATCGTTCTGCCTCAGTCTCCTAGCTCCTAGAAACATAGGTGTGTAATGTGATACACAGCTCAGTAAAATCTTAATTGTTAAAAATTATGATGGGGTTAAAGAATATGGAAATAATCAACAGAACCAAATAGGCCAAAGTATCTTTATTTGGTATTTATTATTTGATAAAATGACATATATTTCATAGGATTAGCAATTAAGCAGACAAATTAAGGATTAGCAAATCACTTCTTTTTATTTGAAATTATTCTTTCCTCTTGCCATAAATTTGTACATATAAATTCCATATTAATTAAAAAGGTAGCCACAGAAAAATTGCCATAAACTACCTGAGAAGCAGCGCAGGAGGCATGCTGGCGCTCCTCTGGCGGAGTCCCTTTCTCGACAAAGCAAGCAAAACTGAAACCAACACAGGATATTTCTGTCTTTGAGTAGAAGAGGCTCTTTTTTGAAACACATAAAATAAGGGACCAAGAAGGAGGAGATGTAAGTTTCAAACAAATTTAACATTTTAATCTGAAACCAAATGTAAAAACTTAAAAGGCGAAAGAAAATGGGGGAATGTACATATGCCTCGTGAGAGGTGAAGGATTCACATACATCACAGAAAACCTAGCTGTCACACGAGTGAAATAACGTAGTTCATAGTAAAATGAGTTCACAGAAGTACATGCATAGGGTAAGAGATTCAGTGTCATTGGCAGTGAGAGAAGCCTTACTGCGCTGGCAAGATTCTATTCCTAGCCCTTCAGATTACTAAGGAAATCTGGACTACTCATTCTGAACAAGAATAAAGGCACTTATGGGATAAGATGATTAAAAAAAAACCACCCAGCTCTTTGTCCAGGGACCTGAATAGAGGCACTTGCTTTCCCAGTGGACTGATACGCTTTTTTTGTAGGGCATTTTGGAGGTAAGTAGCATTGGCTTTGCCTTTCTACTTATAGGACCTCCTTCCTGGAAGAACAATTGGTCACATGTAGCTGAGGGTCTGTGCCTAGGCTATGTAGTTCCTGCTGTAAAGCAGCATTGTTTAAACCATAACAAACTGGAAGCAACTCCAACTGCATAACAACACGGGATAGGTTGATGAGCTGATCTGTCCATTCAGTGGCTGCACAGTGCCCTTCCCCATCCAGACAGGTCCCCTCATTGGTGCTCAGTTTTACCAACTTTGATTCAACAGTTTTGCATTATCCGGTCAGATCTCCCCGCAGCCGGGGTGCCTGTGGCACAGCAGGGGCTCGGGGGTACATCCTGTGCTCACTGACAAGCCCACTGCTGGACATTCAGTGGGTTGGGAGATGGGAAACTTCAGAGTAATGAGAATATTCCTGAGATAGGACAGTGTGTCATAGAGATGCTTTGCTCTGGTTCCCACATCCCCTTCCCCTGCTCTCTGCTGTGGCAGCCAATCCCTTGGAACAGTCTGCAAGGCAGCTTATATGTGTAATATATATAAGCACCTGGCAACTCCATGTGGTGCTTGGCTCTTAACTGTTCACTAATCCATCGGAGAGGAACCAAAGCTAAGCAAACAGACCTGACTCTTGTTGGATTTTTCCTCTGCAGAAATAACTTATTTCCTTGGATTTTCAGGTTTGGGCCACCGTTCCTGATACGGGAAGACAGAACGATCTCCTGGGCCCAGCTACAACAGTGTATTCTCAGCAAGGTTCGGTGCCTCATGAGGAGTGAGGTCCCTGCACAGGTCTGTGTGCGTAAGTTCAAGAGTATGTGCATTTGTGTGTGTGTGTGTGTGTGTGTGTGTGTGTGTGTGTGTGGTTCGTGAAATAAATAGTAATAAGTAAAGAGTAGCATTTGTGTTATTATTCTCAATTTTGTGTTTTTATGGTTTTCCATAGTTTTTTTGCTAGAGGCTGGCACATAATAAATTGTAGCTTATACATATAGATCAAATTTGAAGATACTTGTTAAAATTTCCTTTTCTCCTCTCCTTCCCCAACCTTCTCTCTTGAGATGAGGTCTTGCTCTGCAGTCCAGGTTGGCCTTGAATTTGTGACTGTCCTCCTGCCTCGACCTCTCTGAGTGCTGAGTTTACAGGCACCGGTTACCACACCTGGCTTGAGATAGAATTTCTTCTTTTGTTTGTTTGTTTTTATCTAAAAAAAAATTACAATTCCATTTATTTCTTTATTTACTTATACGTGTGTTTGTGTGCCTGTTCATGCCCTGATGCACACGTGGGGGATCAGAGGACTCCTTTGGGAGTTGTTTCTCTTCTGCCATCGAATGAGTCTGGGAGGGATTTGAACTCAGCTTGTCAGGCTTGGCAGCCAGAGCCGTTGCCCATTGAACCACCTTGCCAGCCCTTGAGATGTCATTTCTATGGAAAATGAGTGGTTGATCCTGATGAGGATGTCCTCGAGTGAAAATCTAGATGATAAAATAATTTCGTTTTGAGAAACCGAGTTGAAAAACTCAAGGAAAGAATACTTTCTTGTCTTGTTCCAAAAATTCAAGAAAGTTTAAAACTCATTGACTTCCACCATAAAACCATTATTTTTTTCATTTCTGTGCCATGAGCTGCTCTGGCAGGGAAGATGTTGGGATCTTCAGGGTTGCATCAGTAGTCTTGAGAATCTTATTTCAGAAACTGTTTAATTTTCTTTCAAGGGGATTATACCAAACTATTTCATAGATAATCTGTCACAATGGCTATTTCTTTCTATCAAAGACAGCCTTCTACATTTGATTTAGGGTTCATACCAAAAAGCAACTTGTTAAAGACCTTCACTATATTTGTCCAAACTTTTATGTCTAAAGGATTTTGTTCACTGTACTGCAGAGCCTGAATTAGAAGCTAGATTCTCCACAAGTAGGTCAGGCTATCTAGTAATAGTGGTAACTATCCCCCAGACTGTGTGCTTGGGAGTGTTGAAAGGGGATGAAACCACTTTCATGTGAGCATTTATTTCAGCTGCCTCCTCCTTCCCCACCTGTCCTTGCTCCTTACCTCGTCACATGCATATACTTTGCTCCTATGTCCTTACAGTGTTAGGAACTAATCAAACCATTCGTGAGGCCAGCCGAATTCAAGTGCAGGCAGCCTCAGCCTGGCCCTGGATACTTTTCCTTGTTGGTAACTGTGCAGCTGGGCATGATCTGCTCTAGGAATCATGTGCTCAGAATGGTTACGAGGCTCTTAGGATAGCCCTCCTTCTTAACTTATACTCTGCTTTAAAATTGTGTTAATTTACTTATGTATATGTGTGTGCCTCCTTGTCTGTATGTATACCACGTGTGTGCACTGCCTGGGGAGGCCAGAAGAGGGAGTCTTATCCCCTGAACTGGAGTTCTAGGTAGTTGTGAGCTGTCTCATGCGGGTGCTGAGAACTGAATCTGGATCCTATGCAAGGGCAGCAAGTGTTCTTAATCACCGAGCCATCTCTCCAGCCCCTATCCTTAATTCTTTCAATACTGTATGAAAGATTGGCTCTGCATGGCAATAATTTGAAAAAGATCTATTCAGAGTTCTCAAAACGGAGCTGAAGAGATTAAGCATAGTGAACATACACTGAAGGCTCTAAAATGAATCTGCTTAGCCTAGAATAGAGGACAGGAAAGTGTTCCTTGCAAAAATGAACCATTTGCTGGAGAGAATTAATTTGCATGAATTATGAAGAAAAAGACTTATCACTGCAGAAACATTTTTTTTATGGTCACCATATAAACTTGGGTGTGTGAGCCCAGCACTACTGCTTTATGCAGGGTTGGCTGCCTCTACGTGGATCTTGGGATCTGGTTAGTGGATGCCCTCCCTGTACAGACAGCAAGGCTCAGTCAGTTAGGAGTGACAAAGGAAAACTTTGTTTCTCCCGGATTGAAATGAACATTCTTAGAAAGTGTATACCCTTCCTTCCATGGCCAACCTGAATCAAAGCCCCTGAGGTTAGCAGGCTCCCAGCCATTGATTTGGTCTCGTCAAAACCATAGATCAACCACACACTGTACATTTATTGTTGGAGGATATGTGAGGGTTTTTTTTTTTTTTTGTCTTTTAATCATAGTCTAGGAACTGAGCAAATTCCCTTGAAGTTCACTGTCTAGACCAGTGGTTCTCAACCTTCTTAATGCTGTGACCCCTGAATACAATTCCTCATGTTGTGGTGACCCCAACCATAAAAAATATTTTCATTGATACTTTATAATTTTGTGACTGTTACACATTGTAATGTAAATATCTGAAATGCAGGTGGTCTTAAGTGATCTCTGTGAAAGCGTCATTCTACACCCAAAGGGGTCAAGCCCCACAGGTTGAAAACCATTGGTCTAGGCTCTTGTGCTAATCAGTGTCACATCACTGCATTTAAATCCCACAGAAACTGGCTCATGAAGAAGAAAGGCTCATATACCTCAGAGTATTGGGGATTCACGGTCATGGCGCTTACATGGATTCAGATGCCATGAGAATGACAGGTGGTGACATGTGATGTCAGGAACATTTATGGAATAAAACCATCACATCTCAAGTGTAGCATGGGATGGGGGAGTTGGAGATTCTGAAATACCCTTTGTGGATGCCCCAATGACTTAAGGCCTCTTACAATACTCTACCTCCTAATTGGCTGCTATAGAGACCAAATGTTCAGTGAAGGCAATTAAATGGCATTCAACCAGAGCGACCCTCTACAGCATGACCCTAGCTTATCCCTGGCCCTGACTGTCCTGACACTGGCTGCTGCCACAGCCACAGGAGTCCCTCACAACTGTCTCAATGTGTTTTGGACCTTTTGGTCTTCTGAGGTGCTGGCCGTTACCCTTGCCTGGAATTCTAATGCTTTCCTCCTCTTCTCTTGCCAACCTTACCCATGAGTTTAAGGAAAGATGTCTGCCATCAGCTTTAATTTAGAAGGAAATTTTAATTTTTTTACTCCCTGTAGCCAAGTTCTTGAGTGACAGCTTTAAAAACTATATTTCCTTTATTTGAATGAAGACTGTGTTGATTTTTTTGGCAAAATATATAAGTTAATCATTCATAAGTATATGTTAATTACATCTGCCATGCTATGTAACTATTATTACCATACTTTCAGTTTTTAAAACAATCCTCCTACGAAAACTCTATACCCATTTAATAGCGGGATACCCTATTCCCTCCCCACTAGCCCTGTTTACCTATGGTATATGTTCAATTTCCCCCACCACCCAGTGTGCCCGAGATGGACTCCAGGGCCTTGCACACAATGAAGCTCTCTCAAGCTTAGAAGTCATTCAGGCTGAAGATAAAGGTGATAAACATAGGTGGTAGATTTCTTGCTTCTTTATTTGTTCTATTATGATATGTGTGTGTGTGTGTGTGTGTGTGTGTGTTTGTGCATACATGTGTGTACATGTGAGTGTCAGACTGTGTGTGTGTGTGTTTGTGCATACATGTGTGTACATGTGAGTGTCAGACCCAGAGCCTGCTTTAGAATGTGCTCTACCACCAAACTACATCTCCATCCTGCTCCTTCATCTGTAAGCCTGGGTGAAATTGAGTTGTGCCTATCTACTGCATTTCACTTATCCATTTGTCTGTTACCAATATGTGAGTTGTTCCCATCTTTTGACTATAGGGAACAATGTTGGAACCATGAGTATCCAAACATCTCTTGAAGTCCCCTGCTTAGAGTGGTTTTAGGAGTAAAGTTAATGGATGAGATGGCAGCTGAGGGTACAACCTTGTGAGACACTCAGAGTTGATTTCCACAGCGCTGTTTTACATTCTCACCAACCATGCATGTGGATTCCGATTTCTCTACATCCTCGCCAACACATACTCCTCCCTCCTTTTAAAATTAGAATATAGATAGAAATAGAGTTGTTATGGCGGGTTTAAGTGACAGCTCGTTATGGTCTCGGTTCATTGGTTATCTATAAATGGTAGTAACCATTTACTATTGTGCTTTTGTTAACTGCATGTGTTTGGAGAATCATGTATTTAGGTCCTCTGGCCACTTTTGAATCGGGTTATTCCACTGGCTTTTTTGAGGCACCTATAATGTAAGCATATCTCTGTAAGACTTGCTTCAATTTCAGAAATGCTAGAATATTATAGCATGTGTATATGAACTTGTTTTTACACAGCTGTCTCATTGTGGTGATGATAATCATGTCCATAAAAAAGGTTGAACTACATATCAATAATTAATTAAAAACAGATCTTACTTTCCACTTACTGTATCAGTATCTGCTCCAGTTAAACACTTGTTTTTACATATGCTGTGTTCATTGTGTGAGGGGTTGTGTTCAGTATATATAGCAAGCATGGCATTCAATTACTATATTAAGAGACTGACTGAATCTTCAATCTTTGTAGCTCTCCATTTTAAATACCAGCTATTAAGAGACTATTCAAAATACTGTGGGGAAAAAGTGTGTGCTCTTTTGATTCATTTATGTGTCGCAGAGTCAGTTGCTCAGCAGAGGGACTATGTGATGAACTGTCGCCTCTGGTTTTGTCATGGCAGGACCTGGGGACTCTGTTCTCCATCCGGGTTGTGGGGCTCTCCTTGGCCTGCAGCTACTTATCTCCGCAGGACAGCCGACCCCTCTGTCACTGGGCAGTTGACAGGTAAGGGAAGGGATGACTCATGCTCTTCCTGAGCTAGGCTTCCTAAAGAAGACTACAGAACAATACAATTACTGACAATACTAGCCAATCTTGATCGGTTCCTCTCTAGTACCGGCCACCTTGTTGGGTCCTTAGACACATTTTACTCCTTTATTCTTGTTTTTAAACCCTGTGTCCAAGAATGGCCACTTCAAAGATGAGGGAGCAATGAGATGACTAGAGATCGACTTGCTCACACTTACCCAGCTGGTGAGTGGAGAAGCCTGAGTTTGCACTCAGATTGGTCTAACAGGTGCACCATGTGGCACAGGGGGTGAGGTCATGCTCCAGACCCCAGTGGGAATGAGTGTCCCCTTTGAAGTGGGTGACAAGGCCACAACTGGATCATCACCCCTAACCTGTAAAAGGTTGTGGACTACAGCTGGGGACTAAAGCCACTGTGGCTGACTCTCCTGTGCCTCTGACTTCATGACGCTCCCAGTGTCTGTTCAATAGCTTGTCACAGCGCAGCCTTGTCTAGACTTCTTCAGGCCTGGCACAATATCCACAGGGTGATTTTTGCTCTCTACATCAGTAATGTGATACCTTTGCTGATATTCCCACGGAGCTCAGTCCACAGTAAGGGTCTCTGGTTTCCTGACTTGGTCCGATTGAGGTGCTGAGTCTAGAATGTAGAGGTAGACCAGAAGGCTCCGCAGAATACCCTATTTATACCCTCCTTAGCTGGTAAGTTAGGAAGAGAGGAACCATGTCAGCCAGGACCTGCTTTGGTCTGACAGGAAAAAAAAAAAAAAAACCAACCAAACAAACAAACAAAAAAAACACTGGGGAAGAAGGGCCCCAAGCGGCACTTGGTGTTGGAGATGACAGTTATATTCCTCAGCATGTGCTCTGTAGGCTGGAACCAGCCTCTAGAGAGTTGTTACCAGGCCATGACAGGGACTTGAGAGGAAGCACCTAAGCGCATGAAAGCTGTAGGACAAAGTCATGCAAAACTCTATTGAAATTAAGGATTAAGGAATGGAAGCTGTATGTGGCATGCGCACTCTTAACAAGTGTGTGCAATCTCATCTCACTTCATGTCTTCTGTGAGTCCGGAACTTTCTATTGAACCATCTTGGTGACAGTCTTGTCACAAATCCTAAACAATATTTTGGGTGTGAACTGGGTGACTATTTGTGCCTGCTCATCTTGATTCAGGATAAAATTTCCTACCCTCCACTTCTTCCTTCACTTCTGCCTTTTCTGAAATGGGTGGAGCCCCAGAAGTTGGGAGGGGCTGTAGTTTGACTCACTGAGCTTTTCTACACATTGATTAGAGGGTTTGGAAGCCTTTGAGTGGTGTGGGCGGGTTTACAGGGATCCTTCTGCATTGTTGTTGGGGGGATGCTAGTTCTTCTGGGGTGCCATCAGTCCTGGCTCTTCGTGTAAAATGCTCATTTGGGTGTTTGTGGTGCTGTGACCAAGTACCTGCCAGGAACACCTTGAGGGAAGGAAAGATTTACTCTGCCTCATGATTTCAGTCCATGGCTGCCTGTGCTGTTCTGGGGCCTCTGGTGAGGCAGAGCATTGCATACTCAAGGAACTTCTTTACCTCGTGTTTGCCAGGAAATAGAGAGAGACACAGGAAGAAATTAGAGAGGAGGTACACCAGTGACCCAGTCCCTGTGACCTACTCCAGCTAAGTTTCCCTTTTAAAGAATAATGTCACTAGCTGTGGGAGACATTTCATATTCAAATCTTGGCGATGTGTAACTGCCCTGTAGATACTAAAAAGATAGCTGGGCCTTCAGTGGAACAGTTAATTATGTCCTAGTAGCTGGAAAGACACAGCTCCTACCTAGAGCTCCCTCCTCCTGAGAATATCAGTAGAGGGCATTAAGGGGAAGAGCTAAGGCCTTGAGCAGACTTTGAACCCTTCAGTGAGGTTTTAGTTAGTTTAGGGTCTTTTTGTCTGGAACATTTCTCCAGAGAGGAGTGGGGAAGCTGACTGCAGAGCCCTGAGAACTGTGGGAAGGAAGCTCTGTTTTCTGACAGGTTTCCTCATTCTCTCCTCAGGGCTTTGCACCTCAGGAGGCCAGGAGGCCCTCCTCACGTCAAGCTGGCTGTGGAGTGGGATAGCTCTGTCATGGAGCGGTGAGTTAATGGAATTTTACTCCTACAGAGCTGGGCTAGGGCGTGCCTCTGCCCACAGACCTTTCCGGGACCTGGTTTCCCGTACCTAGAGTGTAAGATCCTACATACACACACCTTTAATATGATGGACCCCATTCCTCTGAGAGAACTTGGAGCTGTCTGTGGGCATGGTGATTGTGATGGGGGTCAGTGGGGTGTTAGGAGCAGTAAATGCTCATGTAACCCCAGCCTGGGCCAGGCACTACTCAGAACACTTATTTCCTAGGAGCTATTGGATTCATCTCCGTCACACCCTATGCGGGAAGACTATGAATTTATCACTACCATTGCCCAGAGGTTGAAACTGAGAAGCACTGAGGTTAAGCGATGCATAAGTCACATGGCTCATACACACAGAGCTGGGATTTGAACCCAGGCTGGCTGGCTTGAATCTAGGTTCATCACTCTGTTTGGCTACCTGTCATAGCTCCTTAGCACATCAGCTAGACTCTGTAAGGGACATATTTCAATCCATCAAGCACTTATTCATCTCTCGCTAGGTACTCTGACTGGTGCTAAGTTGAGTAAACTTAGAATATGGTCCTTTGAGGAGCTGGTGGGGGAGACAGGTGATTCTCTAAGAGTGAGTTGCAAAGTGGTTTCAGGAACCCACAGGAAGGGGAGCTTTGCCTGTCCAATGCCCTGCCTGGGTTTTCTGTGTGTGGAGTTAGATCTTTCTGGGAGGGAGAGCTCTGAATGCTGTGCCCTCTCCTTCCATCCAGCCTGTTTGGGAGCCTCCAGGAGGAGCGGGTCCAGGATGCAGACAGTGTGTGGCGGCAGCAGCAGGCACACCAGCAGCCCAGCTGTACCCTGGACGAATGTTTTCAGTCCTATACCAAGGAGGAACAGGTCCTGCCCTGGATTCCACTCCCCGGCTGGGAGGCGGGCTGGCTGCCTTGTGCCGGGTTGGTTGTGCCCTGGGGTGGCCTTACAGTCCCAATGGCTTCCTTTCCAGCTGGCCCAGGACGATGCATGGAAGTGCCCTCACTGCCAAGTCCTCCAGCAGGGTGTGGTAAAGCTGAGTTTGTGGACCCTGCCTGACATCCTGATCATCCATCTGAAACGGTTCTGTCAGGTGGGAGAGAGAAGGAACAAACTCTCCACGCTGGTGAAGTTCCCGCTGTCTGGGCTCAACATGGCTCCCCATGTAGCACGGAGGAGCACCAACTCCAAGGCAGGGCCTGGACCCTGGTCCTCCTGGAAGCAGCCGATCTGCCTGCCCACCACCTACCCAATGGACTTCCTCTATGACTTGTATGCGGTCTGCAACCACCATGGGAGTCTGCAAGGTGGGCATTACACAGGTGAGCCTTGCCATGCCTCTCTGCGGGCATCAGCCATGGCCACGTGACTTGGCTGTAGCCAGAGCCTCAAGATGTTCCCCCTGCACTGGTGCTTCTTGAAGGCCAGCACTCTTCCCATTCACCGTGCTTGGTTTGCCACACCACTGCACACAGGAGAAAAGAGAGACGGTGCCTGGTCCTCTGGGAAGCTGGTGTTGACTTGGGAAGATGCTGGCACTGTGATGTTGGTAACTCCTTGTATTTTCAGGCACATCAAACATGGGAGGGTAAGTACCAGAACCAAGATTCGATGTTTGCCTTCCTAGGTGATTCAGCACCGGGAGTCTTACTTACTGGGTTTTGCATCGCTTTATTCTGTGGGGTGCTTTTCATTTCTAGTTCGCCTGGGGAAATTTAGGAGCAGGAGACAACGGGAGAGAAACAAACCGCCAAGGAGTTCCCTCAGTGGAGTAAAGTTGGCCCTCTAAGTATTCTCAGACGTAGTGTGGCTGACCCCTTCTCGACCCATGGCATTCCTTCTAGCCCATCTTGGCGGTCACAGAAGCCTGTAGGGGAGCTGTTGGCAGCAGCGGTTCAGGGTCCAGTGGGTACACAGTTGTGGAGGCTGATCCCTGGGAGCCTCACGAGAGGTGTGGGATGTGCTCTCTGATGGCATGCCCATGGCTGGTACAGTGCCCGCGGAGAGAAAGAGAAACAAGGACCTCGGGGGTGAACAGAGGAAGGCTGCAGGATGGGTCTTGGCTCATTATATGAAGGTGATAGTGGGTGCCAGGTGACCCTCATGCCGCCCTGCTGTGACACCCCATCCATCCTCCACCAGGTGAGAGGGGCCACCAGTTTCAGTCTGGAGGACCCTGTCCAGTCAGATCCCCAGTCTTTTTCCTCTGGGCTAAAAAAAGCTCAGCACAGATCCCTTGAAACATGTGTGGATATACATTTTGGGAGGCATCTTTTCTGCTGTATTTACTTGGGATTTAAAAAAATAATAATTTTTACTTTTTTGAAATTAAAATATTATTATATCATTTGTCCCCCTTTAGTCTTCCAAACCCCTCTCATGTACACCGCCTTGCTCTCTCAAATTCATGGCATCTTTTTCTTTAATTATAATGTGTGTGTACACATATCTATCCCTAAACATGTAAATACAACCTGCTCAGGCTGTATAAGGTTACGTATGTATATATATATGATTTCAGGCCTGACCACTTGGTATTAGATGATCAGTGGTGCAGGCAGGGGGTCTTCCCTAGGAAAGACTATTCCTTCTGATCTCAGCTTTCCTTGGTTGCTTGCAGTCTTTGTCTAGGGTTGGGGCCCTGTGAGAGTTCCTTGCTCCATGTTAGCATATCTCTTGGTGTTCTTGTTCAGGTCTTGTTCAGGCAGCCATATGGTTAAGACTTCATGTCTTTAGCTTCCCTGACATTTCTGGGAGACACACTCTCACAGGAGACTTCCTGTTTCTCTGGCTCTTACAGTCTTCCCACCCCCTCTTCCTCAATGTTCCCCGAGCCTTTGGTGCAGTTGTGTTGTGGATGTGCCAGTGGAGGCTGGGTATCACATGGTCTCTTGTTCTCTGCAGCTTGATCATCTGTGGCTTTCTAGATTGGTCTCTGTCTATTGCAAAGAGAAGTTTCTTAGACAAGAACTTATGAGAGCAACTTATGTATGGGTCTAAGAATAACTATTGAGAATGAAGTTAGGAATCACGCTGGGTTAGTACAGTGGTGGTTGTAGGTTCTCCATACGGGTGCCATAGACAATCGCTATCTCCTTCATTTAGAGGAGCACACCTTCTAGCTTCCTAAAAGGGGGCAATGGAAGTGTGACATTCTGAGTCACTTCATGTTTAAAAATGCCTTTACTGCACCCCTTGACTGGCAGCCTGGTTGGACATAGAATTCTAGGTTGATGATGGTCATTGTCTCATAGTCTTTGGAGAGGGATGCTCCATAGAGAATGGAGGTGAGGAATATTTGGAGATGGAGCCAGCCAGTTTCATTTTCTTTGTCGGGGATCTAACTTGCTTTCTGGAAGATTTTAGGTCCTTTATCCCTGGTGCCCTGGAATTTCCTAGACTGCCCTTCTGTGTGGGTCTTTTCACAGGACTCGGGAGGCACTGTGCTTGCTCTTCAGTTCTGGAAACTTCATTGTATCTATTTTTTTTAATTGAAAAATATCTTTAAATTGACAACATAGAGACCCTTAAGTTTTTACCCTGTCCCCCATTTTTAAGCACAAGAGTCGAATACTGTGTATATAATTCTGTAGCTGGGTTTTTTCACTTGGTCATCTAGCTTGGAGGTTTCCACACTGGTATACGGAGGATTCGGGCATACACTGCCCATTCTTTGACTTGGCAGTATTGCTTCTGTAACCTTTGACGTGTATTATTTCCTACATGACAAGCTTATGATAGAGTGAAACCTCAGAATGGAGATAGCTAGGTAGCTAGTGTGTGTGTGCTCGTGTGTGCACATCAAAACCAGGGCCTTAAGCATTGTAGGCTGGCACCCTACCATTGAACAGGACCCCCCCCCCCAGCCCTGGGTCTGCATTTTGACAAATGCTGTGACACTGCCCTGTGGAAGGGGCTTGTAGGACTTTGTCTTCCTACCAGCAGTGAGTGTTTGCTTCTGGCTGCTGACATAGCTCAGTGGCTGGAAGGGATTGCAACCAGTTCTGACCACCTGAGTTCAATCCCCAGGACCCATATGGTAAAAGAGAATTCCTCAAGTTGTCCTCTAACCTTGACATGTGTGCTGTGGTATGGGTGTGTCTGTGGTGGTATTGTGTTCCCTAAAATATTGTGTACCTTAATAAACTTATCTGGGGTCAGAGAACAGAAAAGCCACTAGTTAGGCAGTGATAGCACACGCCTTTAATCCTAGCATTCCAGAGGCAGAAATCCCTCTGGGATCTCTGTGAGTTCAAGGCCACATTGGAAACAGCCAGGCATGGTGACTCATGCCTTTAATCCCAGGAAGCAAGCCTTTAATCCTAGGGAGTGATGGTAGGAAGCAGAAAGGTATTTAAGGCGTGAGGACCAGGAACAAGAAGCATTTGGCTGGTTAAGTAAGCATTTGGCTGGTTAAGCTTCAGGCTTTTGAGCAGCAGTTCAGCTGAGAGCCATTGGGATGAGGACACAGAAGCTTCCAGTCTGAGGAAACAAGACCAGCTGAGGATCTGGCGAGGTGAGATAGCTGTGGCTTGTTCTGTCTCTCTGATCTTCCAGTGTTCATCCCAATATCTGGCTCAGGTTTGATTTTATTAGTAAGAACCTTTAAGATTCATGCTACATGTGTCTACACGCACACATTAAAAAAAATAAAAAAAAATTAAAGTGTAAAGCTGGGTATGGTGGCGCATGCCTTTAATCCCACAACTCGGGAGGCAGAGGCAGGGTGATCTCTGTGAGTTGGAGACCAGCCTGATCTACAGAGCAAGTTCCAGGAGAGCCAGGGCTGTTATACAGAGAAACATCTTCGAGACAGGGAGAGAGAGAGAGAGAGAGAGAGAGAGAGAGAGAGAGAGAGAGAGAGAGAATACTTCCCTTGTAGGAGAGCTCACCACATCCTGCACAGAGACACCTTTAAAATTTTACCAGTCAAATGAGGAGATGACATCTCAGCTTTAGCCTCTTCCATATTGGAGGACCTTGTGTGCCTATTCTGTGAATGTCCCGTCCGTGTCCTTGACCCTTTCCTACATGGCTGTTGTTAGCAGTCTCCTGTAGCATCCGCCCCAATAGTGCCTTAGGTTGCTTGTCTTGCAGAAGGCTTACATTTTGTTATTCTAGGTAGCCAAATGATCATTCACTCTTTTATGACTTCTGGATAAGATAATGACTTTTGAGGTGTGGCCGGAAAGCCCTCTTCGCTGTGGGGCTATGAACTGTTTTTCCTGTGTTATCTCCCAGTGCTTTGAAGTTTTAGATTTTCACATTTAAGTCTGTGATCTGAGGTTTCTTGATGTCCCCACCCTCTACTTCCATGTACCAATGGCTACAAGACCATTACTAAGTGGAAAGTCTACTTAATTCCATGATGCGACATTTTTGTGTTTGGGTCTATTTCTGGTCTTTGGCTTTTTTCTCCCCTCAATTGCTCAAAAAATCCCAACCTGTGGATGCTTCCTTGGTCTCCTGATGACTGACCACACCCTGAAACCACTAGGAGGCCACAGCCATCACATAAGATCACCAGCACAAACGAAGACACACATTGGAGCACCCAAGAGTTTCAGGAACCATTTTACTGTGTCACAGTGGCCAACTCCAGGTCTCATGTTGAGGAATAAAAACATCACCTAGTGTACTTTACAAAATGGCTCTTCTATGGAGACTGGTAGAATGCAATGCGATTGAGGATTTCAGTTCCAGGTGGTTTCTGAGCCTCAAGTGAGAGTTCGCACTGGGTACTGACAAAGCAGTCTAGATGTATTTGGAGTACCATTAGTAAGAATGGCTTTGGGATGGGGTGTGGCAGGAGGGAAAAGAAGAACAAAGGTGAACTCCTGGGTGTTGAGCTGGGATGAATGTAAAGGTCAGCCAATTAGGGCCCATGGGACCTGTCCAGCCCAGAGCCTGGGTTTGTATAATCCATAAATTTAAAAGGTTGTTTTCTTTCTTTTTTTAAATATCATTTTAAAGGTGGCAACAAGAAAAGTAAGACATAGATGTAGCCACATGTGTCCTGTAAGGCCTGGGGTATTTGCTGGACTGACCAGTCATGAAAAGATGGCTAACTTCAGGACTAGTGGGTTCCAGTGCTGCCCACTGGGCTTGAGGGCCGGGTGCAGGGTATTTGTAGCTGGTTGGAGGTAGTTGGAATTATGTTTCATCTTTCTGTAAATGTTGGGCTCCAGTCCTTAGGTAGGAAAAGGTATACCAGAGTCCCAACCAGGAGTCCTTATTTTCTCTTCCATGGCCATTTAGAGATGGGTGAGCCATGGGTGACATCACTGCCTGGCCTTGTAACATGAGGCTCTGTGTTAGGGATGACTGCCTGATAGGATGGCAGTGTGAGCACTCACTTTGCATTGAGCACTCCTGAGCAAGATCCTGCTAGTTGTGAAACGGTTGTCTTCTTCTGGTGTCAAAGAAATCAATTCTAGCTAAAAACAGGCATTTTTGTCATCCTGCTTTAAGATTGACCATTTTTGAGTTCTGCGAGAGGGGAGCATCTTCATGCCTTGGGGCTCTAAGCATTGGGGTTTGAACCTTTACAGCCTACTGCCGGAACTCTCTGGATGGCCAGTGGTACAGCTATGACGACAGCACGGTGGAGCCCCTTCGAGAGGATGAGGTCAACACCAGGGGAGCTTACATCCTCTTCTATCAGAAGCGGA
Organism: Peromyscus maniculatus bairdii; assembly: GCF_049852395.1. Lineage (NCBI taxonomy): Eukaryota > Metazoa > Chordata > Mammalia > Rodentia > Cricetidae > Peromyscus > Peromyscus maniculatus. The sequence continues at coordinate 52,468,641 of NC_134859.1, read as the reverse complement.
ACAGCATCCCTCCCTGGTCAGCCAGCAGCTCCATGAGAGGTGTGTGCCAGAGCTCAGTGGGGTGTGGGGTGTGGAGGTCACATTGAGAGTTAGGATGCTCTGGGCCAGTAAAGTGGCTCAGTTGTAAGGATGCTTGCCACCAAGCCTTGGCAACTTGAGTTTGATCCTTGGAACCTTTTCCTGCAAGTTCTCCTCTGACCTCCTCATATGTGCTATGGCACACATGTGCACAGATGCATACACATGCACACACACACATAAAAAAACACTCCCCCCCCTCTATCTCCTCTCGTTCTCTCTCTCTTTCTCCTCTCGCTCTCTCTCTCTAAGTGGTTTGTCTTTTGAAGGCATTGGAATGCTCACTTGAGCATTTAGGAAGGTGAACAAGGATCAAAAAAGAACTCTGTCTGCCAGTGTGAAAATAGGAGTTTTCTATTCTCCTAGCCAGTTGCCCACATCAAGAAATAGGGAAACAGTACTTTTTTTTTGTAAATATGGGGCAGCTGATGCATGTGAGAGTCTCATATTGAGCCACAAGTGATTAAGTGTGGGCCATGTAAACCTGTGTTAATACTGTTAGGAAAGGAGAAGCAGGTAAAAGCACAAGACCTTTCTAGAAAATACACCTGCCTAGTGGCTTCCCAGTAATTGATTTATGAGCTTCCAAATTGAAAGTACAGGGGAAAACGTGTAACACTATTACGTGACTTGAACCACACTAGAAAATAGCCATCCTTATTTTGGGGACAAAAGAGCATTACAGAAATTCATCAGGACTGGAGGGATGGCCCCATGGGTAAGAGCATACTTTCTGTGTAAGCATGAGATTTGATTTTAAAGAGAAAGCCAGGCGTGCCTACCTGTGTTCCTCTGATCCCAGCACTGTCAGCAATGGAGAGAGGGGGAGCCAGCCTACCTCCAGGTTCACTAATTCACTCTGCTTAAAGGAACAAGGAGGAGAGTGATGGATCAGGGTACCCAATGGCTTCCCCTGGAGGAGAGTGATGGATGGATCAGGGCGCCCAATGGCTTCCCCTGGAGGGGAGTGATGGATCCTGCCTGCCTGTTTCAAATAACCAACAGAGGCTTAATATTAATTATAAATGATCAGCCAATAGCCCAGGCTTGTTATTAGCTAACCCCTACATTTATGCTAACTCATATTTCTTGTCTATGCTTTGCCATGTAGCCCGTGGCATATTATCTCATTTTAAACATCTTGCTTCCTCTCTGTCTGTCTGGCCTCTCCTCCAACTCCCCCCTTTTCCTTCCCAGCATTCTCAGTTTGGCTCTCCTACCTAACCTTATTCTGTTCAGCTATTGGCCAGTCAGCTTCTTTATTAAACCAATCACAGTGACATATATTCGCACAGTATATAGGAATATTCCACATTTCCTCCTTTTTGTCTGATTAAAAAGAAAGGTTTTAACTTTAACACAATAAATTTATATACAACAAAAATAGTTATCAAGTAAGAATTACAGTTACAATATCTAGTTCATTTGAATTTGGCAAAATTAGGGAAAATATTCTATTATCTGTTTTATCTTTGTGATACTAAAGTTTTATACCCAATTTATCTTTTATCATATCATCTAAGGAGAACTTTACCTGACTATCTAGTCTTCAGCTCTGTCAAAGACCCCAGAAGGATGAAATGTTACCTAATGACAGGGACATCAAAGCTGCCTGGACAGTCACCCTAAGTTCCTCTGTAATCGTGGGGCATCTGTCTTTGGCCTATAAACTTAGAATGTCTGACAGACTTTTCTCTGAAGCAGGACATTTTGAAGGATTGTCCCACCTTGTCTTGGCAAAGTCTGGCAGTCGCTTTCTTTTATGTCCTGCTGGTCCAGTTTGGACAGCATACTGTTAGCAATTGAGGCAAGGGCAGTTTCTTTGCCTAAATGGCTAGTTTTGCCATAAAGAATGCAAACTCCATATGGAGTTTCTTTGATGCCCATCATCTTCTCTGAAATAAATTGGTGCTGCCAGGAGCAGACGTGTCTCGCTATCATGAAAAGCCTTAGGTTATTAAACATATTAAATGCCATATTTTGTAGGTCTTTGAAGTGTTTGAAGACCATCTATCTATCTAAATATATCTGTGTATGACCTTGAAAACATACCTAATATGACTATAAGTTTGACTATTATAGATGACTATTAATTTGTATTTCTTTATTATATAGTACATTTTAAACGAGCTTCATAAACAGAAACAAACAAGAGTAGAAATATACAAACAGCATAATAAAATTAACTTTTAATTTGTATCAATATACTAAAATCCATACCAGTGTGAAATATTTAAGACTAGTAGTCTCTTCTCTTTTTTTTGGTTTAAAAGTAGATTCAATAATCTACCCTTTTATCCTATCATTTTTTTACCCCCCCTTTCTTTTCAGAAGGAGATCCCCAAGATCTAATCTCTTTTGTTTAGTTGTTTTTGTTTTGTTTTGTTTTGTTTTTTTTTACTTATCAATAACAACTTGTAACCACCCCGCTTAAATGATAGCAAACATTCATAACCAATATTTTGGGAATGTAGGTGTTGTTCTCTAACTACTTCCTATTGTCTGGGGGCACTGGTATTCTTTGGGGGAACCTTAAGAAAACTGGGATAGTAATAAATTCCCAGCTAGAGTAGTCCATGAAGTTCCAGCAGCTGTGAAGTTGTTTTGGGTGTAGAATTTTGAGGAGACTGTAACAGAGGCATTTTGAAATGCTGGGCCATCTGTTTTCATTGGTGTTTGGTCCCCTTGTTCTGAAAATACGTAAACTTTTAAAGGTAACCCATTACAAGTATGGAATATATGGTGTGCACAAGTCAGTTAAAGATGATTTTTTTTTATATTTGAGCAGGTAAAATACACATTACCTGTTTTGTAGTTCTTCTAGGTTTATTTATTTATTTTATTTCTGTAGCCTGAATTTCAGGGGGTCTTCCTCAATCAAACCTGATCCATATCAATCTGGAATGAATCCACAACCTCTCATATCCTGTGGAAATAAAAGCATAACCTCTCCCCGAAGGCAACACATCTTTTGACTTCCATTTTGAAATCAAGATATTTTTTAAAATATTAGGTTGGTTTAATCTAGTAACTTTCATAATAAAATGTCTCTTAGTAGAGATCGCTCCTTCACTAGCAGTCAATAAAAATTCAAAGGCAGCACAATAACATACAGGATCCAGACTCTGTGTATTTCCCAACTTTACGTGGCTTATTATATTTGGTATGGCTTTATGCCTTTTTTCTAATGACTTTACTATTTTTAAACTATTTTTTAATCTATGACTGTATATTATCCTTCGTCTTTTCTCTGCCAAGTCTCTGCATATTTTTAAGCACACTGTAACCGTTTAGAGGTTTTTTTTCCTCTCTGGATCTGTCTTTACTGCGTATCTATAATCTTTTCTTTCAGCATGAGCAAAACTTAAACCTGCCATGTGGCCTAGTTCAAGGCATGCTGGCGAGGCTACTCTGGCAGCACTTGCACTGGCAGCTCAAGCCCTCAGGCAGTGGCTGGGAGATGCATCCCTGCACCTCGCTGGCAGCTCAAGCCTGCAGACAGAAGCTGGGAGATGCATCCCTGTACTGCCCTGGTGGCTCAAGCCTGCAGGCAGCGGCTGGGAAGGTGCATCCCTGTACTGCCCTGGTGGCTCAAGCCTGCAGGCAGTGGCTGGGAGGTCCATCCCTGTACTGCCCTGGTGGCTCAAGCCTGCAGGCAGAAGCTGGGAGATGCATCCCTGTACTGCCTTGGTGGCTCAAGCCTGCAGGCAGTGGCTGGGAGGTCCATCCCTGTACTGCCCTGGTGGCTCAAGCCTGCAGGCAGTGGCTGGGAAGGTGCATCCCTGCAGAGCAACTGACATGAGACATGAGGCTAGGAAGCTATGTCTGACTCTATTTATGTGCATTTAGAACCTTTTTAAAAAGCTTTCTCAGGCATTATGTAGATGTACATGGCCCTGGACATTGGGCACCATTTTTAGGTGGACTTTTCTTTCTCACCTGCCAGTTTTCAAATATCCAGCAGAGGCTTACTATTAATTATAAATGCTCAGCCAATAATAACAAGCTCAGGCTTGTTATTAGCTAACTCTTACATTTATGTTAACCATAATTTCTTATCTGTGCTTTGTCATGTGGCCATTTTAAACATCTTGCTTCCTCTGCATCTGGATGGCCTCTCCTCTGACTCTGCCTTTCTCCTTCCCAGCATTCTGAGTTTGGCTCTCCCATCTAACCTTATTCTGTTCAGGTATTGGCCAGTCAACTTCTTTATTAAGACAATCACAGCAACTTATATTCACACAGTGTGTAGGGATATTCCACAAGGATACCCAATGGCTTCCTCTGGAGGAGAGTGATGGATCAAGGTACCCAGTGGCTTCCCCTGGAGGAGAGTGATGGATCAGGGTTACCCAATGGCTTTCCCTGGAGGAGAGTGATGGGTCAGGGTACCCAATGGCTTCCCCTGGCTTCTGTGAGTTTGTAGACACTTACACCTGAATGTACTTTTGTGTATACAACACTAGTCATTATTAGAAAATAGCCAGAGAACATAAAGAGTCCTTCAGGTTCGAATCAAAGTGACACAAGCCTGCCTTCCATTTATAAAAGGCAGATATTGAAAGAAGAATAAAACACTTAGATCCAGGCATGGTGACACACACCTATGATCTCATCACAGGGCAAGCTGAGGCAGGAGAATCATGAGTTTGGGGCCATCCTGAGCTATACAATAAGACCCCCAAGTAATATGCAGTTTAATAATAATAAACCTATTAGAGAAGGCTAGAGGGAAGATATTCTTAATGCCCTCTTGAACTTGAGGTATGTTCACTATATGTTGTTCTATAGGATCCGGTGCTATAGGTCCTGAGGATAAATGTTATCACTCTGACAATATTTTTTCTGTGACTACTAAAATCCTATATATCTGGCTCTGGAAAAATAATCACATTTAGGAAGTCAGAGTTGGCAGCAAGTAATTTCATAGGGAACATTTGAATGCACCAAGGAATCATCTTTCCTGTGCTCACTAAATACCATGGTTCCAAGGATGTCTCATTGCAGGCTTCTAAGCATCATAGTTCCAAGGATGTCCCATTGCAGGAAGTCTCACCTAAACACCATGGTTCTGAGGATGTCCCATTTGCAGGCTTCTCTGGCCAGCCACTTTTTTTTTTTTTTTTTTTTTTCTCAAGACAGTGTTTCTCTGTGTTACTGCCTTGGCTGTTCTGGAACTCACTCTGTAGACCAAGCTGGCCTTGAACTCACAGAGATCCACTTGCCTCTGCCCCCAAGGGCTGGAATTAAAGGTGTGTGCCACCACTGCCCGACTACTTTTGTTTCTGTAGTTCCCCTTCTGGTTCTTTTAGTCCAGGGCTGAGGGACAGAAGTCATTTTGGGAATCTTAGGGCTGGCCTGGAACCGGGAGTGGAAAAACTCTCTGCCCCTACCTGCAGGCTCCTTGGGGATGTGCCAGGTCCAGCTCTCTCCTTTGCGTCTTCCGCAGGCTCCACCAGCTCCTCCTTGTCTGATCATTGGCTCATGAGGCTTGGGAGCCACAACAACAGTACGAGGGGAAGCCTGCTGTCCTGGAGCTCTGCCCCCTGCCCCTCCGTGGCCCGGGTACCTGACTCTCCTGTCTTCACCAACGGTGTCTGCCACCAGGACAAGGGTATGTGCTTAGATTGACTGTCTTTTCTTTCCCTGCACTTCTTCATTATGAAAGTGTTGGTGCCTCGTAGACATGAACAGAAAGAGCCGGTCCTGACAAGAGGTGTGTCATCTCTTGGGGTCTTCCTGACACTCCCTGCCTCTTCTCTGCCCATCCATGACCCTCTACCCACAGACACAGTGGGCCCTTTTGACCCACAAGTTGGACATCAGTAGAGTCAATCAATCATTGATGGAAAATAGAAAAAAAATTCACACCTGTACTAAACACGTGCAGACTTTTTTCTCATCATCCCTTAACAATACCAACATTTACACTGCATCAGGTATTCTAGGCAGTTGAGTGGTGACTTAAAGCATACAGGAGTATGAAATACACAGGAGGGTGTGTGTCAGTTACATACAAACAGGACAACATTTTCTACGAGGGATTTGAGCATCTGCAGGAGCTGAGCATCTGCAGGAGCTGATCCCCCACGGGCTCCGAGGAACGACTGCATCCCTTTTCTGTTCCCACAGAGCTTACTACGGCATGGGGCAGACGGTAAACTAAGGCAGTGATGAGGTTTAAAGCAGGGACAGAGGCAAAGAGGTAAAATGTCAGGGAAGGAGATAGCAGAGACTGGGGACAGGGAGGTACAGAGAGGGTACATCAGGGGAAGTGACATTGAGTAGAGTCCTGAGCAGGGACAGGGGACTCATGCTGTGCAGAAGGCTGGGAATATGTTCATCTCCGATGCTATGAAAGATGAGCGTGGCATGGTGTGAGGAGCAGAAGAAACCACACCCGTAGAACAGAGTGAGTGAGGAGGAGGGTGATGGGAAGTGGATGGGACAGCCTCTGAAATGCCATTTGGACTTGACCTCAAGTGGATAGTGAAGGCAAATGTGGAGTGGGGCGGTGATCAATAGGGTTTGCATGTTCACTTTTTGTAACCTGTATTTTTATACGTGTGAGTTTTCGCCTTCATGTTTGTCTGCGCATCACATGTGTGCAGCGCCCTCAGACTAGAAGAGGTTGTCGGACCCCCCTGGGACTAAAGTCATAAACAGTTGTGAGTCACCTAGGTAGGTACCACCCAGGTCCTCTAGAAGTGCAACCACTGCTCTCAACCACTGTGCCATCTCTCCAGCCCCTGCTTTATATTTCAAGTCTGCCCTACCTACTGCATGAAGAATCCATCCCTGGGGGTGGGCATGTGGTCAGGTGGAAGGCCCATCAGGAGTGTGTCTATGGCTGTAAGGTCTGGACAGATGTGATGAGGACCAGATGGTCAGATTGTAGAGAGAACTAACAGACTTTGCTGGTGTTGGATGCAGCATATAAAAGAAGGAAACGATCCAAGATGCCTTGGCCCTTGTTTAAGGTATAACTAACAAGGGGGATCGTTGTACAGTTGGTAGGATGGGAGAGCATTGGGTAGGAGCAGGGTCAGTTTTGAAAGGAGCCACATAATTCAGGGCAGGTTTTTTGGGGACTCCTGCGAGGCAGTTGTAACAACATGAGAACTACAGGGACTAGAGATGGAGACTGGAGAGCCACCAGCACAGAGATGGAAGTGAAAGCCTCAGGCTGGCTGAGCTCTCCACAGAAGTTATGAAGATAGGAAAGAGTGAAGACCAAGCCTGGCAGCTATCATATGTAGGGCTTGAGTGAAGGTGGGGAGAGAACTGAGAAAGAGCAGCCAGGGCCAGTGGGAGCAAGCCAGGCAAGAGTCATTCCCAGGTGCTGGAAAGCATCTTTCAGAAGGAAAGGGCCAGCTGTGTTTAGGACTGAGGGAGGGTGAGCACCAGTCAGGCTGGAGGGCCACCAGAGACTCCCCAGGAGCCCCTGCTGTGGGTGGGAGGAAATGGAAGCCCAGCTGAGGTGCGGGAAGTGATGGCGCGTGCTCAGGTCATCTTGGTGAGAGCTGCACAAGAAGCTGGGCTCAGGGCAGTTTCTGTTTTCCTTTGCCGGAAGAGAGCTAACAGAGCATGCTCACGTTCAGGTGACCTCTCTAAGGGAGAAACCGAGGAAAGTGGTGGACAGGATGGTTATAGAAACAAATCCTAAAACAAGAACTCAGTGTGCAGGTGTCTGTGTCTCTCTGTACGTGTGTGTGTGTGTGTGTGTGTGTGTGTGTGTGTGTGTGTGTGTGTGTGTGTGTGTGTATGTGTGATCTGTGTAGGTGTGTCTCCTTCAGCAAAGAAAAGTGGTCAAATATTTAAATTTTCAGCTGGGTGTGGTGGCTCACATCTTTAATCCTAGCACTAGGGAGACAGAGGCAAGTGGATCTCTGTGAGCTCAAGGCCAACCTGGTCTACATAGTGAGTTTCAGAACATTCAAGGCTACATTGAGAAACCCTGTCTCAAAACAAACAAACAAACAAATAAACTTTTCACAGTTCCTTTAGTTTCTAATTTGGTTTTTAAATGTAAAATCTTTTTTTTTCTTTCTTTCTTTTTTTTTTTTTTTTGGTTTTTCCAGACAGGGTTTCTCTATGTAGCTTTGCACCTTTCCTGGAACTCACTTGGTAGCCCAGGCTGGCCTCGAACTCACAGAGATCTGCCTGCCTCTGCCTCCCAAGTGCTGGAATTAAAGGTGTGCGCCACCACCGCCCGGCTCTAAATGTAAAATCTTAATGGAAATGTTTTATAAACACAAATATCACAGATATGGAAACATTAAGCTAACATTTGTGATTGTGGTATCAAGCTGTATGCGTGTGATGTACTTTATCATATATAAGCACATACATTATGAGTCCATACTAGATCAAACATGCAGATATTTTTACTGTACTAATGTACTACTGATAAATGTGTGCCCTAGTCCCATGTGTGCCCCTGATGAATTATCATAAAGTGAACATACTCAGGGGCTAGATTAAGAAAGAGAGAGTTCTGTATTGGAGGTGTGGCTCAGTGGCAGAGCTCTTGCCTCACCATGCCCAGGGCCCTGGGTTTAATCCCCACCATCAAGGCAGGCAGGCAGGTAGGAAGGTAGGAAGGTAGGAAGGTAGGCTGGCTGGGTCTGGAATCCTACTTCCTCATACCTGTCTCACTCATTACTTCCCACTCTCACAGGACCTATGCCAGGTTAGTTTTACTATTGCCAGGTTAGTTTTACTATGTTCAGTACAATATGGACAGGGGCCAGCTTGACACACCTGTGGGACTTTATTCCAGGCACAGTGAGCCGCTCGCTATTGGAGAGTTTGGAACAGGTCTGTCGTCAGTCTGGTTTATATTTAAAAATACGTGTTTACAAAGATGAATTTTACCTGTGAAGCCATATGGCACGCGGGCTTTTTATTTGGCTTATTTTGTTTACCCCTGTTCTTGTGAGGTGCACCTGTTATACATAGCAGTGGGTTTTTTTTTCTTTTATTTATTTTACTTGTAAATAAAATCAGCTCAGAGATTCTGAGTTCTCTGTACAGAAGTCAGCTTGTGTGTGTGAGAGAAAGATCAAAGGCAAAGACGGGGATTAGGAAAGAGTGTGCAGGGTAAGGTGGAAGGACCAGCTTCTGCCTTCTGTAGATTCACTGTGGAGTAGAAGTTGCTGCAGAGCCTAGGACAGAAGTCAGCCCCAGAGAAATCTGGCCCGCTTGTCATAGGAAGTGTCTTGAATTACTACAGATTTTCAGTTCTTGAGATAGTGGTGGGTTCTTTGTAAATCTGTGCCGTTTCTCTGTGGAGCCCACACGTTGGGTTATCTCTGGATGGCGTCTGCTCCTTGGCAGATGGCACCATCTCCCTCACCAGTATTTCCCACATTGGAAGGATAGATCACATTTTATTCTAGTGTGGCTAGATTTAGGCGTTGTCTCCAGTTTGGAGTTATTATCAATGCTGAGTGCGCTTAATCTGGAAATCCCAAATGCTTCAAAATATAAAATTTCTTACCAATATGATGTCACCACCAGTAGAGAATTTTATACTATGAAATCTTGTCTTGTGTACAAATTATTAGGGATATTACATAAAAATTCCCTTTACTCTCACGAATAAGGTATGCATGAGACATAAAAAAGAGTTTTGTGTTTAGAAATGGGTCCTAGCTCCGGAAAACCACCTCATTCTACCTATTCCAACATCTGAAGAGATTTGAAACCTTCCACACTTCTGGTCCCAGCCACTCTGGATAGGGGATACCAACCTGTGCTGCTGTGAGATTTGAACTCATGTCTTCTGCTGTACGTATGCCTGTGTTTCCACTGAGTCCATACTGAGGGGTGGAATTGCAGGGCCATGGTATATGTGCTCACTCTCCAGCTGCTTCTTTCCATGTACTTTAGTCACTGTTTTATCTGAGAACCTAGCATGGTTCCTGGCACATCCCAGAGTTGCAACAGATGTTAGTGAGTGGACCTGTGTGAGGGTAAAGTTTTCAAGCTGCCTCCTGGTTTATAGTTCATGAGTCAGCTCATTAGTTTACTCCCTGGCATTTGGCATTTGGGGTCTCCACCATTTCACCATCAGATGGAATGCTGCAGGAGTGTATGTGTGTATTATGAACTTGTCCAAGTCCTTGGAGTTCATTCCCTTGGGATTGAATTGAACGCAATGGGTTCTGTCTTGCTTTCACTGGATAGGTATTTCTTTTTCTCTTACATTGTCCTCCCACATTTGGGAGAGTGCCTATAAACAAGAGAGAGGCCCTTCCAGCCTGCTCATTCCTGTCAGTACTGCCTGTGGTAAGTCATTGATTCATCCCAGCTCTGTCGAAAGGCATGGCACCCTGGGCTGCCTCTCTCCCAAGGGGAAATGTTTTGGACACCCTTCTGTGAGGAGGCAGCTCCAAAGAATGACCCAGCTTTTCAATGGGGTCTTCGGAGAAGTGTCAGACACAGCCCTGGAGATGCTTAGAGACAGACAGCACAGCCATATTCCAGGCTCCTCCAACTCTCCTCCAAGGCACGTGGCTGCCAACAACTTCACATTCAGATTTCTTCTGCTCGGCTGTTGGAAGAGCCTTGCTTTCTAAGGGAGCTTTCCCTCTCGTTGTAGATATAACAGTCTTATTAAATAAGAAACACAGAGCCAAATACAGAGTTAAAAGCCCAAGAGGTCAGAGCAGTAGCTAAGAGCTGAAACTTAAAACCGCCTTCTTACCCTTCCTGCCGCTGCCATCCTTCCCCTCAGAAAGAGGCCTGTTTCCTGTGTGTCTGTCTTTTTATTGACTTTCTGTTCTGCCTTCTCATTGGTTGTAAACCCAACCACATGACCTCCTCGTCACTGCCTGCCTATACAGACCTCCAGGTCTCTATGGTTGGTATTGAGATTAAAGGCTTGTGTCTCCATGCTGGCTGTATCCTTGAACACACAGAGATCTGCCTGTCATGTGATTGGGATTAAAGGTGTGCGCCACCACCGCCCGGCTTCTGCTATGGCTTGCTGTTAGCTCTGACCCCCAGGCAACTTTATTTATTAACATACAAATAAAATCACATTTCAGTACAAATAAAATATCACCATATCTCGTAGTTTGGATAAAATAGAGATGGAGTTTTGAAACCTGTTCTAGAAGCTCTGAGATAGTTGCGAAATCTAGTCTTATCGTCAAATCTGAGCAGGAGCAAACATTAGCAGAGAGGTTTCCATAAGGGATTTAGTCCTCTCTCATATACAAGAGAGACTTTTTAATCTTTCAAAATAAATAGGGGTGAGTGAGTCCTAATGGGGGGCAGGGATGCCAAGTGTCCTTCAATGCCCAGGAATGGTCCTGTTCAGTAAACAATCATGGAATTGTACAGAGTATAAGACACACAGTGGAGTGTGTGTCAGTTACACACAAATACTACATTTCCATGAGAGATTTGAGCATCCAAGGAACTGAGCATCTGCAGGAGCCGATCCCCCATGGGCTCTGAGGAACGACTCTACATCCTTTTTCTTTCCCCACAGAGCTTACGTGTCAGCAGCTCTCTGCAGAGAAACACAGATTGCCCAGGAATGCCATCCTGCCGGGAGCACTGGCTGTGGGGAGTTGGGATGACACTGTACATTGAAAGGACTGGGTCAGTGTGCTGGCTAGTTTGATGTCAACTTGACACAAGCTAAAGCCATCATAAAAGAGGGAGCCTCGGTTGAGGAAATGCCTCCAGAAGATCAGGCTGCAGGCAGACAAGCCTGTATGGCATTTTCTTAATTAGTGATTGCTGGGGGGAGGGCTCAGCCCATGGTGGATGGGGCCACCCCTGGGCTGGGGGTTCCAGGTGCTATAAGAAAGCAGGCTAAGCAAGCTATGAGGAGCAAGCCAGTAAGCAGCACTCCTCCATGGCCTCTGCATCCGCTCCTGCCTCCAGATTTCTGCCCTGTTTGAATTCCTGCCCTGACTTCCTGCACTGTTGACCTATGGATGTGGAAGTGTAAGGCATATCAACCTTTCCTCCTCAACTCGGTTTTGGTCGTGGTGTTTCATCATAGTAGTAGTAACCCTGATTAAAACAAGAGTTTTGTGGGGTTTATAACCAACAGAACTGGGGCAGATATGAGAAGAAGGTGCTGTTCAGCTGAAGGAATATAAAAACACCTTAATTTTACAATTAATTTATCAATTACTGAAAGATGTGACTATGGAAAAAAAAATCCCAAGAAATTCTTCCCAGAGACCCTTGTGAATAAAGGGTCCTGGGGCTTGGGTGTCTCCAGCTTGTCAGGACAGGCCTCCTACTGAGAAATGTCCTCGGTGGCTTTTCTTGGGCGTCAGAGGTTTTAGTATGTCTTCTTCCTTTCCAGATCTTCCTGGATAATATTTTATTTCAGTGTACATTTCCTTTTTGGTGGTATCAGGGAGTTTCAAGTATTCGGGACTGTCTGGTGGCCTTTTTATTCTTTGTTTCTAATTTAATAAATTGTGGTCCAAGAATGTGCTTTTCAAAAGTTATCTTCTTTTGTGGTAAAGACTGTTTTGTTATTTAATAAGTGTTCTATGTATATATAAATTAGATGTAGTCTTTTTGAGGGCTTGAGCACTTCGTATCATCTATGATATTAGGCGATTGACTGCTTTATTCATCCCCCCCGCCCCGGCCCCCTCCTGTGTCTTTAAATGCATCTCTTTTTGTTATTGTTGTTTTGTTTTTGTTTTTTGAAAGTATTATAACCCAGGCTGGCCTTGAACTCACTACTCAGCCAAGGATAGCTCTGAATTTCTGATCCTCCTGCCACTGTCTCCCGAGGGCTGAGTTTACCTGTATAAGCCATTGGGCCTGGCTTAAACTCACCTCTGACCGTGAAGGTGATCCATTATAAACTGCACTTTTTATCATTGTAATTGTTCTTTATTGCTCTCTGGTTTTAACCTTGGACTCCACATTGGTAATTTTGTCTCTTCTCTTTGTCCACACTTGCCCTTCTCTTTTTGCTTTCTTTTTTTTAGTTCGTTTCGGGTGGATTCTGGTAAATAAATTGCTGTTTTAAAAAGGTTTATTTATTTTAATTATGTATTAGTGTTTTTTGTGTGTGCCCATGCATACATTACACCTAGGTACCAGAAGAGGGCGTTACATCCCCTGGGACTGGATAATGGTTAGCCGCCATGTGGCTGCTGGGGAATCCAACCCTGGTCCTCTGCTCGAGCAGGCTTAATTACCAAGCTTTTGTCTCCAGACCCCCTCCCCCTTTTAAGGTCAAAAAGAAAGAGTCACTTTTTTTATTGTTGTTTTCACTGTTGTGCTAGGAGGTAAAAATCCAGGACCTCATGCATGCTAGGACACACTGTGCCGCTGAGCCCCATCCATGGCCCTATTCCGGTTTCGTTAGGAGAATGCAATACTGGGAGGGAGTGAACCAGTGCCTGTAATACATGTTCCTTGCTGGTTTCCTTCCTCTCCTGTTCCCTCCTCTTGGTTGACTTGTTTGCCGTGGGCTCCCTTTTCTAATTAATTTGCAAACCCTGCTTTTCTTCTGACCTCGTTACCGTCTACTTTCTCATTGTTTGCCATCAATCACATTTCCCTGCTATTATACGGCTATAAGGAACCAGCTGTTTCCTGCCAGGCGCTCTGTTCGGTCATTGCCTTCTCTCTTTACTCCAGTAACCAGAGTTGTACTTCCGCTGCCCCTCCCCCCATGGCATCCCTCCCACAGCGAGAGCTTTGGAACCCTTTCTCCAGATGCCTCTGCTCTGTTGGGGGAAGTGCACTCCTCTCTCCTCCCTGACTTCAGGTCGATACTCTCAGAATACAGTTAGAATTCCTGTCCCATGCACCCCGACTTGAGATGACCTTCTGGAACTGCCTGGCCGTCCCTCTGGAGGATGGACACAGTTCACGGAATGCAGGGGCTGAGATGAGCTGTGGTTCTGGTTCTGTGTTTGTCTTCCTTGCCCTCTGCCCTGAGATCTCTGCTCTGTCAGTGTTTGTAGAGCCCTTCAGGCATGCCAGCTCTAAATCCTTGCTCAGCCAGAAATATTTCCTTTCGCCCCAGTGGGTGGCAGCCTGGCGGGCCTGGGGCTCTGCAATTGCAATCTTTGGCTTTCGGCATCTGTAGCTGATTTCCCACGCTCTCCTTGCCCCTGGGCGGCAGGTGAGAAACCCAAGCTGTTCTTTTCCACGTGAGTATCTCTTGTTCTTTCTGGCTGGAAGTTTTTAAGATTCTCTCTTTGACCTTGGAGTTCAGAAATTCTAGCACATGCCTGAGTGTTGGGCCCCACCCAGATGTCAGGTGCCTTTCCTTCTACACACTCAAACCTTTCTTTGGGACATTGTCTCTTGCCTTCAGATTCCTCTGGTTGTTTGTTGGGTCTCCTGGCTCCATCTCCTCACTCCCCTACCTTTCCCCTTGTGGTTTGCGTCTCTGCCAGTCGGGTCTGTGTGCAGAAGTGTCCAATCTTTAAACTTCGTGACATTTTCACCCACGAATGTGCTGGGCCATATTTATATCTATCCTGGGAGCAGTGTAGGCTTCAGGTTAGACCCTGCTGGGGTGAGAGAGAATTCTTTCTTGTTTTCTTTCTCCTCACTCATGTGAATCTCGACAGAGACCCTACAAGCCTTCAATTCATCCATTGGACTTTCTTTCCTGCGCGTCACATGTTTCAGACTCAATGCCTTTGTCCCTCCCTCAAGGTCGTTGGTTGCTCTTCTTTGTCTCCTTAGGAGCTGCTCTCCTGGATTTGGTTTGGTTTGCTTTGTTGTTGTTTTTCATACTCTGTTACTGGTCCCTCTTTGTTGTCATTTCTACTTTGGGGCAGGCTCTCACTATGGAGCCTAGGTTGGCCAGGAATTTATAATCTCTCAGCTTCCTGAGGGATGGATGGGATTATAGGTCTAAGTCACCATACCCAGTCGGACCCTGTTGTTCTTTCTTCTGTTTCTGCCTACAAGGCTCTGCTCTTTCCTCTCTAGATTGGAATGATTCTTGGGGTGAGCAAAGGGACGGTGATATGGCTCCCAAGGGTTGAAGGTGAGACACCCGGCCCATCTCTTGCCCAGCTTTGTCCATCTGGCTCAGTCTTGGAGGAAGAGGAGTAGTCCGGCTTATCTGTATATTGCTGCCTACGCTTCTAAGGACCTAGGGAAGTCTGGGGTCAGGCTTGTTCTCACAAGAACAGAAGTGGTTGCCAGGCCATCAAGGGGCATAAAAGCAAAATGAACAATCAACCTAGGAACAGGGAGGGACTGAGGTTGTTTTGGACACTGAAGTCAGAGACAAAGCTCTCCAAGTAAGGAATGGGGCTCAGAAACCATCCTGGGTGCAGAGAGCACATGTCCTTTTCTCCTGTGTTCCAGCTCTGGTTGTCTCTGTTGCTTGCCTGAGCCAGCAAGGGCCCTCCTGCCCCAGGGCCTTTGCCCTGCTGCCCTTGCAGT
Source organism: Peromyscus maniculatus bairdii (assembly GCF_049852395.1). Classification (NCBI taxonomy): domain Eukaryota; kingdom Metazoa; phylum Chordata; class Mammalia; order Rodentia; family Cricetidae; genus Peromyscus; species Peromyscus maniculatus. The sequence continues at coordinate 52,453,152 of NC_134859.1, read as the reverse complement.
CTGGAGCTCATCTTCCTCCGATCTTTTTTTTGGTTTTTCGAGACAGGGTTTCTCTGCATAGCTTTGCGCCATTCCTGGAGCTCACTTGGTAGCCCAGGCTGGCCTCGAACTCACAGAGATCCGCCTGCCTCTGTCTCCTGACTGCTGGGATTAAAGGCGTGCGCCACCACCGCCCGGCTCCTCAGATCTTCTTGTGACTCCCTCCCTTTCTTACCTCTTTCACTCAGGTCCCTCAGATATTGCTCGTCACTTGCACACCACCCTCTTTCTCCCTGACCCCGCCTTATTCACTGCAGCCTTTACCACTGTATTACACCGTATTTTACGTTTTTTGCTTTTTGTCAAACCTTAAAGAACATAGTCACTTCTTACTTGTATTTTTGTTGTTGTTTTTGAGACAGGGTCTCCCTGTGTAGCCCCGAGTGGCCTGAAACTTGGCTGGCCTCAGACTCACAGAGATCCTCCTGCCTCTGTTTCCCGAGTGCTGGGATAAAAGGTGTGTCCCACCACAGCTGGTTCTTATTTGTATTTTTTCTCAAGCACTGAAAAATAATCCTTGGTGCAGAGCAGGCTTTTATTAAATATTTGGGGGATGAATTAATGGGTGGATGATGAGATGCTGTGGTGGAAGCCCTTAGGGAGATTGAAAGGACTTGACCCATTGAAGGTGAGCTGAGGATGGGGAGAAGAACCCTAAGACCCCTGCCCAAGCACAGTGTGACCTCGGCTTGGAGATCACGTCACTAGCCAAGGAACGGAAGTGCCATGAGAATCATCAGTGTGGCCCCCCATGGACAGGAGCAGAGGTGACATCCCTCGGAGCAGCTGCCCTGTGGTTGGGGGCTGTATCCATCAGCAGAACAGATGCCACCCGTTCTGTAGAGGGTTCCTGTAGGCCTGAGAAAAGATCATTGTGTCTACTGCAGGGTGTCATTGTGTCTACTTCAGGGTATGTACAACCTCCTGGAAGATGCCACTGAAGACTGTAGGCCTTAGGCTGGAGGCGTGTCTATGTGGGCTGGAGGCGTGTCTATGTGGGCTGGAGGCGTGTCTATGTGGGCTGGAGGCGTGGCCCTGTGGGCTGAAGGGGTGGCTCTCTGGATAAGAGCATTTGCTCTTCTTGTGGAGGACCTGCATTCAGTTCCCTGCACCCACATAGTCACTCACATCTATCTGTAACTCCAGTTCCAGGGGTCTGACCCCCTTTCCTGACCTCCACAGCACCAGGCACACACATGGTACACATGTATGTGGAGACAAACACACATACAATTAAAATGAATAATTTTTTTTTTTAAATGGCTGTAGGTCCTTTGTGGTTCTCAGGCTCCCTGGATCTCACCTTTCTTCCTAGCTCCCTGTTTTCCAGAAGGTCCATCTCCCAGAGTAAGGGCTTTAGTACTGGATAAGGGGTGGGATGCAGAGGAGGATCTTGGGTACTGGGTAAGAGCTAGTGGCCACATGGGTGCTTGCTACTTTCTCTTTGCTTATGGCATTTATTTCTCAGTTTATCTAAGGCTCTCCATCCCTGCCCCCCTCAGACCCTGTTATGGGACAATAAATAGATGAAAGGGCATAAAGGGTGGTTTTTTGTTGTTTTTTTTTCCCAAAAAGAGGTGAACCGAAGGGGTCCTTTGGGTGTCTGTAGTGTGGGTTGCTGTAGCCCTGGCCCAGGGCCCTTATCACACCAGGAAGAAGAGAAAAGTGGTTATTTACAGCAGTATCCAGGTCTTCTCACCACCTGCCAGCGCTCCAGGCCACTCCGCCTGGAGAAGGTTAAAAAGCCACAGCGTTGTCCTCCTGTTGCAAAAGTCCCCTCTCTGCCCTTCTAAAGGCTGTAGATGAGGATCAAGAAAGCTTCACACACACCTTTGCCTCCAGAACAGTGTTTCATCTTTCCCGGGGTGCAGGGAACTGAATGGTGGAGGCAGAAGGTCAATGCGAACCGAAACGACAAAGTATTTTGGGTGGAATTGGGTCTATTCCTGGCCAATCTAAAGAGATTCTCTAAAGAAAAAGATATAAAAAAAAATGACATGTGAAAACCCCGGCAGCTGGGATCCCCGTGGAACCTCTGATATCGGCATGTGGCTGGTCCAGCAATTTTTACACCCCCCCCCACCCCCGTGGGCCTACTTCCTCAGTTGCTGGGCAGATGTGTACTTGTGCTCTTAGAGTCCTGTCCCAGCATTCTCTGTGACCTTTGATCTCCCTGACCTCACACCTGTGTGCTTGAGAATCTCAGGACCTCCCCACGTGGTGTTTTGTGGCAAACGTCCTTGATGATCTTCAGAGTTGGTCTCTGTTCCAGCTCTTTGGGACTGCTGTCATAGAAATAGGCTGGGGCCTTATTACTCCTCGTGACTCTGCAGGGTGGGATCAGGGGCCTGTTAGGTTGGGTCATGGGAATGCTCTTCTATGGTGCCGAGTCAGAAAGAGCTCTGGGCTTCCTTACCTCTTCTGATAAGGACACTGTTCTAAAGCCTCACGTCTTGATCCATGACCTTGGAGTGTAGCTGAAGTTTTCCTGTGTCCCGGCCTGCCAGCATTTGGGACAAATCTCTCCCACTAGCGTCCCCCAAGTAAACACACAGTGACTTAATTACTTATAAACTGTATGGCCGTGGCAGGCTTCTTGCTATCTGTTTTTACATCTTAAATTAACCCATTTTCTATTAATCTATACCTTGCCACGTGGCTTGTGGCTTACTGGTATCTTCCATCATGCTTCTCCTCGTGGCAGCGGTAGGCGGCGTCTCCTCCTGACTCCACCTTCCTGTTCCCCCCATTGTCCTCTCTGCTAGTCCCGCCTATACTTCCTGCTACTGGCTACTGGGCAGTCAGTGTTTTATTTATCAATCAATCATAGCAATACATTCACAGCATAGAGAACATCCCACAGCATTGGAGATTAAAGTTTCCGCTTATGAACCAGGAGGGATGTAAGCCTTCCACCCATAACACTCACAACCCCTGAGTAGTAGCATATGGTCAGCAGCCAGTTGTGGGTACCAGTGTCATGCATCTGGAATTGACTAGCAAGCACACCGCCCGCGTGGAACAGGGGCAGTCATGTGGGCTGTACAAGTCAGGCGTCAAGCAGTTCTGGCAGTACAGTGATGATGACATGTCATAGGAAAGGCACGGATCATGTATGTTCCCTTTAGAAGGGCTGAGCTGTAGAAAAGAATTAGGAAAATAAGTCAGGTGTAACACCTGAAAGCCCCTCCACGTTTCTTCATTTTAGGTATCCATTTCTCTACCCTGCTTTGTATGTCTCCACATGCTTGCATAATACATAGCGCGCGCGTGCGCGCGCGCGCGCGCGCGTGTGTGTGTGTGTGCGCGCGCAGGCTTGTGTACACTGGTGAGTGTATGTTTGCAAGTTGGATCATGATGGCTTGTTAGATTCTAAATTTCACACTTAAGACTAACTACTTAATTAAAACCACGTTCCCAGCTATTTACAGATAATTGCAAAATATACTAAGACACGAAATTCAACTCTGATAAAATGAAGCCTACAGGTTTTTTTGTTTTCTTTTGGGCCCAGTGTGGGATATGTGACATTCTTTCATTTTAAAGTACGGGTACTTAATTTTGACTCAATTTGAGAGACATTTGCTAAGCATTCTGTCCATAGACATAGTTAAAGTATGGATGATACTGGTGCTAGATCTCAGGGCAGCTGACTTGAGTGAACCCTTCAGTGGTCTGGCTGCAGGCATGTGGACATAGTCAGCCCTCAACATGTAGGATTCCTTGTCTGCTAATCAGTCAGCTGCAGGTAGGGGGAAAAGGAGCCTGTACCAAACATGCTCAAATATATTGTTCTTGTGATTATTCCCTAAGTGATACAGAATGACAGCTGCTGACATAGCATTTGTTTTGTGCTTGTATCACAAATAATCTAGAGAAGATTTAGTTTACAGAAGGATATGTGTGGCTTATGTGCACACACTCCACTATTTTATGGAGGAGGTTTATGCATCTTCACGGTTTGTTGTCTGCTGGGATCCTGGCAGCAATCCCCAGTGGACATCAAGGAAGACTGTGCCTTCATTGCCCGTGGCTTTCCCTGTGGTTTTAAATGTATACGTGGATTCGGTGGAATAGTGGATGAAACCACTGGTGGCCTTGAGGGCAGGGCCTCTGTGTGTCTGGCTCATACTATCGTTGCTGTGCCCAGCCCTGGACTTGACGTATCATTGCATGATGGCTGGCACTGAACACACCCCTATCACATACTCATGGTCTTTGTATCTCTTTCAGGAGGGGTTGAGTCTAGGCCTTTGGTTCGGGGTGTTGGTGGCCGAAGTATCAGCATGAAGGCACCTCCTGCTTCCCGATCCAGGCACGGGCCCTTCAAGACCATGCCCCTGAGATGGTCCTTTGGACACAGGGAGAAACGGCCTGGGGCGTCTGTTGAGTTGGTGGAATACCTCGAGTCCAGACGAAGACCCCGGTCCACCAGCCAGTCCATTGTGCCGCTGTTGACACGCGCTGCTGGTGGGGATGAGAAGTCAGCTTCGCCTAGGTCGGACGGCACCCTTCCCACTACAAGTGACGACAGTGGTCGAGCCATCGGACAAGGAGCAGCCAGAGTGCCCCTCTCCTCATGCCACCCCAACCACCATCCAGCCCTGGGCTCCTTAGATGACGGTCTGAACACAACCAGGACACGAGCAGGAAATGCAAGTCAGGATATCAAGCTCCCCAAAAAGTTCGACCTGCCCCTCACTGTGATGCCCTCAGTGGGGGATGAAAAACCAGCCCGCCCCGAGGGCCAGAAGATGACAACCTGGAAGGGAAGCGGTCAGGTGGGAAGCCAGAGTAGCCCACCTTCCCCCTCCACTGGGTTGTTCAGAAACTTTAAGGACAGTGGCCCAGGTACTTTACCCAAGATGAAGGCTAGGACTGCGGTGGAGGAAAGGGCCCCTGATAAAGACAGGGGACTGGGGACGTTCACTCTTCTGAAGTCTGTGTTTTGGAAGAAAGAGCACAAGAGGCCCCTCAGGGCTGAGAGCTCCCCAGCAGCACCCCCAGTTTCCCTGGTGAGTGACAGGCTGAGCCCTGCCAGGAACGAGCAGGCTCGAGGGTCATCCCCTGCCCTCAGGATTCAAGAGAGCCCAGCCAGGGGCCAGGGCAACCACGTGGAGAGGGACATCCGGTCTGCGCCTAGCTCCCTTCACCTCCCTCGCAAAGCCAGCAGGCCCCCAAGGACCAGTACAGCTGGCACCTCGCAAAGGACCATTCCTGGGGAACAGAATTCTTATGGCACCCTGCAGAGGGTGAAATACCACACTCTTTCCTTAGGTCGGAAGAAATCCTTGCCCGAGTCCAGCTTCTGACAGAACGTTTCAGTATTGTGTGAAGCTGGCATTCCCGGGCTGTGCCCTGAGACTCTGTAGGAAACCTGTGTCCAGAGTGGATTTTCTAGAATCCAGTTGACTTGTGATCTTTAAAAGAAACAAACAAACAAAAAAGTTTGGTCTCTTTAACTGAATTTCCAGCCCCTTGTGTCCCAATAACCCTGTGTCAAAATGGTTGGGTTCCCATTGTTGGGTTTTGATACAGCCTGGCCACTAGATGGTGCTGCTGAGCCCAAATTATTACTACAAGGCTAATTGGTATTTGGTGTATGTAAGCCCGGGGCTTGCATAGCTCTACTAAAAAGACTCTGTGGTATCGTGTTAAATGTGCTCACCAGCTTGCTTGTTCCTAACTTATGTGTCTCTCTCCCTCCCTGCTTCCCTCCCTTCACCATTCCCTCCCTCCCTCCCTCCCTCCCTCCCTCCCTCCCTCCCTCCCTCCCTCCCTCCCTCCCTCCCTCCCTCCCCCATTCCATCCTTCCCTCCCTCCCTTCCCATCTTTCCTACCTTCCTTCCTTTACTTTTACTTTTTTTTTTTTTTTTTACATAAAGGGCTTGTAAGGAAAATCTTTTCCTTTTCGTACCTATCTTGGATAAGTGTCAAAAATGCCAAGAAACGAAAAGAATAAGAAATAAAGAGAGTGGCAGCAGAGGTAAGGTAAGATCCTATGAGAGATGGGAGAGAAATGATTGATATTTTAGGAGAGTATTTAATATATGGCAAGATAAGTATATTACAGCTTTTCAAGGTATTTTAAAAAGATAACTATTTTGATACCAGAATAAAAGAAGTTTTTTTTTGAAATGTAAGTATGAGATCGATGCACAATTTTAATAAAATTGTGTAAATGGCTGCCTGAATTACTGAAGTTGAGAAGTGACCCACTTCATTCCTGCGGCAGTCACAGCTTGTTACTGTCTGTAAGAAAGTAATTAGTTGCCTGTGTTCTTCCTGAAATTAAAGAAAAAAAAAGCTCTTAAAATTACTTGTGTCTCCATTCTTCCTTTTCTTTCCTTCGTTTAAAAATGTTTTAAATTTGTGTATGCTTTTTGAGACAGTCCCACTCTCTAGCCCATACTGGTCTTGTACTCTTGGCAATCCTCCTGCCTCAGCCTTCTCAGGATTGTAGGTGTGAGCCACCCTGTGTAGCTTTGGACCTGCTGTTTCTGAAGGAGAGGTCTCTGGCTTCTTTGCCTCTCTGGAGGGCTCGGACTCCTCAGCACCTGTGAGTCTGAAGCTGCCTGGTGAACCTTGTGTTCCTGTGTGTGTCGTGGTTTGCCTGGACTTCCGGACCTGTTCTAGGATACCCTACAGTTTCCTACAAGGACACTGGGAAGCCTAGACCCAGGCCTAGGGCCAGCAGCGGCTCATCGGTGGGTAACCGTTCTCCGGAGCTGCTCCCCTTTCTCAGGGGATATTTCTTCATGACTCCTCGCCACAGGAATGCAGGCTCCCCCAGACCACAGTGTGGGTTGTTGCATGTCTCTGCAGCTTTATTTATTTATTTTTTCATCAGAAAGAATGGGATCCCTTCTTTTCCCCAGTGAGAAAGACAATTTGCCTTTCATCTAAGCAACAGCTGCCAGATAGAACTAACATAATCAAGAAGCTGGAAGACCCAGCTACCTGACCCCCGAGGGCTGCAAGTTCTCTAACAGGCTTGTGTGTTTACATTATAACAGCGGCCCATGTTTCTTCAGGTCTTAAATTGCCATGTGTGGGCAGTGTGGATGTGGTTGGTCATTTAATCAAGGTGATAGGAGTTTAGGGGTCTTCCTACTCTACTTGGTTTAGTCTCCTCTGTTGGCCCTTAGAACAAATGTTTTCTACATCAAGCTCACTCTTTACTCTCTAAAATCATGTTGGAACTCAGGCCTGCACCCGGCTCTCTCCCCTAATGATCCAGACTCTGGGATTATGAGAGGGTCCCTGGTGTTGGCAATGGTCACTGATGCACCACACACTGGGGCATCTACACTAGACTTATAAATAACTTCAGGGTTTAGGAAGAGGCCGTGATGCTTGGATCCTAGTAGGTGTCTTTTAATATAACTAAGGCCCCTCTCTAATCCCTTTCCTGGGGCTGCTAGATCAAGCTGGTAAGAACGTTTGTAAAAATGGAATATAGGAAATGGCTGATTTTAATTTCTACCCAGATTGGAACAGTGGGACCAGGCAACAGCCTTGGCTGTTGTCTATTGTTATGAAGAAAGAGACCAGGACCAAGACAACTTAGGAAAGAAAGCACTGTGTTAGGAGCTTGTTTACAGTATCAGAGGGTGAGTCCGTGGCCACCATCACCCCCCCAGTTGCTGGGCAGATGTGTACTTGTGCTCTTTTTCAACAAAGTCACACCTCCTAATCCTTCCCAAACAGTTCTGCCAACTGGGAACCGAGCATTCAAATACAAGAGCCTATGGGGCCATTCTCATTCAAACCAGCACAGCTGTGTGTCTGCCTTGAGGCTGTAGATATCAGGCTTCACTGGAGGAGGTGGCAGAGAGGACCCTTATTCCCAATCATGACTCTCCCATGGGATTTTATAAACCAGGGTCAGAGAGAAGTTGGAAACTCTTTGAGCTACACAGCCTAGGCAGAGGCAGAGCTAGTTCCATGTGCAGAGGCCTTCTCTTCCCATGGAAACCCTGATACTCTGCCTGGGTCTAGCCTGCTGTCTGAGGCAGGGTCACTGGTCTGATGCTGATAGCTCAGCCTCATTCCTAAGGCGACCTCAGTTTTCAGGTCTTTCGCTCACCCCACCCCAGACCAAGGTTTCTCTGTGTAGTCCCAGCTGTCCTGGAGCTCATGCTGTAGACCAGGCTGGCCTTGAACTCACAGAGATTCGACGGCTTCTGCTTCCCAAGTGCTGGGATTAAAGGTGTGTGCCACCACTGCCCAGTAAAAAGTCATTCTCGTTTTTCCTCTACTTGTCTACTAGAGGAAGGAGGGGCTCTCAGGTCCCGAGCTGGGAGGTCACACAGATGGTGCCAGAAACGACAAGAGTCCTGATGGCCAGAGGAGGAAGCTGGGAGGCCCAGTGGAGAACACAGTAGGAGTTTCATAGTGACAGTTCTGGGGTCCATGACAGTAGTGTATTAGCTACATCCCCTCAGAGGATGTCACCTGTATTGAGCCAGAACCATGTCTTGAGGGATGGTAAGTTAGTCAAGCTCCCCGAAGATGTGTTTACTTCCTTGTGAGATGACAGGTCAGTATTTACAGCCATTGAATGCAAGGTGTCCCTTAAGCACTTCATTATATTAACCCATTTAACTCATAATTTTTTAAAAGAAAACTTCAATTATATCATGTGTGTGTGTGTGTGTGTGTGTGTGTACAATAGAGCACATGTGGAGGTCGGGAGACAACTTTTGGGAGTCAGTTCTTTCCTTTCTCCATGTGGGTCCCAGGGACTGAACCCGGGTCATCAGGGGTTGGTGGCAAGCACCCTTACCCACTGAGCCGTCCTGCTGACCCTCACAGTCCTTTGAGGTAGGTACTGTTAGCTCTGCTTTACAGATGAGGGCCCTAAGGCTCAAAGAGTTTACTTCTGAGGTCACACAACTGGTAGGTTTATCAGAGCCAGGATCTGATCTCAGGTAATCAGCTCTGAGGCTCTTTCTCTGAATCACTAAAAATAGTGACACTGCCCTCTGAACTAACCATGTCACTTCAACCCAGTTAGGGCTGGCAATCGTAGGGGGTAGTTTAGTAACCTGGGACTCTACTTGGTTTGGATTATGTACACACACACACACACACACACACACACACACACACACACACACAAACACACACACACACACACACACGCACACACGCACACTCACACCACTCAGCGATTCAATCCTCTTTGAGCAATGCACTTGGCAACCTCAGACGCCCACCTAATTGAGCTGCATGTGCCCCCATCTCTGCAGAATGGAACGAGTTTCTCCTATTCTGACAATACTCGAACTTAGTTTCTGCTCAGATATATTCCCAGTGTATTAGGAAAGAATGGAAAGGCTGATCCAGTCTGAACTGGTCTTGGGAACATGTACACCAAGGCAAAACTGTCCTCACGTAAACTTAGAGAGAATCCCTTCCACCTTTACATCTGTGCATACTTAAGCCTGCATATGAGTAAAATCAGGTGCACTATGGGAAGGGCCATGCACGGTAGGAAACTGATAACAGGATGTATTTCACCAGTTGAAACAGAGCCACACTCACTGGGCTTCTTAGCAACTAAACTCCGCCTTCTCTTGAGCCCCTTAAAAGGAAGCCTCAAGCAGGAATGAGATCCCTTGAGGATTCTGTGGCCCACTGTCAATCTTGGTAGTATATCCCTGACTAATCTGTGCTACAGCTTCACTTCGAATTAAGCTGCTTCCTATCCTCACAAATATGTGTGAGCCTTTATTTCAACCCTTTCAATAAGAAGCCAAGAGCCTGAAAACATCCGACCCAGACCCCAGCCACAGGTAACATAATTGCTTCTGGCCTTTCCTGTTCATCAGAATGGAGAACATTTCATTTGTTATAATCAAGAGCCTACCCCAGGGACCAGGGACTCTGTGTATTCATTCCAGCAAGAAAACCACATCAGAAAAACTTGTCACTGGGCTTGCTACTTGATTAAATCCTTGATAAACTCTCTAAATCCCATTTTTGCACCAAATTGGGGAACTGAGGGCAGACGTGATAGGAATTAGGACACATGGCAGGTTTTTCCCCCGTGTTTGTGGCCTTGACTTTGATTCTTCCAGAGAAGCAATTTGCTTTGATTCACTTTGATTCTTTGGAGGGATAGCTTGAGTGACATTGGCCTGAACTTACCGTAATTGACTGTAAACATCCGAGGCTCCCCTAGATAGTAGCTACGGCTTGAGGCTCTGACGGTGTGTAATAGGACATGAAGTGCACATGTTGCTGCCTTTAATCACCCTGTGCTGTAGTTGGCAAAGACAGTGTAGTGGATGTAACCAAGGGAATTTCAAACTTCAGGTATTAATAGTCTAAATATATGGGCTACTTGACATTGGGCCAAGGGAAGTCAGTGTGCTCCTTGCTGAGACTAAACAAGCTCTCAGAATGTTGAAATACCCTCAGGAGAGACCTAGTTTCCACTGGGGCCGCTTGGCTGACAAAGCCTCGTAGGGCTATGAATTCCTTTGAGTGTTGGCCTAGGCAAAAGACCCAGAGTTTCTTATGGGAATGGCCGGGGAGAGTTAAGGCAGAAGATGTGGGTGAATGCAATAATTCCTAGCCAGCTTGTCATTTACTTACTTATGTACTGACTGACTGATGGATTTTGGAACTTGCTCTGCAAACTAGACTGATCTAGAACTTGAGAGCCACCTGTCTCTGCTCTGCCAAGTACTGGGATTAGAGGGGAGTTTCACCAGCTTTAAGGTGGGTTCTTATGTACCCCCAGGCCGGCCTAGAAACTCTCTGTGTAGTTGAAGATGACATTGAACTCCTGATCCTTCTGCCTCCACCTCCCCGGTGCTGGGATGACAGGCCTGGGGCGCCACACTCAGCATCAGTCTAGCCCAAGGAGGAGTGGGGAGAAAACGTTAGGACTCCTGAATGCCACGTAGGTTCTGCTTTCCCATCTCTGGAGATATTGGGGGATCTGAAGTCATATTCCTAGTGAAGCAGCTTCCTGCTGACTTCCTTGATGGAGTACCAGCCGGGGCTCCACGCTGTGTGTGGCCCCCACCTGCGGGAACAGACTGTGTGTCTGTTACCTGGCCTCTGATGGTCAATTGCCTGGCCCCTTGGTGATTCCCCTGCTACCACCAGGATCAGGTCCTCACTGGAACAGCAGCCCTCTGTGGCTGGCGGTGTTTCTGTTTGAGTACAGCCCTGAACTGCATTTAATAGAGCTTGTGACTGGTGCCGGGCATCATGGCGAAGTCGAAAGGGTAAGGAGTGTGTGATGCAGTGTGGGAGTCACACCTTCCTTCCTGAGTGCTAAAGTCTCTGAGCATTTTCCTTTTTCTTCCTATCTTTCAGTCCCATGTCTTTCTTTTTTGAATTTAAAATTTTGTGTAGTGTTGAGAATGTCATACCTGAGTACTGTGTTTATACCGTTTCTACCCCTTTGTCTCCCTTGTGTTTCCTCTCTACACCTCTCAGATTCATGACAAATTTATTATTGTTACATACACAGACACACACACACACACACACACACACACACAACATACTAAGTCCATACATGTTTATATGTACATATGCTTAGGGGTGATCACTTGGGATTGGATAACCAACCTATTAGGGAGCTCATCCCTGGAGAAAGCAGATTTTCATCTCTCGGCCTCTATTGACTGCCTGTAGCTCTTAATCCAGGGGTGGTTCCATTTCTTTCTTATTACAGAAATAATAATTCTGGGACTGGGTTGTGTTAGCCAGACCAGCAAGCTCTTAGACCCACAGCAGGCCAATCTTTGAACTAGCAAATACATCTGCGTCGTGTGTTGAGCCATATCACAAGTTAGATTTTATCCCTCTTGGCTGACTATTTGAAAAAAAAAATGCCCATGTATTAAGGAATTTTCTAGATATTCCTCAACACCAGTCTCCTCCTGTTGCCCAGCCCTGTTTTCTCTGAAGGCTGCATGGAGTTCTGACCTCAACGGCTAAGGAAACAACAATGTAAAATGAGGCGTGGAGGAAATGATTAACCCTTCCCAGAGGGCAAAATCAGACAAGAAAGCATGGAGGGAAAACTGAGAAGAGCCCAGGGAGACTACCAGTTTAATACTGTCTTTTGTTCTCTCTCTCTTGGATTTTGCAAGACAGGGTTTCTCTGTGTAGCCCTGTCTGTCCTGGAACCAGTTCTGTAGACCAGGCAGCGATCGGTCCTCTGTGATCAGTCTGCCTCTGCCTCCTGAGTGCTGGGGTCAGAGGCAAGTGCCATCACCGCCCGGCTCTTTGGTATCTTTTCAATCCCCAATTCCATGGCCACATCTCACTCTTTCCTAAACAGTTTCCTTAGACCCAAGATTTCCAGTTTAGCTGGTAGGACACAGGCCGGTAGCCTATATGTGATGGTTAGTTTCTATCCACTTCACACAACCTTGAGTCATTGAGTCTCAGTGAGGATTGTCTAGATGAGGTTGGCCTGTGTCCATGTCTGTGGGTCATTGTCTTGACTGCTGTAACTGATATGGGAAGATCCAGCCTGAAAGTGGGCAGCCCTGTTTCCCGCTTTGGGATCCTGGACTGCATAAGAACAGAGAAATCTAGCTGAGGACTAAGCATGTGCACATCTATTACTCTCTGCTCTTGACTGAAAAGTGACCAGCTGCTTCAAGCTTCTGTCACTGTGGCTTCCCTGCTGTTGTGGGCTGTAACCTGTAACGGTGAGCTAAAATAAACCCTTTTCTCCCTTAATTGTCTTTTTGCTGGGATATTTGTTACAGCAACAGAAAATTGACACAGCAGAAATCTGTGAATTCATTCCCCCCCCCATCAAACCTGAGTTTTGAGGGTTATTTACATGTACTAGATACAAGTCCTTCAAAGGTACACATATGTGGGTACACACCTGTGTCTGTCTTTAAAACATATCATCCTGGCCTGCAATTTGCCTTTCATTTCCTTGAATTATCTTTCAATGGTATTTATTTCTGAAGAAGTCCAACTTATCAATATTTCCTGCCCACAGGTTATACTTCTTCATACCGTATCTAAGAGAATTTCCTAGTCCAATGATTTTTCTACTTTTGTTTGTTTTGTGTTTTTGAGACAGGGTCTCACTATGTAGCTCTGGCTGTCCTAGAACTCACTATGTAGACCAGGCTGGCCTCGAACTCACTCACAGAGATCTTCCTGCTTCTGCTTCCCAAGTGCTGAGATTAAAAGCATGAGCTGCTACACCCGACTCTACTATGTTTTCTTATAGAAATTTTATATCTGTGATTCATTTGAGTTAGTTTTTTATATGTAGTGATATAACTAATACTTCCTCTGTGAGCTCCTTGTCTATCTTTAAATTAATGCCACTGTCTTGATTATTTAACTTTATAAAAGTATTGAGGTCAAGTAGTTTGAGTTTCACAGTTTTATTCTTTCAAGAGTTATTTTGGGCATTTTAGGATCTTTGCATTTTCATATAAAATAGAAGAATCTATTTCTGATTTCTACAAGGACATCAAAAATCTTCCTATGATTTAGTTGAGATGCCGTTAAAAATTTAAGACAACAGAGAAACTAGACATAATTCTTCTACTCAAACATTTTAACAACCTGTGGATTTCCAATCCATTGACTTGGTATAGCTCTCCAATGAGTCAGGTCTTTTTATCTAGGTATCTAAGCACTGGGGTTTTGTCTTGTTTTAATTTGTTAGTATGAATGCCTTACACATCTTTTGCCAAACATTCTTAAAAGTTTTAGTTTGGTAGTACTGTGAAGAGCTTTTTAAAAATTCTTTAATTTCTGAAATTTAATTCTATGTAGCAGTAATTGATTTTGTCTATTGACGTGTATCCTGTGACCTTGCTAACTAACATTTTAGTAGCTTTTGTGTAAGTCCACATAGATAATTGTCCCGTGAGACTAAAGGTGGTTTCCCTTTCTCCTGCTGATCGATAGATATGCCTTCTTTTCTTTCTCTGTCACATTGTGGTGCACATAAACACTAGACATGCTGTACCAGAAACTCTAATATGATGTCGTGCATTAGTAAGGGCAAGTATTCCTGTCTTCTTCCCCAGAGGTCCTCCATTAGATATATGATACTAGTCATACTATTGGAAGATACTCTAATCAGGTTGAGAAGTTTCCCTTTATGCTTTATTTTGCTGGAAGCTATTTTTTTTATTATTGAAATGGATTTAGGTTTGGGCAGATATTTTTTTCCTACATCTTTTAAGATGATCATAACTTTTTGTATTTAGCCTCTTAGGCTTATGAGTTATAAGGGTTTATTTTTGAATTTTGAACCAGCCTCACATTCCTGGAATAAATTTCACTTGGCCATCATATACTTTCTCTTTTTATATTGTTGGGCTTGACTTTCTAAATTTTTATTTAGATATTCTTTTTGCATCTGAGCTCATAAAAGCTACTGGTCTGTTTTTCTGTTTCCAGTGTCTGGTTTTGTTATCAGGGCAATGAACCTTCATGGAATGAGTTTGGAAATATTTTGTTCTCTTCAGTGTTTCAGAAGATCTGTGGAATTGTTGTTTGGTAGAATTTGACAGTGATACCATCTAGGCTGGAAATTTTCTTTGTATTAAGATTTTTTAGCTACAAAGTCAATATTTTTTAAGTAATCAAAGAATGACTTATATTATCGAGCTTATTATTATTATTTTAATGGTTTCATACAAGTATATATTCTCCCCACACCCCCTTCTCTCTCCTTTTTCTTCTCTCCCTCCTTATTCCTCTTTGTTCCTCTAGACTGTTGCATTCTACTTTTACACCCACGTACATGATTTTTTTTGTATTATGTAAAATCTAGAGAGCATAAATGAGAGAAAACACAATATTTGTCCGAGGCTGGCTTGATCTGCCTAAAGTGATTATTTCCAGTTGCATGCATTTCCTACAAATGACATATTGCCAATATTAATAATCTTATTTTATCAATAATTGTATTAATAATTCTTGTGTTAATAATTTTAAATTAAAATATAATTATGTCATTTGCCCCCTTCCCTCTCCTCCCTCCAACATCTTACATGTATCTCTCCTTTTGATCTCCCTCAAATTCATGGCCTTTTTTTTTCTTTTTTAAAATTTTTTTATTCATTTTATATAACAACTACAGACCCCCTCTCATCCCTCCTCCCCACAACCCCTCATCCCCACCTCTAACAGGGTAAGTCCTCTCATGGCAGGACAACTAAGCCTGGTACATTTGGTTGAGGCAGGACCAAACCCCTCCCTGCTGCATCAAGGGTGAGCAAGATGTCCGACCATAGGTATTGGGGTCCAGAAAGTCCGCTTATGTACCAGGGATAGAGCCTGATCACACTGCCAGAGGCCCCTCAAACAGACCCAGCTACACAACTATCTCCAGTATGCAGAGGGTCCAGTCCGGTCCCATACAGATTCCACAGCTGTTGGTATAAAGTTTGTGAGTTCCTTTGAGCTTGGGTCATCTGTCTCTGTAGACTTCCCCATCATGACCTTGACCCTCTTTGCTCACATAATCCCTCTTCCGTCTCTTCGACTGGACTCCTGGAGCTCGGCCTGGTGCTTGGCTGTGGATCTCTGCATTTCTTCCTTCAGTTACTGGATGAATGCTCTCTGGGTCCGATCAGAGCTGGTGGAGTCTGTCGGCCTCTTTTTTCTTATAAATACCAACTGGATCTTTACCATCACTTTACCAAACCAGCACAATTTCTAACTGCATTCTAAGTACAAATCCTTATACCCACAGATAAATGTAGCTCTTAGCCTTCATCAAAAAAGCTTACCTTTGCAACAGAAACCATTGTAGAAAAATCACAACTCATCCAAGTGCAGAGTTGTGGAGCCCAGTCCCAACTGACACAACATCTACAGCATAGCTCCTGTACCTAAGGCTCAGGGATGATCACACATCAACAGAAGAAGAAAGTTTTTGAGAGTCAAAGGAACAGGAAATCTGCTGTGAGATTGCCTCTTCTAGAAATGTCATGGAAGCTATGTACTCATGATATCTCATCAATATGGCTGCCTAAACAAAAGACCCGAACACAGACAATGCCAATAAACATGCTAATGTAGAAGGGGCAAATCTCACAGGATCCCAACCCTAGACAAAGAATTAGAGGCAACTAAGAAAGGCTGAGAGTGGGAGAAATAGTTGTGAATAGAGCTGTGATAAACAATGATGTGCATGTGTACCTGTGATATATGGATTTGGAGTTCTTTAGATAAATAACCAGGATTGGTATAGCTGAGCCATATAATAATAATTGATGGTGTTATCCATCTCTTTACAAACCTCCATGCTGGGTCCATAGTGGCTGGACTAGTTTACGTTTCCAGCATTAGTATACAGGGGTTCCTTTCCGTCCACGTCCTCAGCAGCATCTCTTGCTGGTTTTTTATCATGACTGGGGTAAAATGAAATTCATGCAGCTTTTATCAGACAGCTAGGGAGGTTGAACATTTTTCATGTTTATTGGTCATTTGCAGTTCATCTCCTGAGAACAGTTCGCTTCATTAGCCCATTTACTGAGGTGAGCTTTGACAGCATGTATCTTTCAGAGATGTACGTGGCTCATCTAAGTTGTTCAATTCGCTGAGATAATGTCTCGATATTATTCTTTGAAATCTGTTTACCTTATAGTGACATTACCTTTCACTCCTGGTGTTGGGAATTCGTATCATTTCTCTTTGGCTAGGTAAGCTAAATATTATGGATCTTTTCAAAACCAGCTTTTGCTTTCCTTGACTTCCTTTAGTAGTTCTTTCAATTGTATCTCATTGCTCTGTGCTCTTATCTTCACAATATCTATCTTTCTGATTATTTTAGAACTGATTAGTGCCTGTAACTCTGGCTACACTGTAACTCACAGAGACCCTCTTACCACCTGAGTGATGGGATTTAAGGGACCACCATTCTGAGATTTTAAAAATTTATTTGAAGATTTATCTATTTTGATTTGATCTGTGTGGGTGTGTTTGCCTGTATGTGTGTATGTACACCACATATGTGCAATGCCCATGGAATCCAGAAGAGGGCATTGGATCCTCTGGAACTGGAGTTATGGCTGCTTGTAAGTCATCATTTGTGTTCTGGGATCCCAACCTGAGCTTCAGTGCTCTTAACCACTGAACTCTCTCTCTAACCTTTTTTTCATTTCTTAAGGTGGACACTGAAGCCACCGAAGGATCAGAAGCATGTTTTCTTCTTTTTTTGTAGACATTTAATGTTATGAATGTCCCTGAAGAGCTGCCTCAATGCATCTGACAGATTCTATTACACTGTGTTTTAATTCACATAAAATACCAACTGACTTCCCTTTTAATTTCCTTTTTCATTCATGCATTATTCAGAAGTATATTTTTAGTCTTCAGAGAAAGAAATAGTGACTCCAAGTTCATCTTCAGCAGTGGGGATGTGAGGTTCTGATGTGAGATGGGGAACCATGTGCCTGTAAATAGGCTTTCTAGAGTGGCAGACAAGAGGTAGGTAAGAAGAGAGAGAGAGAGGGAGAGAGAGAGAGAGAGAGAGAGAGAGAGAGAGAGAGAGAGAGAGAGAGAGAGAGAGATGTTCAAGAGGGAGGTGTAACAAAGAGCCCCTGGCTCCTGTCTTCACTAGGCCCTGGGTGCTTTGCCCACCCAGTAGGGGGAGCATCTCCAGCAACTGCACATTGATCCCTCAGAGCACCTCTAAGGTAGCAAAGCAGGCAGAATTTGATTTTTTTTTTTTTGCTAAGTTTTTCACGTATTAGTTGTACAGAGTGTTGTGGTTTGTTCTAATGTAACATTCTGTGCATGCATGTAATGTACGTTGATCATATCAATCCCTCTGCCTTTCTTATCCCATCTTCCCCTTTCTCATCCCTCATACCTGCCTCCTCTCCTTTCATTTCCCATCCCTAGATTCCTTATGTGAAGGAAAGCGTGATGCTTGCCTTTGTGAGACTGCATACTTCACTTAATATAATGAACTCAAATCCCTTACATTCAGAGCGGATCTTAAAATGGCTCTTTTAGGAAAATGGCATTCTGTGCCACAAGCTCTCTTTTCTTTCTTTCTTTTTTCCCTGGCAGTGTGCAAAGTTTCAACAAGAAAGAGCAACTTTAGCAGCTGTGATGGATGTAAATTGGACCAACTTCTCAGGCTTGACATATTTCTTGGTAAGTTTCAGAGAGCGATGTCAGTTCTTCAACCCCCACCCCAGATATCTAGCTAAATGTACCATGAAAGAAGAGCATCTCTAGAATCCTACCCTGAACAAATTAAGAGGAAGAGTACAACCCCTGCATTAGTGTGAAAACAGATGACTCAAGCATGCTACCAAATCTGGTCCCTGAATTGTGCCAAACAGGATCTCTTTAGGTTAACCCAGGTGAAGCATGCCAAAAATGGCCTAAGGAATGCCGAGTGTGAGCAGCACTGATCCTTACACACCAGTTTTAAACCCAGGCAAGAGAGGATCACAAATCTCCCTGAGACTCATGCATTTTTTTTCTATATCTAAATTCTGCCATGTCCTTCCTGTGTGTGGCCAGAGGTTACATTTCATCTACATGACCTTTGCTGGATGTCCCCAAAGGCATGCTTGGTGTGATGGCATGACAGCCCACAATGTACTGTTGTTCAGATCATTCCTGCACCCTCACATTTCCCAGTAAGGATGACACCAGGACTAGAATTGATGTAGATGGTGTGGCCAAGGTCAGACAGAGCCTCTGTGACTTCACAAGATGGAAGGTGGAAATCAGGGGGAATTCTGTTCTGGATCAGGGCACTAGTGTCGGAATTCTTGCTTGAAAAGCTCAAAGATTTAGGAGGCTCCAAAGACTGGACCTTAGAAATAATCCTGTGTATGTGGTGGACAGGCGCTTAGCAGCCACACTCAGGAAGGCCAGGTGAATGCTGACAAAGTTGCTTTTTAAGGTATTTGGGGTTGGGTCCAAACTTGAGTTGTGTACAACATGGTCTTCTAGCAACTTTTGCCTAAGCTTTGGACCCAAGAGAAGGCTTTCTAAGCTGGCTTGGCCTTTGGGGCCTTTCCCACATGACCTGATGGCATCCCTGCATATGGGAAGCATCTTTTTTAAAAAAGATTTATTTATTTATTATGTATACAGTATTCTGCCTGCATGTGTCCCTGTGCAGGCCAGAAGAGGGCGCCAGATCTCATTACAGATGGTTGTGAGCCACCATGTGGTTGCTGGGAATTGAACTCAGGACCTCTGGAAGAGCAGTCGGTACTCTTAACCACTGAGCCATCTCTCCAGCCCTGGGAAGCATCTTGAGTGGGGGACAAGAACAGACAAAGAGGTGTCAGAGTGGGTGCATGGATTCAATGAAATTGCCTTATCTTTCTGGCCTTTGTTTCCTATTTGCTGGTGTTGAACCAGGTCCTCTTTAGAGGCCTATCTGGTCCTAAGAGCTTTTAGTTCGGGGGGGTGGGGGGGCGGCGTAGCAGAGCAGTTGAGAGATGAGACTCAGGAACCAGCAGACCTATTCTTCCACATGGCCTAGCTGTTTGTCTTTGGATGACTTGTTTACGTTCTCTGTGCCGCCCCCCCCTCATCTGTAGAGCTGAGGAGAGACCCTCACTCACATGGTAAATGCACTGGGCGAGTTAACCAGCAAACATTAGTTGTCTGCTATTGTGGGGCTCTGTGACACAGTTGTCACAGAGGACTCAAGTCAGTAACAATCTGAGAACTGAAAACTAAACTTTGGAATGACTTGGTTTTGGCCTTCGCATAAGGAAAGAGTTAATAAGATGTGTTCACAGGGAGCTGGAGGGGAAACGATTGATTCTGGAGATGTAAAAATCTTCTATTCTTCTACTTCAGAGCAATGGACCAACGATCCATTTTTAGAGGCCCTGTCACTCCATCTGCCAGCTTTTCAGCTCATTTAATGGCTATATTTATTTTTGTCCACAGAGAACCCAGGTGTTTCCTACCTCGCTCTTTTTAGTTAACTTTGACAAGTTAACTAGCAATTCTGTAAAAAACCTTCTGAAAGGCAGTGCTCACAAAGTCATTTTGATGTTGGCCTAAATCCTAATTTCTTTCGGGTATGTTCTTTCTGGTGTGTGTGTGTGGGGGGGGGGTTGTTAGGGTCTCTGAGCCACAGGTCACAGCCCTCAGCACCATGTATGTGTCTGCACAGCTGGATTACTTGAACAGCATGTGAATGGTATCCCCAGGATGCAGCTGTGACCTTGGCTGGGCTAGAGCTGTCCTCCATAGGGTGTTTTGGTTTTTGAGAGAGGGTCTTTCTATGTAGCCTGGGATGTCCTCCAATTCATGATCCCTACTGCCTCTGTCTCCACAGTGCAGGGATTGTCGACATGCACCACCAAGCCTGGCCACTCTTTGTGTTTCTAAAGGACTTTGGTGACACCAAGAAACATGGTTATTTGTTTTTGTGTTAATTAGAGGGGAGGGGCACCCAGACAAGAAATATAAGCTCCAATGTGAGCTAATTTCTACCTACGTGACTCCCAGCCTCTTTGGGTGGGATTACTGTATGACTTGTCTGCCCTTCAGAGATGTGAGGGGGACAAAAAAAGACCCCTGTAGTTTTTCAAATGGGAAGTCCTCAAAAATGTGCGGCATTGCAATTAGTTAAACAGACTCAGGATGAGCACCACGATCAAAGCCAAGTTCGAGAGGGGAGTAAAGTGCATTCTGGTATCTCAGATTTGAATACCTAAGGCCCAGCCACATTCTCCACTGATGCGAGTGTTGCTCTGGTCTATATGAACCAAGTCTCTCCTGGACAGATCTCACCTCTCTTCTTCTACTACTACCAGACTACTACCCCAGTCCTCTCATGGCCCCTTTTTATGCAGAATCCAGAGCAAGCTCTTAGGTGTGTGAAAACAGATGAACAGTCCCCATGCTATACCGTGTCTCCTCCTTTGGGGCTCTGGCCACACTGGCACTCTTCCTGGGCCTGGGTCCCCCCTTCCTCTCATGACATTGGCTTTTCTTCACCATCTGGGGAAAAAAAATCTCATGTCCCTGCTTATAGAAAGTGCTTCCTGGGTACCCAGGTGTATCCCTTTCGATTTCCCCGAGCTCAGTTGTCCCTCAGTACCCACCAGGGACTGGCTCTAGGAACCCCATCAGGTACCAAGGTTCCAGAATGCTCATAATCCTCATAAAGAGTGGCTTATTACTGGCAAGTAACCCATAGTCTTCCCATATACATTAAGTCACATCTCAAATACTTAAGGTGCCCAATCCAATGTAAAAGCAGTGTCAGTAGTTGTAGTAGGGGCTGGAGAAGTGGCTGAGTGGTTGTCAGTGCTTGCTGCTCCGGCAGAGGACCTGAGTACAGTTCCTAGCACCCACGGGGTGGTTCACAACAATCTGTAACTCCAGTACCTGGGGATCTACCTGGCATCCTTTTCTGTCTTCCTTGAGTACCAGGCATGTATGCGCATGGCACACAGACATATGTGCAGGCAAAACATTCGTATACATAAAAGTACATGAATCTTTTAAAAGAGTAGTTATGTAGTTTATAAGTAGTGTTATGCTGTGTTGCTCAGGGAACGCTGATGAGAATACTTATTTTTAAAATCGTTTCCTATTCATGTCTAGTTGCGTCTGCAGATGTGGTGCCCATGGCTCCACTCTTCACTCTCTGGGCTCCTCTTCACTGCTTATCTCTTTGCCTCTTGAAACGTGCTCTGTGATCAGGAGGTCTCCAAGTGTCTAGGGTGGAGCAGGTGCTCAGAAAACCTTTATTGGCTGAATGAGTGGGTTGTCATAGCATCCGCAGCTTTTGGCCACCGTGGATCTAGTCTCGACGGTATCACACTCTCAAACTATTTAACAGAGAACCAGATGGGCCTTAAATTTTCAGATTTCAGCATACATTAAACCAACAATGCTGATTCTTAAAGGTCAAATTTCTCTTTCTAGTCAAAGCTTAGAATAGCAGTGAGGGGAAATGAGTATACAGCAAGGGCTTTAGCTTGCAACTCCTGGGAGAATTCCAAGGCCCTGGATCATCTTCAGCATTTATGGTCTGATGACCCAAACATAAGGATACAATTAAAATGAAGGATTTGAGTAGAAGGCAGACTCAGCGTTCATTTTCTCCAGAAAGCTGCTGAGTCAGGGCAATGAACATCAGGAATCTCGGTTCAAAAAGATTCCCTCTAGGTCTCCCCCTATCCATCAAGAAATTGTGCTATATCTCATGTAAAAGTTAAATCATGAGTTGTTGTTCACAGTGAAATAGTGTACCCTGAAAATGAATGTGTAGCATCCTGGGAGGATTTTATTTCTTTAGTGTTTGTATAGTGGAGTTGCATTTTATATGGGGAATGTACTGGGAAGTCATTCAAACTTGGCCTTGATGTCAGCTTATGCCACACATTAATGTCAGATTATCCAGCTTTATGTAACTACAGAATCCCAAAGACACTGTCATCTTGGTCCTTGCAGCCCTCCTGTGGTTAAGGCTTCTTCGCAGTTCTTAGTCTCCTTTCCTTTAAGAGTGTCTTTGTAGCTCCCATTACTTACAAATGGGGCTTTCTTCCTGAAGTTCTTAGTGTTGAAAAACAGTTATCAGGACTGTCTTAGTCAGGGTGTCCGTTACTGTGGTGAACAGCATGACTAAAAGCACTTTGGAGAGGAAAAGGTTTATTCTGCTTACACTTTGGCATAGCAGTTCATCATGGAAGAAAGTCCGGAGGCGGGAACTGAAGCAGAGGCCGTGGAGGCGTGCATCTTACTCCCTTGCTCTCCTCCCTTGCCTGGTTTGCTTTCTTCTGCCATTCAGGACCACCTGCCCTAGGGTGGCACCACTTACAATGGTCTGGACACTCCCACATCAATCATTAATGAAGACGATACCCCACAGACTTGCCTAAAGGGCAGACTTACAGAGGCATGCTCTCAGTCTTAAGAGTCCCTCTCCCCAGACGTGTCTAGGTTTGTGTCAAGCTGACAAAAAGCAACCAGCATAGATGATAAACAAGACATGTTTACCAAGTTTATTTGCACCCATCAGCTATTTTATTGTATTTATTTGCTAATCTCTGATAATTGGTTTATCGTAATTGTATGAATACAAGTTAAATGCATGCACATGATTCTACTGCAGTAGAAGTAAAAATGAATTGCTAGGGTCTGGGTGGTTTGAAGGACAATGGCCCCTACAGGCTCAT
Source organism: Peromyscus maniculatus bairdii (assembly GCF_049852395.1). Taxonomy (NCBI): domain Eukaryota; kingdom Metazoa; phylum Chordata; class Mammalia; order Rodentia; family Cricetidae; genus Peromyscus; species Peromyscus maniculatus. Next base: position 52,429,960 of record NC_134859.1, on the reverse strand, counting down.
ATATTTGAATGCTTAGTCACCAGGGAGTGGAATTGTTTTGGGAAGGATAAGGATTGGAGGAAGGGTGTCACTGGGAGACTGGGAGCGGGCTTTGAAGTCCCTCCACCCTCTCCCTCCTACCTGCATATCAATCAGGATGTAAAGTTCTCAACTACTGCTTCAGCACTATGCCCATCTGCTGCCCACCATGATGATCATGAACTAGCCCTCTAAAACGGTAAGCAAGACCCCAATTAAATGATTTCTTCTATAAGTTGCCTTGGTCATGGTGTCTCCTTACAGCAATGGAACAGTAAGTAAGATATAGGGTAACTTCAGTGTCCTAAGGCTTTATTGACCTGGGAAATAAATACAACATCACTGAAAATGATCTCAACCCCCATAGCATATTATTGCATTTTTCTATGTTTTTTTCAATCACAGTATTGCAGATCTCTACAATGTGCCTTGCCGACATTTCTGAGAGCCTGCATGTAGGATGGGACCTTTTAGATGCTCATGAGCAAGACTGCTTTTGCCACTACAGATTTTCTCCTGCACAGAAGGTCTTCATCTCCTATGCAAATTACTCGAAGGGAGTCCCTCCCACCAGTTCTCCTAAGGGTGGGTAGCCAGTATTGTCACCATGGGAGTAGCCTCGTCTCATCTCCTACCAAACCTTTTCACTTCATGTCACTGGTGATTGACGTTATGCAGAATAACTACACAGAGGTCGGGCAGGCACACAGGTGAAACTAACGAAGATCCCAGGCTATCAAAGAATCTGATTCAGACACTACTAAGATGAGCAAATATGTGATGGAGAGGTGGGAAAGATAGGAAAATGGAGTGGTGCATATACCATGGAGAGAGGTGGAAATGGAGAAACCATGGCAGAGACAGGCTGAGGTTGACAGTGGATCCATGGTGAATACCACCGCCTGAAGCCATGTTGATGCCCATAGGCCATGCTGCTGCTGGGGACCATACTGATGTGAGTGGCCTGAGGCCATGGTGATATCTTTGGTCCAGAAAGCTTCCAAGGGCCTTGTCTGGGCCTTTGGTCCTATTGCATCCGGGGACTGTTTTCGTGGTCTATGGTGTCACCAGAAACCATGTGGAGGCCCATGGTCCATGCTCCCGATGACTGTGAAGAGCAAGGAGGCTACTTCTGCAGTGATATCGATGACTGTAGATACACAGTTGAGAGGGAGGGATGTGGAAGGCTTCTGTGATAATCCCTATCCCTCCCCCCAACCCCTCCAAAAGGTAACATTCTAGACAGAAAATCATCAAGGGATACTCTTTAAAAGAGTAATGGAGTTGGGCAGTGGTGGCGTACGCCTTTAATCCCAACACTTGGGAGGCAGAGTAAGGCAAATCTTTGTGAGTTCGAGACCAGCCTGGGCTACAGAGTGAGATCCAGGTCAGGCTCCAAAGCTACACAGAGAAACCCTGTCTTGAAACAAACAAACAAACAAACAAACAAACAAACAAACAAACAAAATAAAAGTGTGATGGGAATGCTGAAGTGTAGTTCTCCATGATTGATGGTTTCTGGTGGGGGTGCTGGAGGGGAAGGACTCAGTTCTAGCTGAGGGGCAGGCCACTGAGAGTTTGATCACACTCCAGTGAGTATACGGATAACACATATTGGACTTTTTTTCTCATTTTTATTTTTACTTTTTTGGGGGGAAGGGGTGTCCCAAGGGCAGGGGGTGGACATGGAAGGATTGGGAAGTAAATATGATTGGGGTGCACGATGTGAAATTTCTTGAGAATCAATAAAAATATTATGTTGAAAATATTTTTAAAAATCAGTTAAATAAAAAAATACATCAGGGAGAAAAAAGGAATCCAATTGTTCATATAGAAGAAGTAAAATGGATACCTGATTTCTCTTGTGTGTCCAAACTCATATAGAGGCCAGAGGAGGATGCCAGGGACTGCCTCTATTTTATTTCACCTTGTGCCTTAGAGGCATTTTTCAGGTAGGTTGGCAACCAGCAAGCTCCCACAATCCTCCTGTTTCCGGGTCCCTCAGTGCTGGGGTTGAGGGTGTGGCTAGGACCATGTACAGCTTTAATATGGGCTCCGAGACACAAATTCAGGTCCTAATAATGATTATGGTGATTTCTTCTTTTTCTCTTCCTCTCCTTGTCCTCCTCCTCCTGCTTCTCCTCCTCCTCCCCCCCTCCCCCCTTTTCTTCCTGCTCCTCATCTCATGTCTGCAGTTTGTGTGGCTTCTCTTGGGTCTGGATGTAGTAGAAAGTTGGAGAGATTAGAAACACGGACATCTTTCTTTCTGGCCAGCTGCCTCTCACCACCTGAGAGCAGGTCTGGTGGCCGCTGCTGGGACTTCCAGGTTCTTGTGTTCCAGAACAAGGAGTTAGCAGATGTGTGCATGTAGCAGTAGAGATAATGTATTAGATAAAAACATAAACTTTCCAGGGAGGATGCAGGTGGGTGGAAGTTTAGAAGCTCTGATAACTCAAATGGCCCTTGTTTGTCTCTTTTGAGATAAGGTTTCACACTGCGGCCCAGGGTGGACTTGAACTCATGGCATTCCTTCGTTTTCAGTTTCCTTCCCCCCATGCTGGAATTACCTAATGTGTCTCCACCCTCAGAGTAAGTACTTTTCATTAGGAAAGTGACACAGGAGCTGGGTATGGTGGTCCACACTTTAATCCCAGGATTTGAGGAGGTAGAGGCATGAGGAGGTGAGGAGTTAGTTCCAGAGCATCTTTATCTACGTAGTGAGTTTGAAGCCAGCTTGAGATTCTGTCTCAAAAAAAGCTAAACAAAGCTGGGCAGTGGTGGTGCACACCTTTAATCCCAGCACTCAGGAAGCAGAGCCAGGCAGATCTCTGTGAGTTCGAGGCCAACCTGGTCTACAGAGCAAGTTCCTGGGACAGCCAGGGCTACACCGAGAAACGCTGTCTCTGTTTTTTTTTTTTTTTTTTTTTTTTTTTTTTCTTAGAGCTGAGGACCGAAGCCAGGGCCTAGCAAGCGCTCTACCACTGAGCTAAATCCCCAACCCCGAAACCCTGTCTCGAAACAAACAAACAAACAAACAAACAAACAAAGCCAAACAAAGAAGAAAGTAACCGATAAAAGTCTCCTTTCAAAATATCCCTACCTTGCAAATTAACCATTACTGATTTCTGGGTTAGAAAGCCAAGATTCGAGAATCACATCCATAGCAGATTGAAATGCCTGAGCTGGTCAGAGGGCCTATAGACCCCTGCTGAAAGGTCAGGAGATGCTGCAGTTATAAAGCCCTGGAGAAAGATGGCAGGGAGGGAGGGGTCACAGTATCATGAAATACTGTTTATAACTCTGATGTTTTCTAACCTGCCGCTGTAAAACCAGTCTTATTCCCTTTTGAAACAGTGTCCTGGGAGCCCCGAGATGACCCGTTCGGATGTTCTCAAACAGACTTTCCCCGTGAACCTGGCATGTGCTGGTTTGCTTAAGGATCTTTATGATTCTTTTAGTCTCCAAAGGAGCCCCCAGGTCAGTTTGTAAAGAGACCCGAGAGATCTTTTGGAATTCTCCTGAATTCTTCTGTGAAGTTCAAGAGCTTCACATTTGGATTTTATTTAAATCTGAAGCTACAGGGCAACGTATCATGAATATGTAAGATGTAGTTTCCACTGAGGTATTGGGGGTGAACTGATAAGGACTTTGAAATAACTAAGTTAAAGAATTGAAGACAAAGGAGCGGGAAAGATGGTATAGCACCCAAGAGTGCCCCCTGCTCTTCCAGAGGACCAGAGTTCGGTTCCCAGCACCAACATCAGGCAGTTCCAGGATATCTGACTTCCTCCTCTGGCCTCCTGGGGTACCCAGACACAGGTGCCACATACATAAATAAAAATAAGTATTTTTTTTAATAGAAAAAAGAGTAGAAAAATTTACCAGGGAACTGGGGATCCTTTCAAAAACTAGTCACGTAAGAATTTTAAAAATGAAACAAAAATGTGGTGCCCCAAATTAAGACCTTAGTAGATAGGCTGAACAGCAGAGGATGATGTAAACAATGCAACTACTGGTGTGTTCCTCAGCCTTTCCATCACTGTAACAAACTCCCTGAGGTAACCAACAGATAAAGGGAAAAGTTAATTTTGTTTCTGAAGTTCTGGCTCCTGGTTGATTGGCCATGCTGCTTTTGGCCTGTGGTGAGGTGACGCCTCTTCACAAAAGAGAAAGATTGGGCTAGGTTCCCCCCACTGCTATCTGAGGACATGCTCCCCCAGACCTAAGGACCTTCCCTGTAGATCCTGACCCCCAGAAGCTCTATGACTTCTGGACAGTGTCATCCCAGGGATCATGATTTTTTACTCATGGGTCTTTGGGGACATTCAGATTCAAATAATAGCAATAGGTCAGTAAACATTACCCACAGCACAAACACTATGGCACATTCTTATCACGAAATACCACACAGTAAAAGAAATGAACAAAAATATAAGCTACTGATCTGTACAGCCCAAATAACATGCAAAGAAATCATATGAGAGAAATGAAACATAAAACAGACATGTTCTGGTCATCTATTTATACATAATTCAAGAATAAATATTGATTTCAGAAAAAAAAGAACCCAAATGGTCCATGCTTCTGAGGAGCAGGTATGAACTGGGTGTAAGCAAAAAACATTATGGTGTAATATAGATTTTTTTGTAACTTGATTTGTATAATGGTTATAAGGGAAACACCATACACATGCATGCACACAGACATAAACATACATAATACACATATGCACATACACAATACACATACATGCACATACACACACAGGCACATACATACATTCATAAACACACACACATATTTTGTATGCATGTAAAATTTCACTGAGTGCACACATAAAATCTGCTTGCTTTGCTCTGCATAAAAAGTAGCTTAATTAAAAGCACACCAAAAGAGACTCCCCAGCCGGTTGGTTCCTGAGTCATCTTTTGTGTGTTGGAAGGAAGGTCCCTGGGGTTGTCAGTGACTCCTATGGCTGCTGGGAAGTTTATCAAGGAGGAAGGAGCCTGGACAGAGGGTGTTCAGGAAGTTGCAGAACGTCTACCATGAACTACTGCTGTCCTTAGAGGTAAGAAAACTGAAGTCTCCCTTGAAGAGCCTCTGGAGGAAGTCAGCAGGGGTCGCTCCGCATTCCCTGGCTTATTCCCTGACAAGTTCTCCAGGCCCCCGGTCGTCCTCTCAACCTCTCCTCCGAGTACAAATTAACCTGTTGTCACCATGCATGTGCACTTAGGATGTGACGCACAGGCCACCAGCCTTTGCCTCAATAGTTTTTGGCCTAAAGTCGTGTGTGTGTGTGTGTGTGTGTGTGTGTGTGTGTGTGTGTGTGTGTGTGTGCATACCCAGGCCCTTTCACTTGTTAGAGACCCAGCCCCAAGGTGTAGCGCTATCAAAATGTCAAGCATTCTCAGTTGAGCAGGGATATCTAACAGCCTGTCTCTTTCAAATAGTTCACCCTGTAGGCAAGAAGGTGGAGGGCATTTACGTACACTCTGAGTTCTTCATTATGGAAAGCACTGAAGCAGTCAACATTTAAAACGACCACGTGTCATTTAATGAATACATGTGTGGCAAGACAGGCCCAAGCCCCTTTGCTACCAGTGGTCAGAGCCTGGGTCCTGTGTTTTCAGGAAAGAATTATCCTGAGCGCTGAAAGCAGAGGCTTGCACAGTTTGACAGAAGGAGCAAGGTAACTTTATTTGGAGCAAAGTGACAGTATGCATTAAAGAAGGATGTGCTGGGGTCCATCTTGATTGACAGTGGGACCCATGGGTGAGGCTCCTCAAGGACTCTGATTATTGTTTTTTTTTTTTTTTTTTAAATAGGGTTTAAGAGAAGGGGGCGCTGATAATGAGGGGGCATAGTTTGGGAGGGTCTCTTTTTTATATTTATATTTTATTTTATGTATATCAGTGTTTTCCTTGTACATTTGACTGTACACTGTGTACATGCCTGGTGCTCACAGAAGCCAGAAAAGGGCACTGAATCCCCTGGAACTGGAGTGATGTTGTGAATCACCATGTGGATGCTGAAAACCAAACCTAGGTTCTCTGCAAGACAAGCCAGTGCCCTAAGCAGCTGAGCCATCTCTCCAGCCCAATTATTCTCTATTTTTTTTTTTTTTTTGGTTTTTTCGAGACAGGGTTTCTCTGTGTAGCTTTGCGCCTTTCCTGGAGCTCACTTGGTAGCCCAGGCTGGCCTCGAACTCACAGAGATCCGCCTGGCTCTGCCTCCCGAGTGCTGGGATTAAAGGCGTGCGCCACCACGCCCGGCCTATTCTCTATTTTGATTGATAGGTTATGTAATCACTTCTTGGTTGCACATGTCCCTTCCCATAATGCATCTGGTTTTAATCATAAGCACACCTAATTACATATATGTATAAGATAGTAAATAGAGGATTAGCCTTTAATGGTTATTAGAGGACACAATTTTGTCTTACTGAGCATGCAGCCGAGACTAGTCCAGGCCAGAACAGCCCTCTATTCTTTACACCCACAGATATGTTGAGAATACACTTGAACAGAAACTATATTAATATTGTTATCATGGAAGATGATCAGAGATGGGAGTACATGTAGCCCAATGCCGGTTAGAGGTATAGGGCATTGTGACATTACCAAGTGCATTGTTTGAAGAGGGGTGTGTGTGTGTATAGTGTGAACAGGTAATGGATCTTGGCTGCCAAGTGCATTATTGCAAGAGGTCTTCATGTGTGCATAACCCAAAACCAAATGGGGATCTCAGGGCACTAAACTATGTCCTGTGCTTGTCTGCCTCACTTTCTGTTGGGTGGCATTCCTAGGGATGTTCACATTTTTCTCATTTCCTGACAGTTATGCAGTACCAAGCTAGGAAGGGAGATAGACGAGGTCTGAGACCTCCTTTCCACTACCAGGGCCCCACCTCACAGCCCCTGGAATCAGCAGGATCTGAGTCTAAGTTCCTCTCTCTAAAAAACTTCAGGTTTAAATCATTTTTCACAACTGTGGAAGTGGCTTCTCATATGAGTTCTCATGACTGATGGAAAGAGAAGGAATCATTCTGAGACTGCCTCCCTGTTTGCTGGTGAGGAGGCAAGTGGAATAGAAGATGAAAAGGCCAGGCTTGCCTTTTTTCTTGGGAAAATATTGAAAACTCAGTTTAATTAGGATAAGTTATACCATAACTGGAGGCTTTGTGAGTTTTCCCACTCATTGATTCATCTATACATTCATCCATATCCATTTTGTCTCTCTCTCTCTATCTATCTATCTATTTATCTATCATGTGTCCATTCATTCATTGATCTGATCGCCCACTCATCCATATCTATCCAGCCATTCTTCCACGCACCCACCTACCCAATCAATATTTATTGACTCCATGTCCCAAGCCACATACTGTTCTAGGATAAGGGATATTCTGCTGATCATGGTGTGTTCTCATGAAGCCTACATTTTGTTTAGGGAGACAGACAGTAAACAAGACAAAAACAAGCAAACACTCTCTTATTGTGATCTGTGCTGGCAAGAAAATGAAACAGAGCGATATTCCAAAGACTGGGAGATGATTCTTGTGGGTTACAGGTCAAACACCTTAGACCATCATCCTTCTCTCAGAGTTCAGTTTTTCTCTTCTAAATTCTTTCATAGTGAATACCTGTGTTGGTCATCTTTTTGAGACTTCTGTTTGGTTGGGTAAATAACAATGATAAGACGGAATATATTGTACTTATTTGAAAGTTAATTATGTTTGTGTGCTGAATCTGCCTTGAGAGGTACATAGGAAGGAGCCCATCAAGATGAAGGGAGGTGTGCGGAATTCCAGAAGAGGAGGTCAGAGGTGGCGTTTGTCTTAGCCCTTTAAAATTCCAGGAAGCATATATAAACAAGTGAGTATTTATATAGCACACATTTTGTTAAGATGAGGAAAGATTCCAGGTTCTTTTCAGCTTTAGTAGGGAGGGCCCCGCTCCTATGACTCAATGACATCCAGTTGCTCCACACAGATAGCTCATTGCTGGAAGGAGGAAAGAGTGATCACACACAGCATGGTCAGGTTTGGATAGGACACTAGTGGGTTCCCAGAGGATGAGCTGGGTACATCAAGAGGCATGGTCTTGCCCTGGTCATCTCTCTGGATGGCTGTCTCCCTTCTTCTTTCACTCTTGGACCATAGCAGGGAGCCAGCCATCCTTCCCCAGCCTGTGCAACTGCTCTTGCTGTCTTGACTTCTCCGTAGTGGCAGATCCAATGGATTCCTGTAAGTACCAGAATTCAATGGCTTCCTTTCCATCTCCCACCTCGCCCCATCCTCTGTCTCTACAGCATTTTATATCATAGTTTGTTATTTCTATTTAGAAGCCAATTTCTCTTGAACATTTGTGATACCAATGTCCCTTTAAGTTCTGGGAGAAAGAAGGTTAGGGGACAGAACTCAGGGGAAACTTCCAGAAGCAGGCTGACCCTGGGCTTAGAGGGATGAGGGTGTCAGGGAGAGTTCACCAGATCGCCCATGCTTTCACTCCATTTCCTCCTTCATTCTCTAAAAAACGCAGAAAACTCAAAAGTCATTTTCTTTCTTTTTCTAAAAGGATGTTTTGGGGAACAGCTCCTGCCAGGAGGGTAACTGAGATGTCTTTCAGTGCTTAAAATCCAAATTCTACTGACGTTCATGTAAACAGTTTCAATGCAAAAACACAGGTCTTGCCTAAAAGGAATAAGAGATAGTTTATTCTGGAGTCAAATATGAGCAGAGCAGCCCCGGCCCAAGAAGACGGAGTCAGGTTTCCCCAAATACTGTGTTAGACTGCAGAAGAATTTAGAAGGGAATACTTGTCTTTTCCCAAATACTGGGTTAGACTGCAGAAGAATTCAGTAGGGAATACTGTCTTTCCCAAATACTGGGTTAGACTGCAGAAGAATTCAGTAGGGAATACTGTCTTTCCCAAATACTGGGTTAGACTACAGAAGAATTTAGAAGGGAATACTGTCTTTCCCAAATACTGGGTTACAATGAAAGGGTTACATGAGATGGAAGGATTATGTGAGAACAGTTGGAAATCAAAGTATTTATCAAATACACTCAAGGTGGCAGGTTGAGGGGAGCTAGTGACTTACAGCAGTGAGGGAAAACTCTGCAATAGGTTTAGATAATATCTGTGGACATCCTTAGCTTCTTAAATTTTTTTTTCATTAATTTTTCCCAAATCCAACCAACTTCATGTTTCTCTCTCTCTCTCTCTCTCTCTCTCTCTCTCTCTCTCTCTCTCTCTCTCTCTCTCTCTCTCTCTCTCTCTCTCTCTCTCTCCCTAATTCTCTCTCTCTTTCATGTTCTCTTTTTCTCTCTCCCTAAAAACATGAAAATCAAAACAAACAAACTTTTTGGTTGGCATTGGTATTTTCGGCTAGTAGGGAGCTAAGAATACATTGCAAGGCTCTGATAGTCTCAAGGATGTTAGAGCAGACACAGCTGTGGGCAATGGACGGCTGTGGTAGGCTAAGTGAGAAATGTTCCCCTCAGGCTCAGGTATTTGAACACTGGCTCCCCAGTTGGTGACATAGTTGGGGGATGTTATAGAACATTTAGGGGGAAGTCCGTCACTAGAGGCAGGTTTTGAGAGTTTATAGCCTTACCCAACTTCCTGTTTGCTACCTCGGTTTCTTTATCCAGTTGAAGATGTAATCACTCAGCTTTCATCACACTGCTGCCATGACGGCCTCTCCCTCTGCAACTGTAGAGCCAAATAAACTCTTTATTTCTTAAGTTGCTTTTGGTCTGGGTGTTTTATCACTGCAATATAAAAGTAACTAATATAATAGTTTCTAAAGGGATTGAAAGTAGCCCAAGATAATTTGGTTTTGATTTGTAACATTTTCTCTAGCTATAATCTTAAACTTTAGTCATTTGGCCTTGCAGAATCTTTAACATAAGTACAATCTATCTATCTGTCTATCTATCTATCTATCTATCTATCTATCTATCTATCTATCTATCTATCTATCTATCTATCTATCTCAATCTCTATCTCTTTTCTATGTCTTTCCTTTCTTTCTTTTCAGGGCTTCAATTCACAGCAGTTTAGGAGTGGGGGTGTGGAGGGTGCTCCCCTGGGAACGCTTGGCAATATTGGGAGGCCTTTTGGTTAAGGGGGGAATTCAGTGGTGGTACTGGCATGTAGTGAGTAGAGAGGTCGAAGATGTTGCTAATAATCATACAGTATATAGGACACACACCCCAGCTTAGATCTAGATCTAGGCATGGCATTCCTTATGTGTAGGTCATCTCTTTGGGCTCCACAACAGAGTTTAACTTTTGATAGTTTCAACTTAGGTTATATTGAAACCATTCCAGGATTAGCCTTTGGGAAAAAATATTCAGGCAAACTAGTTATTTATCACCACAGAGATCCAAAAAAATGTTGCTAAACTCTCCTAATCTTCCCTGACCTCTTTAAGCATTTTGCAGATTGGAGCTGTGATGGCATCCTAGGCAAACGAACAGCTACAGCGTTCAGTTCTCCTCAACATTGTTGGAACAGTTCCCCAAGTGAGATCCTGGGGTTGTTCTCGGATATTCCAAAAGAAGAGGGGAGGCAAAACGCCTTTTCTGACTCGGAGCCTGATTGCATTTGGCTTGAGGGCCCTTATGGGGCCAAAGGCACAGCAGGTTTTTCTGACCAGTGAGTAGCTTTGCTTTGGCATAAACATTGCGGTGGAGGTAGGGAATTTGTTAAGCAGGTGTAAGGAGCTAGGATGACACAGATCTAAAGGAGTGTCATGTGAGAAGGGACTTTGGCCAATCCACCCCACATCAAAGCCATGAAAAGGATCACACTTGCCTGGACAGTAGATGCCCGCTGATAGAGGGGAAGGGATGCAGCTGGGAGATGGCTCTTCTGGGACTGTGGGGACTGGGACACTGGGGTAGAAGATTAGTCACTGAAACAAAAGTGAAAGGAGGGAAAGAAATAAATTATTGTAAGTTTAAAAAAAAGATTTATTTTTAATTATATGCACACATGTGAGTTTGTGTGTGGGCATGTTCATTAGAGGGCAGCTACCATCAAATACGAGAAGAGGGTTGTCTGAGTCCCTGGAGTTGGGAGCTTCTAGCAGTTGTGAGCCAACCTATAGGATGTTAGGAACCTAATTCAGATCCTCTGCAAAAGCTCTTAACTGCTGAGCCTTCTCTCTAGACCGATTTGCCTTTTTGATGTTTTATTTCTTAAGTTCTTTATATATACCGATATTAATCCCTTGTCTGATGCATAGTTAGCAAGGATTTTGCTCCCTCGTTCTATAGGCTGTTTCCTCTCTATTGAAATGATTGTTTCCTTTGCTGTACAGAAACTTTAAAGTTTCATTTAATACAATTTTTCAACACCTAAAAAAAGTTTTTAAAGTTTATGTTTTAAGTGTATTTTTAAGGTGTTTTGCCTGCATGTATTTCTGTGTACTATGTGTGTTCCTGATGCCAGGCTCCCCTCAGAAGAGGATACCTGATCTACTAAGACTGGAGTTATAGACAGTTGGGTGCTGGAGTTATAGACAGTTATGAGCTGCTATGTGGGTGCTGGTACTCAAAACCAGGTCCTCCGGAAGAGCAGCCAGTGCTCTTAACCACTGAGCCATCTCTCCAGCCCCACTTGTCAATTCTTGCTATTGGTGTCCTTTTCAGAAAGTCTTTGCCTATCTACATCTTGAAGTGTTTTCTCTTATCAGTTTTAAAGTTTTGGGCCTGGTACTGTGGTGGTTTGAATGAGATCAGCCCCCAGAGGGTCATGTGTTTGAATACTTGGTGCACAGTTTGTGGGACTGTTTGGGAAGGATTTGAAGTGTGACCTTGTTGGAGAATGTGTATCACTGGGGCGGTGGGGGGGGAGCTTTGAGGTTTCAAAAGGCTCTTGCTATTCCCAGTGTGCTCCCTGCTTTCAACTTGTAGTTTGAGATGTGAGCTCTCAGGGGTTCCTGTCACCATGCCTTCGCTCCAACATCATGTATTTGCTATGTGCATGGAACTTGCTATGTAGACCAAGATGGCCCAAGACAGCCTGAAACTCAGAGATCCACCTGCTGCTACCTCCTGAATGTTGGGATTAAAGACTTGTACCACCACACCCAGTCTGTCTTGTTTTTGTTGTTACTGTTGGTTTTTTGAGATAGAGTCTCATATATCTTTGGCTGACCTTGAACTCTTTCAATAGCCAAGGATGAATTTGAACTCCTGATCCTCCTGCCTCCATCTTCCAAGTCCTGGGATTGTAGGCATGTGCCACCACACCTGGCCATGAGTCCAAAAGACATCTGCTAGAGAATTCCCCTTATTCAGAGGTCAAGCGTCTGTTCTCTTTAGCCTGTTAACTGACTGGATGAGACCTATGGGAGAAAAATCTGCTTTACTTAGAATCTACAGATTCAGTTTAAATCTCACCAAAATCCACCCTCACAGAAACCCCCAGACTAAATATTTGGGCACCACAGACCAGCCATTGACCACCATACCTACCTACCATACCACCATACCACCATACCCCATGACTTAGTTAGGGTTTTTATCACTGTGATAAAACACAATGACCAAAAGCAACTTGGAGAGGCAAGGGTTTATTTTGCTCCCATTTCCACATCGCAGTCCATCACTGAAGGACGTGAGGGCAGAAGGACTCAAGGCAGGAACCTGGAGGCAGGAACTGATGCAGAGGCCATAGAGGAGTGCTGCTGACTGATGGACTTGCCATGCTTATTCAGCCTGCTTTCTTATAACACCCAGGACCACATGAGCCGAGGGATAGAACTGCCTGCAGCAAGCTAGGCCTTCCCACATCATCAGTCAAGAAAATGCATTACAGGCTTGCTCATAGGCCAATCTATCAGGAGCCTGTGTCAAGTTGACATTAAACCAGACAACACAATTGACCCCTTCTCAATTTGACACACAAACACATCTCTATCAAACTACAATCTTTCCTATTTGTCCCTCAAGATTGCATGTTAATATTATCATCACAATACAAAACATCCCAACTTTTAAAAGTTTCATAGTCTTTTAAAAAATTCAAACACTTTAAAAGTTCAGTCTCTTTAAAATATCCAAAATCTCTTTCAACACGCAAGGTTCTCTAAAATATCCAAAGCCTCTAAAATACCAAGTTTCCCCAAAATATTCTAAGTCTTACAACTCTGGGCTCCTCTAAAATAAAAAATAAGTTACAAACTTTCTTATTCCAAGAGGGAAGAACCAGGACACAGTCGCGATCAAATCAAAGAAAACCCAAAGCCTGCCAGTTGGAGGTTCAGCATCAGGGTTCTGAGATTCATTTACAACTTGTAGGCTCCTCCAAGGGGCTTGGACATCCATCCACAGCACAGGCAGCTTGTCTCTAGCTCAGGCTGGCTCCCCTCCAGAGTTGCTGTCCTTGGCAGTCACCCCATGGTATTGGCATCTCCAAAATGCTGGGATCTCCACAGCAACTGGCCTGTATCTTCACCAAGAGCCTCTCCTGGCTCTCTTTGGTGAGTCTAACTCAGTCATATGGTGCCAAGCCTCAGCTTCTCCCATGGCCTCTTCAGTCTTAAGGTTTTCACTGTTATTGAGGCTATCACCTTCACCAATGGCCTCTGCCTGTGTTCCTTCAGGGACTCCAGTCCTACCACACAGTACCAAGCCTCAACCTCTCTTCATGACCCCCTGGTGCATTCAAAGCCAGTGTCACCTGGATGACTCATACACATTATGGAGTTTGGGTGCTAGCATGAGATATACCCGCAGCTCACTTTGGACCACAGCGTCCGTGTGCTTACCCTGAAGAAACCTTTCCAGGAGATTTCACCTCAGTGATGCTGGGTGCTTAATCACAGCCAATTCCTAAGTCCCAACTGTTCATAACCACAGATCCTCATATTTTTGGTTGTCAGCCTAGCCTTTAGCACCTGAGCCATCTCTCCAGCCTGACTACAGATTCTTAAAGCTCAAAGCTTCCACAATCTTCCCCAAGACACATAGTCGGGTCTGTCACAGCAATACCCTATGACCTGGTACTAATTCATGTTTTAGAGTTTCTATTGCTGTGATAAAACACAATGACCAAAAGCAACTTGGGGAGGAAAGGGTTTATTTCTCCTCCACAGGACAGTGTATCAGGAAGGAAGTCAGGGCAGGAACACAAGGCAGGAACCTGGAGGCAGGAACTGACGCAGAAGCCATGGAGGAATGATGCCTGCTGATGTACTTGCCATGGTTTATTCAGCCTGCTTTCTTATAGCACTGTTGTTGGGTTTGTGTTTTACTCTTTGGGGACTCACCACCCAGCTCCCAAATAAACACATGGAGACTTATTCTTACTTATGAATGCCTGGACTTAGCTTGGTTTGTTTCCAGGCAGCTTTTCTAACTTAAATTATCCTGTTTCTCTTTAACTACATTTTGCCTCTGGGCCTTTTGCCTTTCTTTATTCTATGTATCTTTCTTTACTTCTTGCTCCATGGCTGGCTGTGTGGCTGGGTAGCTGGCCCTTGGCGTCTTCCTCTCCTTTTCTTGATCCTCCCTCTTCTTCTCTCGCACCTAGGTTACTCCTCCTATTTATTCTCTCTGCCTGGCAGCCCTGCCTATTTCTCTCTCCTATCTAGCTATTGGGTGTTCAGCTCTTTATTAGACCAATCAAGTATTTTAGGCAGGCAAAGTAACACAGCTTTACAGAGTTAAACAAATGCAATATAAAAGAATGCAATAACATCTTTGTATCATTAAACAAATATTCTACAGTATAAATGAATGTAACACATCTTAAACTAATATTCTACAACATAGCATCCAGGACCACCATCCCAGGGTTGAAAACACCCACAGTGAGTTGGGCCTTCCTGTATCAATCAAGAAAATGTACCACTGCTCACAGGTCAATCTGGTGAGGGCATTTTCTCAATTGGGGTTTTGTCTTTCAAAATGATACTAGCTTGTGTCAACTTGACATAAAACTAGCCAGGACACCCTGGCACTTTGTCAAGAATTTTATATAACAAGCACCTTCTTTTACTCTGGTCCAAAGGCCTCAGTTTCTTGTACTTTGTATCCATCATCTATTGATTTCTGCACCACTACCAAATGAGCAAGAACTACCATTATCTTCATTTTATAGATGAGATGGTAGGGACTTAGAGATGCCAAGGAACTTGTCCAGGCTTGCTGTGTACCTAGGAAATGCTCCATGTCCAAAGCAGGTGTTCTTCCTCATTGCTAGGTTAACCACTTGCCCCCTGCTCCAATAGCTCTGGAGGCTTAAATGGATCCTAGTCCTCCAGTTGGCTGTGATTTCAGGCAGGGTGAACTCTAACTGCCTTCTCTACTCTTTGTCTAAGAAGTGGGTAGCCAGAGTCATACATCAGAGAAAGGAGAGAGACAAAGCTAAATCTGTAAGACTCATTAACTGTCAGGATGCTAATTTTATATCCAAGACAAAGGATTTTCTTTTCTTTCATTTTTGTATGTATGTGTGTATTTTTTTTTCTAGTGTGGTACATGTGGAAACCTGAGCTTAATATCAGGAGCCATGAATTGTTCTTCCACTTCATTCACTGAGTCAGGGTTTCTCTATCAAATCCCTGATATGGTTGGCCTTGCTAGCCAGCTTGCTCTGGTAACCCCCTCTCTGCCTTCGGAGGCAAGGCTAGAATTACAGGCAGGCTGGGTCACCATGCCCACCCTGCACTTTTGTGGGTTCTGGGGTTCTGAACCCTAGTCCTCAAACTTGCACAGCAAGTTCCTTAACCACCAAGTCGTGTCCTCATCCCAGAGAAGAAGTTTCAAGTAAAATTATTTCAACTGTCCCATAACTTTGTTCAGGATGGTCTTATTTATCATGAACAATAAAGGAAAAAGATTGTCGTCATAGAGGAAAATCCAAGCGATGGTTCTTCTCCATAGGAGACTGTGAACAGTAGTCTTTCTTAGAGGAAATGCCACATTCCTTTGATTACATGTACATGGTCAGACTTGAGCATCTCTGGAATTGGGGTGTGTTTCATGGTTGATGGCATGTGTGGTGGTTTGAAGGAGAAGCTCCATACATGCTCAGAAGTTTGGATACTTGGTCCCCGGTTAGTGGCTCTGTTTGGAAAGGTTATGAGGTGTGGCTTTGCTGGAGACACTATGTCACCAGGGGCGGGCTTTGAAGATTCAAAGCCACGTGCCATTCCTAGTTTATTGCCTCTGCTTCCTGCTTGCTGTTCCAGATGTGAGACCTCAGCTGTCCCTGACGCCCTGCCTGCCGACTCTCATACTTCCCTTCCATGATAACGATGAACTCTTACCCGCTGGAACCTTAAGTCCAAACAAAGCTTTCCTTTTGTAAGTTGCCTTGGCCTTAGTTAATAGGAAATTAACAAATATGTATCTTAACACGGTATTCTAGAAAACTAGGTATTTTTCTCCCCAAGATACTTTTAAAGTCTTAGATTTAATGTAATATTTGAGTCACGTAAAAACCGGATCACACTGTTGTTACTTATGATAGTTATTCATTAGGTAAGCCAGGGATTACTTATTTTTTTGAAGTGGTGATGGTGATTAAGCCCCAGATCTTGCAGACAGCAGGCAAATATTCTACAACTGAGCTATATCCCCAGGCTTTGGGTTCATTTTTTACATTTAAGAATTATTATGTGGCAAAATCGACTCTCTCTCTCTCTCTCTCTCTCTCTCTCTCTCTCTCTCTCTCTCTCTCTCTCTCTCTCTCTCTCTGTGTGTGTGTGTGTGTGTGTGTGAATTTCAATGGCATGTATAGATTTGCACAATCATCACTACAAAGTGAATACAAAGTAACCCACCACCCTAAATCTTTCTTATGCTCTCCAACATAGCCTTCCATCTCCTCCATGCTCCCCAGCCTCTGGCACTCACAGTGTCTTCTCCATTGTTTTGTCTGACATCATCACATAAGTAGATTCATACAGTATGTGACTTTTGAAGACTGGCTTTTTTTTCCCACTCAGTGTGATGCCTTTGAGAATCATTCAGGCTGTTGCTATGTGTGAATAGCTGGATCCTTTTCATTGCTGGGCAGTACATCACTGTATCAGTACAGTTCAATAATTTACCCATCATGGATGTTTGGGCTGGTGATTCTAACTCAAACTGCCATTAAACATGTGTGTGCAGGCTTTATAAAGGTTTTATCCTTTAGGGTCAGCATCCCATATGAGAGCTTGTCAGATCATGTGGTACAGTCATTCCTTCTCATGAAGCTAGCACACCATTTCCCAGAATGGTGACCAGTTTGTTTCCTGTTGTAACCTCGGAGAATTATAGCTGTTTGGTCTCTCTCAGCACTTGCTATTCACAGCATTGCTTACTTTAGATGTTCTAGTAGATGTGTGATGCCTTTTATTTTCATTTGCATTTCTGTAGTAACCAATGACTACAAGCAACTTTTTCTACCATTTGCCCCCATTTGTACTCTGACAAAATAGCTGTTTGAGTCCCATTAAATTGGTTTATTTTCTTACCATTGAGTTGTTAAATTTTTTTAGAGATTTATTTTTATTTTTAATTGTGTCTGTGTTCATGCATATGAGTGCTGGTTGGTGCCTAGGGAGACCAGAGTACCCACATTAGGTAGCTCAGAGTCACGTGGGTGTAACTCCAGCTCCAGGAATCAAACTTAGGTCATCTGGAAGAACACTATGTGCTTTTAACCACTGAGTCATACCTCTAGCCCATCACTGAATTTTGAGGGGTCTTTATAGGTTTTATTACTTTGTACGATGTGTGACTTGGAAATAGTTTAGCTTAGCCTATTAATTATCATTTATTTCCTAAAAATGTCATTCACAGAGCAAATATTTTAGAGTTTGATAAACTGATTTATCCTAAGTATGTACACAAACACACACACACACACACACTGCTCTTTTCTTTGCTTGTGTCTAATCCCAGGAGGTCCCACCAATTTTCTTCAAACTCAACATTTTATAGTTTTTATCTTTTACATTTAGATCTATGATCCTTGTGCTGGCTAGTTTTATGGCAACTCAATGTAAACATTGACACTGGAAACAGGAAGTCTCAGTTAAGAAAATGACCTCACCAGACTGGCCTGTGGACAAGCCTGTGGTCATTTTCTTGATTGATGATCAATATGGGACAGCCCAGCTCAAGTGGGCAGTGCCAGCCCTGGGTTGGTGGTCCTGAGTTGTATAAGAAAGCAAACCATGGAGCAAGCCAGGAGGAGCGAGCCTATAAGCAGCACTCCTCCATGGCCTCTGCAGCAGCTCCTGCCTCCAGGCTCCTGCCCTGACTTACACTTGGATCATGAACTACAAGCTGTAAGGTAGAATAAACCCTTTTCCCCCAAGTTGCTTTTGGTCATCGTATTTGTTACAGCAGCACAAGGCTAACTAAGACAATCTCCTTTGAATTAATTTTGTATGATGTGAGATTTAGATTGATACTCTTCCCCACATAGAGCTCAAATATTCTGGCAGGTTTTGTTTTTTTTTTAATAGCGGAGACCATCCTTTCTCCATTGAGTTATTTTTGCCCCTTTCTCAAGGTGATTGACCATCTTATGGAGGCCTATTTTTAGACTCTCTGTTTTATTCCGGTGTCTCCTTTTCATTATTGCAGCACTGTCTCAGTGACAATGGGTGGTTCACTTTGCTTTTTAAGCAGATATTATTCTATAAATGGCATCTGGCATATCCACGCAATTCGAAATGCAGATCTAGACAGGGTCTACACAGTAGTGAGAATCCAATGTGTAGCATTAATAAGACTCTTAAAGAGTCTTATTAATAAAATCAAACCTGAGACCAGTAATTGGGGTGAACTGGAAGATCAGAGAACCAGAACAAGCCACAGCTACCTCACCTCGCCAGTTCCTTAGCTGATCCTGTTTCTTCAGACTGGAGGCCTCTGAGTCCTCATCCCAATGGCTCTCAGCTGAACTGCTGCTCAAAAGCCTGAAGCTTAACCAGCTAAAAGCTTAACCAGCCAAATGCTTCTTGTTCCTGGTCCTCACGCCTTATATATCTTTCTACCTTCTACCATCACTCCCTGGGATTAAAGGCTCGCTTTCTGGGATTAAAGGTGTGTGTCACCATGCCTGGCTGTTTCCAGTGTGGCCTTGAACTCACAGAGATCCAGAGGGATTTTTGCCTCTGGAATGCTAGGATTAAAGGTGTGAGTGCCACCATTTTCTGGCCTCTGTATCTAGTGGCTGTTCTGTCTCTGACCCCAGATAAGTTTATTAGGGTGCACAATATTTTGGGGAACACAATACCACCACACCAATGTCTAAAGAAGCTGCTGAGTCAAAAGCACTTGCCTCTGAGAGAGACTTGAGAGTCAGAAAGCAGGCGGTGGTGTGGCGGGGACAGATGCTGGTCATGCTTTGGGCTAGTGACACTTGGACATTTTATACTGTGTTTTACTTTCCAATGTGAAACAGCAAATTTCACTCTCTAAAAAATGAATAGAGGAAACAGGTGAAGCATGAGCTCATTTTGATCCAGGCTCGTTGGTCTGGGTGCTGATTACAAGGTCTTCCCCCTGGGAAAACCCACTGGTTTCCATTTTGATCTGTGCGCGTTTCCACATGTGTGTCTGTGCTTGAACCGAAACATTTACAAAACGCTGCAGATAGATAGCTCTGGGCCTGGGACTGTGAGTGGAGAGATGAGATGAAGAACTGCCCTACCACCTTTCAGCTTACTGCTTTATTACTTCCCTTTGTGTTTTGATGCGAACCTTTAAAAAACATTTTAAGGAATTGTTCGCACGTCAACTATTCCAGAAGAAAGAAGCAGATGGCTATGTGTGCACACAGAAAACACGGTCTACGGCAGTCTGGTGTAGTGAGCAACTCGGTGTACGGCAGTCTGGTGTAGTGAGCAACTCAGAAAAGAGTGGAACACCTACTGACGTAGCAGCGTAAAAACAACAACAACTAAAAACTATAACAGTACCCATGAGAAGTAGTAGTATATGATTGGGATTTCTTTTAAAATATTTTCTATATGGGACTTTTAATAATAATTATAGTAACTCATTCCCATAATCCCAGAACTTGGGGAAAAGGCAAGAGGATCATGAGTTCCACAACCAAGACAGCCTGGGCTACCTAGTGAGCGAGGTACTGTTTCAAAGGAAACAAAACATACCTGAAACTAAGATCCAAACAAAATGACTTTGAAAATTAAAAGGAGTGAAAGGGAAATAGGAATGTTGATGATAACCTGACAATAAAATTAAGATGCCCTCCTGAAGGCATGTGAAGACCGCCATGCTCTTTGGGATACTTCTGAGATCATCGGTACTCGTTCACTCAGTGCTATTAAAAATGAAATGATTGTATAATTAAAGTTATGCTTAGGGAAGTTCTAAGTTTCGGCTCACTGCTTTCTCTTTTCCTTTAGGCCCTTTTTGCTAATCTGCTGGGATTCATTCCCCCCAGAACCCGATTTAACAAGATAGCAGAGACAGGCGGTGGAAATGAGTGGGATGTCGAAGAACACCCGTCGCCATCACTGGTTCACGTGCTTAGAGCTCTTCCTTCTCATCTTTATCTGCTTGGCTCCTGTGTAGCTCCTTCAGGAGAGGCTTCCCACTTGCAGGGTGATAAGAGAATGACAGATACAGAAGGCCTGGAGGCTCAGCCTGGTGTCCTTATCTGCACAAAGCATTCATTTATCCTCCAAACAATGCCAGAAAGAAATCCTAGCTTTGTCCTCATTTTTATCAACATTCCATCAATTGTGGAGAAGCGGTTCTGACCACCACCCCATAAAACTTTGAAACTGAGGGGAGAACCAGAGGCTTCAGCCTTGAGAAGGTTCTTTTAAATTATTTTTATTTTATCTTACATATACGATTCTTTCCCCAGCATACGAGCCTGGCACCCATGGAGGCCAGAAGATGGTATTGGATCCCTCAGGACTGAGTTATGGACAGTTACGATCCACCATGTGGGTGCTGGGAATTGAACTCAGGTTCCCTGGAAGAGAAGTCAGTGCTTTTAATCTGAGCCATTGCTTAACTTCTCTTAGATTCCAGCCCATCAGTGGGCTCTAGGGCCTGTCTCTTCGGTGTTGAGGGAGATGCAGCTGTGGTAGGCCGAAAGCATGAGCACAGAAGCTGTGTGTGTGTAAGCCGTAAGCAAGACTGTTGTCATTTTCAATTTGTGAATGTTAATAAAATAGTTGATAAACATGAGTGTAAATCATATTTGAAGGAATGAGTAAGCCTCAGTCATGAACCTGTTGCTAAGCTTAAAAAGTACCAACCTCATCAGTACATCTGGAGCCTCTGTGCCTCCCCCAGGTCAGATCTCCACCCCTGACCACTCCCCGGATTGCTATGGGCCCCTCCTAATCCCTCCCCTGCTTTTCCTTGGAGTTTCATCACACACATGTTTCTGCTTAAACAGTACATTCAGTCAATTTGCTCATTTCTGAATTTTAAATGCTCTAAATTTGCTCTCTGTTTCTTTAAGTTTGAAAATTTTAATTTAGGGCTATTCATAGGGATTTATAGTCATTAATTTGTCTATATCTAAACTGGACATGATCTTCTGTTTCCACCAAATTATCTCATCATTGACTTTGTTAACACTTGGCTTCATGGGCGATTGCTGTGGGATGTTCTGTATGTCCTGTGGGAGCCTGTTCTTGGGTTCCTCGTGGCTTTTACCCAGCAGGTTCGCATAGAGGATGATTAGGACCACAGGCCTGAGTCCAGGTGTTTGAGATGGTCTGCACTTTGCTGTGCTGTGGGATGGTCTATATGTCAAGTTGCTCTGATTGGTCAATGAATAAAACCTGATTGGCCATGGCTAGGCAGGAAGTATAGGCGGAACTAACAGAAAGGAAAAATAAAAGAACAGGAAGGCAGAAGGGGTCACTGCCTGGACAGGGAAGATGTAAGACTGGTAAGCCACGAGCCGCATGGCAGGGTATAGATTTATGGAAATGGATTAATTTAAGCCGTAAGAACAGTTAGTAAGAAGCCTGCCACGGCCATACAGTTTGTAAGCAATATAAGTCTCTGTGTTTACTTGGTTGGGTCTGAGTGGCTGTGGGACTGGCAGGTGACAAAGATTTGTCCTTACTGTGGGCAAGGCAGGAAAACTCTAGCTACAGGCAATCATGTAAATTTAGGTTGAGATCAATTCAACTCTACCAGAAGTTAATCCTTCATAAATAACCTTGCTTCGCTATGCAGAACAAAAGAGTGTCCAAACACATATTATCTGAGGGTGTAGAGCAGTGTATTTGGTTAGGGGAGCAGAGAATACTTGGATACCCTGCCTCTATCTAGTGTCCTTCAGCATCTGTCTCATATGCCTCGTGACACCTCATAGCCATTTGTAACCCCCATTTCTCCCTTACTCTTACGTCTAACTAGCTGCCAGTCTTGCCAGTTACAGATGCTCCACACCACAGCCATCTGTCCGCCCTGAATGCCGCCTGACCCTCATTATCAATCATCTGGATTATTGAAACAGCCTCCTTACGCCTTCCTTGCCTGCTGCCGTTCCGATTTAGTCTTACATATAATCCACATTAATGTTTCAGAAGCTTAGCTGCCCCACTTGTCCTTGGTTGTATTTGTTTTAATTTCGTTTTCTGTCTCCTCACCCATGCCCCTGTCTTAGTAATCTGGTCTACCCATACAGACTGGAAGAAGCCAGAGGCCTGATTGAACCAGGGGTAGAACCACAAACTCGTAAAAAGGGGCATTTGAACTCATCTGCTTGGGAGAATAAAGCTGTGTAAGGTGGCAAGAGAAGAAGCCAGCCAAAAAGTGCTATTGAACGGTACTCAGGTCTGTTGCAGACCCCATGGGAAACCGTATAGATATGCCTCGGAGATGTAAAAGGTTGAGGCCCTGCTCACAAACTCCTGCCCCTGGTTGGTACTGGATTCCTGGCCAGGGACATGAACGCTTACAGTTCTGGACTGCACACGCAATGGCTGAAAGAACTCTTTTGCTTTAGAGAGAGCCCCAGGCAGAAAAGTGGGGACTGGAAAGGTGAGATGGAATAGCAGTTGGCATGCATGAGATCATCTGCCATAACTGTGGTAGAAAGTCCTTCATCTGGAGAGATGGCTGCTCTTACAGAGGACCCTGGCATGATTCCCAGCATCTACATGGTGGCTCAAAACTCTCTATAACTGCAATTGCAGGGCCTTGGTGCCCCCTTCTGGCCTCCGTGGATACTGAACATACTGTGATAAAAAGACATAGGTGCAGGCAAAACACCCAGACACATAAAATAAAATAATAAAAACATTAAAAATTAACTTTTAGAAAGTCCCCCTTTATGTCTATAGATCACTGGCTGGCCCAGAACAGACGCCCCACCATGGCTTCCTTAACTTTCCTTTGCCTCCTATGGCTTCCCAAGTACCACCGTTGACACACTAGAAGGATGCCTGACCTGATTTTGCAACCAGAAGTCTGGCCCACTTCTAACACAGGTTATTATTGCTCTTGGTCCTTGAACGGTCCATCCATCCATCTCCATTCACCAGGCTTTTCAGTTGACCAGCTACATAACGTTGCCTCTGCTACCTACCCTCTTTGATGATAGGTATATATTTTTACATTATATGTAGCGATGGAGCCAATATTTGTTTTGGAGACTTGCTGGGAGCATCACATGGAGTGATGAAGATTCAAGTCGGTCAGAGAATGAGTCACCCACGTTCCCTGTGTGCTCTTTCCTTGCCTCCTCTGGGGAGCAAGCACATATAACAAAGGCTGCTGTGTCTGCAAAGCAAGTGTTGTCCCTTCCTTTTGGAAAAGTATCTTAGTTACAGACCCTGTGAGAAGCCATTGGGCATGTGTCTTCAAAGCATAAGAGGTTGGGGCACTGCCTACCAACCCCGGGTCCCTGTTGGTGGAGGGATCCTCCAGACACATGGACTCCGACCGCACCTGTAAAGGCTGAAGGGACACGTGCCTTAGAGAAAGCCCAGACACGGCACAGTAGAGGCTGGGGAGGAGAGCTTGCCTGCTCTTGGCATGTATGGGAACCATCGGCCCTTGATAAAGCTGAGTGTGGGGCTTGGGTAGGAGGAGGCTTGCTCGGGAAAGGATGCTTCCCTGATCTGCTCCCGTTCACTCAATCCTGTCCCCAATCCTGTCTCCAAACTCCTGGCCTAGAGAGGGCATGTGGCCCAGGCTCAGGACCTTAGACATGAGATGCCTGGCTATTTCACCAATCCCCGCTGAGAAAGAGGACTCTCATTATACTTTGCTTCTACACAGATAGACACAGCCCTGGAGCCGTTGGTGCCCTCTTATCCCAACAATGGGAAGACAATGGAATATGTTTGAGAGATAGTGGGGTAGGGGCATTGGTACCCTGCATCTAAGTGCTTCAAATAGGACTTTCTACTTACTTGGAGGAATAAATGTGCACTTTGGGTTCTTGTTGCCTGTAACTCCCCACCCCCCCAGCCATAACTGATTTCCTAAGCACTCCCAGAATACAGAATGACAATGGCTGTAAGATGCCAAGGACAACCCGGGCTGGCTCAAGGTCCACTCTGATTGGCTCACGGTCTGTCTTCAACAGACTTTTGATTCACTCCTGTGAGAGATTCCACATCAGAAAAGACCATCCTGCCACAGGGCAGAGCTGGCAGTGGGCAGTCTTGACTGGGCTTGGTGCACTTGGCTGCTTGTTGGTGTTGAGGACCCAGGAGTCCCTTCTCCCGAGCAGATCTGGCCCATCATGCTGTGAGGAGAAAGAGAGAAGAATGCCGGTGTCCTGCTTCCTCTCCTCCTTTTATTCAGCCTGGGACCCCGGCACACGGAATAGTGCTGCTCACTTTCAGGGTGAGTCTTCCCATCTCAGCTAAAGTCCTTAGAGACACTCTCACAGACATTTCCAGAGGTTTGTTTCTGAGGCAACGAGGTAACCTGGTTATAATGCAGAAACTAGTTATGCAGTGCAGTTCGAGTTAACAGGAACCAGCAAGGAGGCACAAGCACCCAGGATTAACAGCCGCAAAAGCCATTAACCTCCCTGAGCTCCAGGACGAGGGAAGGAGTTGTCTAACCATAGTCTAGCCTAAGGCTCTGCTCCCCATCTGCTCCCCACCTGCCAGCCACCACAGTAACTTGATGGAAAGTCTAGGTAGTTAAACGCTCTGGCTTTATTTTCCCCCCCTGGCCTCCCCCCCAGCCAATCAATCTCCAGTGGCTGAGCCCCACCACCAGCCAACAGCTAGGGGAACCCACGGCTGCCATCCACATGGGCTGGGCTCCTGGGGACAATGAGATACAGCCAACACAGGATCTGCTGGGGCAAATAGAGACGGAGCTCAGCCACCGTGAATGTGTGTACATTTCTCACTGCCATGTCCTGGTGCAGGAACCCAAGAGGTCCAAGCGGTGTGCTGTTTTTCAAGGGTTCTAATCTTACCGGAGAAGGGCCCAAGTGCTAAAAGAGGTTGGCAATTGTGATCCACTTCTCTGTTTCTTTGTGTTTTCTTATGTAATATACTTCTAGAGTTTTTACAGGTATGGGCCAGGAAGCAATGACAAGAAAATCGACTTTTTCTTTCATAGCACCGAGTTGAGAGCTGTTTCAGTATCTTTGGTGTCCTGAAATGTCCACTGCTGGGTCTGGGACCGCCACTGCTACCTAGATCCTTTATCGCATTCTGTATCTCGGGATAAGTACAGGCCACCCTTGTTCTTCCCTGAGCAACAGCAGCAGCAGGCAAGCACGGATACCCTTAGCTTTCCCATCTGTGACATGGACTGCCGGTCCTTCCAGGGAACCCAGGCAGAGAGGAGGGCCACATCGCATCGTTTTAAAAACTGTACACAATATTGTGAGTGTGACACATGGAATCTTGCAGCTAGTTGTGCTTTGTGTGAGTTCTAGGATGCGTCTTGTAAAATGTGTTTGGAGCAACAGTGACACCCTGTGGTCATTACTCATACTGCATAACATGTCCGTTTCCACCACACCTTGTTTCTTGGCTAACATTTCATTCATTCATTCATTCATTCATTCATTCATTCATTCATTCATTCATTCATTATTTGCTTATCTATCTATCTATCTATCTATCTATCTATCTATCTATCTATCTATCAATCATCTATATATCTATCTTTCGTCCTGGGTTTCAATATAAAGGTGGGAGGTCTTTATTTACTATGCTAGTGCGTTATCCCGCCATGACAGGGTGGCAGCCGTCTGAGAGCAACAAGTTGCATCCTGAGGGAGATGATGGACAGGAAATTTGCCTATGGTTGCTCGGGGCCAGTCTTACTAAGCCCACCCCAAGGCTCTGGGATCCTTGTCCAGCTGGCAGAGGATGGTAGAGTAAACTCACCTACGTGGGAGGGTCCTTTTTTCCTTAGCGTTGATCGCCCTGGCTTGTTTTAGGGGAATCCCAGTGCAGTGGCTTCCCCCACTCTGGAATCCTTGCTTTGCAGAATGCAACCTTCAGTGACCCAGTGGGTGCTTCTAGTGACAGTGTCCCTCCCCCTCCCCCAAAGGCCAGGCCCTTGTGCCCGCTTACCCTAGGTACTGAGAAGCAGCTTTTACTAAAACCATTGACTTCTCACTTGGGCCTGCAAGGTAACTAAGAGCAGGACCAATGCCCAGCTTCGGCATCTATGCCTTCATGTAACATCTGCCTCCCTTGTCTGAAAACCCCAGGTCAGACTTCTGCTTAACTTAGCATGCAGACATGCTAGTCACTCCAGGAGTGTCTACCTAAGCTGGTGATGCTGAACCTGTCTCATCCCCCTTCAAGACAGACGACACAGGCGCGTGATTTAAACTAATCAGTCAGCTTCCATAATCTGGGATAGGTCTGGTCCTAGCCCAGACCTCAGAAGGCATCCACAGGTCTCTCATCATTGGCCCAAATCTGCAAGTCACTCTAGATTCCAGGAAGAGTAGAGCCCTGTAGACAAGTCACTGTATCATGAGATCACTCCCAAGCAGGGGCAGTCTTCTTATGGGAGCTGCCTTGTGCCCTTAAGCAAGAAGAGCTACTTCACACCCCCCTCCCCACCGCCCGCCCACCTCTGCCCCTGCAGAACCAAAACTAAGACAATGATCAACCAGACACACTTGACCAGGACTGCTCGGTTATGCGAACCTCTGGCCCTCTGCCCTACCTACTCTCAGTTCAAACTAAAGCTCACATTGATATCCTAAGTGGACATGGGGTCACTCGAGCCTTGTTCTTCCCAGCACAACCACATTGCGAGATCTCTCTTCTCTGTCCTTCACTGCTCCTCACTTTGATGGACATTTCTGATCAGGTGACAGAGCCTGGTCTGTCGAGACTCTCTTGCCCTAATAACACACTCTTGGTCTGGAGCTTACCTTTGCAAAGCAGAGCCTGGAAGGGGGCAGGTGCGGACTCCGGCCAAGCTCTGAGTGAGTAAGTCCTGAGGACCAGATGCCCATGGCTCTGACTCTGACCCTTCCTGCCCCAAAGGTGCCATACTCATATTCTGGCTATGGCTGATGCTGCCTCCTGTTTCCCACAACGTTTCCCACCACGACAATCAAACCCACTAAAACAGAGTTACCTTGCTGACATCTTCCTAACTTGGAACCCCATATTTTGCTTCCTGTGGAGGACTTGACAATCCCATGTTTTGGGGGCTCTTGGGTGACCATAAAAGCCTAGACAACTTTTTAAAAGAGATTTATTTTATCATGTGGATATGTGTGTCTGCGTGTGGGTAGGTGTATGGGAGTACAGGTGCCCTCAGAGGCCAGAGGAGTCAGAGCCTCTGGAGCTGGAGTTAGAGGCAGCTGTGAGCATGCAAGAACAGTAAGCACTCTTAACTTCAGAACTATCTCTATGGCCCACACTTTTACTTTTTAAAAGATTGATTTATTTATTTTACACGTATGAGTGTTTTGTCTGCATGTATGTGTGTGCACTGAGTATCTGGTGCCTGCAGAGGCCAGAAGAGGGCATTGGGTGCCTTGGAACTGGAGTTACTGATGGTTGTGAGACATGATCTGGGTGGTGGGAATTGAACCCCTGTCCTCTGGAAGAGCAGCAAGTGCTCTAAACCACTGAGCCACCTCCCTAGCCCATGATTTTACCTTTTAAGAGAAGATTAACATAGGTGCATCTATAAAGCTTTATATGTTAATTTTGTGAGTGACAGGTTTGGGGAATGTAGCATTGCGGTTTTTCATCTACAAATATTAGAAGGTTTGAGTCACTGGTTACAATATTAGTGCAGAACCCTATGTCAATACTTCCCAAGAGTCCAAGAATCATTTGCCGTTTGCACACGCAGAGCAGCGAGGTGGTGCTTTAGAACGGGGTTTTGTTCTGAGAAAGTCTGGAAGACGATGCCTGAAGCGGAGGGTCTTAGCAGCCATCGAGGATCTAAGAAACAGGCTGTTGGTGGCTACCTCCCAACTGGGAAAGGGCTAAATTGTGCTTCTAATGAGGCGTGCTTGTAATAATTTCCAGCCAAGCTTAATAAGAAGTATATCATGATGTAATATTATGTATAGCATAAGCATATTGTTACATGTGTTCACAGTATATATATTTATTTGTAAAGTATATACACAATATATTATATAATTTATATATCACATAATATACCATATTAAATAGTAACACTCAATAACTATATTAATATTAGTCATTCTTATTGGCATAATTTAGCTTTATATATTTATATAAGTTATGTGATATATTTATATAATATAAAAATGTTAAGCCGGGCGGTGGTGGCACACGCCTTTAATCCCAGCACTCGGGAGGCAGAGCCAGGCGGATCTCTGTGAGTTCGAGGCCAGCCTGGGCTACCAAGTGAGTTCCAGGAAAGGCACAAAGCTACACAGAGAAACCCTGTCTCGGAAAACCAAAAAAAAAAAAAAAAAAAAGTTAACATAAATTAATGATTGACCTTTTTATGATGTCATGTTCTTATAATATCATGCTTAAATAATATTAATATTTACATTACTCTCAATTAAATAAAATTTAAAATTCAATTTGTCCCACATGGCTGGTGGCTGTTGCACAGGCTGATAGAGATTAGAGGCTATTTTCATCCTATAGGAAGTTGGACTGGGAAAAGCTCCTTTAATGGGTTATCCAGTACTGTCTGGCTGTTGGAGGTTGACTGAGCATATACCCCTGTAGGAGACCGGGGTGGGGGCGGTGGTAGTGGTGGGGGCGGTGGTGGGGGTGGTGGGGTATAGGGGTGTGGGGGTGGGGGTTGTTGTTGGTGGGTGGGTGGGGTGGTGGTGGTGGGTGGGTGGGGTGGGTGGGGGTGTGGTGGGTGTGGTGGGTGTTTCTGGGCAGGCTAGAGGCCATAGCATGCTTGGATAAATTGATGGTTTGATGGTTACAGCTCATACACTCCTGCTCAGTTGTCACCCCATAAAGCAGAGAAGCTTCTGGAAATGTGCCCCCGATTTTGTGTGGGAGACACCCAGGGGCCCTGTAGCTCAGGGGTGGCTTGGCCACCCTCAGTGGGAGGGTGAGAGCCTTGCGCAGGGGATCTAGCAGGGTTTGGCCTGTGGCCTGTAAGCGACCTCTCTGGAGGGAGAGAACGGATGAGCCAGCACTAGCTAGGAGAGCCTTTATTCCCCCTCTGTGGCCCCTTCGGCCACTCTCGCGGTTAATTCTCTTCTGGGACACTGAGCTTCTCCTTCACTCCACAGGCCACCACAGCAAAGAAGAACTCCGGGAAGAAGGTTCGGATGAACACGGCGGCCTTGGGGATCGGGTTGGCCATGAACACCTCTTGCTTCCTCCTCCGCACCGTGCGCATCACTTCCTCAGCCACCTCCACCGGGTGCACGCCGTAGGCCAGCTTCCTGCAAAAGACTGAAAACACGGGCTGGGGCGGCCACAGCTGGTTCCAATCCCCCGACTACGAAGATGCTTGAGTGCATCTTTAAAGTCAGGGTTTCCTGACACTCTGCTATCCTCCGGCCTCAAGCCTGGGAAAGACACTTCACCCTCCAGCCTCCGCAGCTTTGTTTACTGCCTCATTTTCTCCATGGTGCCTTCACAGTGGAGGGGATGGGGACGAGCTTGGGTGTTAAGGAGAAGGAGGGCCTGGGAAGGCTTAGCCTCCACTCAGAGCTGGAGCAGGGTGGTTCTTAAAGACCACGCGTTGGTTGTTAGGTCTGGGAAAAGCTGTTGAACAGGGTGAGTGTCCCGCTCAGCCCTGCCAGGGTCTGCTGGGTGCAGCTTGGGTGTGCTCTCTACCTGGTACCCCAGGCCTAAAGGCTTTGTTTCTCTACCTCCAGACTTAGGGTTCTCTCTCTTAACTCTTACATTTACAAATGGACGACTCCCAGTTTCTTTGCTCAGGATAAACATGGTAGGGACGGATGAAAGTCGGGCTCACGGTGCTGACCACAACATCATACTCCTCAACCTCAGCTCGGAGGCAGTCGAAGAAACCCATGATGGCGTGCTTGGAGGCTGCATCTGGAAGAAAGACCAGCCAGAGGTGGGCACAGGAAGGGCTTCTCTGGGCTTGACTGTAGACAAGAGGGCAGACATACATCTTCTTCCCAGCTCAAAGGGGCCTGCAAGCTCCCTGGGTTAAACTGTTAAACTAATTCCTTCACTATCTCACTGGATCTCTGCTCCTGTCGTGTGGCTTGCTGTCTCCTTAATTTACATCAGCCCTCGAGACCCACAGGTTCCCCAGCCGTGAACTGAAATACTCAGAAAAATAACTGCATGTTCCCTAAACAGGACACTACAGCAACTTCCCCACAGCTGTATTAGGTATTTCATGCAATCCAGAGATGATGGAAAGTATGCGAGAGGATGCAAACACCATTTGTAGGGTGTCTGAGGACCACCGTTGCCATGGATACCGAGGGACCACTGTACACCGAATGAAGAGATAGAGGAGCCATTGTGCCCACTTTATGAAGAGTAAAAGAGTCACTGAGAGATCATGTGATGGCACTAGGTTCTCAGCCAAAGGTGGAAAAGCGTTGGCTAGAATCCTGGCCTCCTACCCCCCATCACTCAGTGGGCCCACCCTCAGTAGAGCTCACAGGAGACCCGATTCCATATGCATGAACATAGGGGCGGTTAACCAAAGCCACTTCTTCACACCACTAAGAGGGCTACAATCAAGATGGACTGTCACTAATGTTGGTGAGTGGAGGAGATTTCAGAACCCTTATGCAATGCTGGCGAGAATGGAACGGGTGTATCTGCTTTGGAGACAGCTTAGGGAGTTTCTTATAGACATTTAAATATAATTCCTTCCCTAGGTTTGCAACCCTGGAGAAGTGAAGCCATGTTCTCAACAGAAGCTATTCACGCATGCCCATAGACTCATTACTCGTAATTCCAAAGTGGTATCAACAGATAGCCATCAATAGATATAGATAAGTAACTTGTGGTATATCCAAGCCATGAAGGATTTGCCATTTTCAATGGAAAAGATGGCAAGAAATTTTGATGCATGCTACAACATTGTGCTAAGTTTAAAACACACACACACACACACACACACACACACACACACACACACACACACACACACACACCTTTAAGAGCCAATAACAGTCTGTCATGGGGGTGGGAGGGTCCGGAGGTACCACCCTTCTCTGAGGACATATAGGTGGCTAATTGTTGGTAGGGGTGAGCCAGAGACATTTTCTTCAGTGATGTAACCTCTTATAAGTTACCCATTCTCCTGTAAGGTGGTTCCTCATCCATCCCCTGTCAGTAGTGCCAGTGAATCTCCTTGATTCACCAAGCTAGAACTGGGAAGGACTATTTCTTGAGTCTATCATTGTTCATATCGCCCAGAAAAATAAATACAACAGGGACATAACAAAGGTGAGAAAGTTTCCGGAGTTTCTCCGATAGTTCCTGGGAACACATCCCTGGAGTCTCCTCCACGCACATCTCGCTTTTGGAGCTGCCCATCTCCTGGGATTCTCAGTGGCAATGATCATGCCTCAGATAAACCCCTTTGGCTATGATATTGCTATTTCACAGATCCTCTTCTTTTTCTCTTCTTTCTTGTCCCCAGTTTTCTTTTTCTTTCTTTCTTTCTTTCTTTCTTTCTTTCTTTCTTTCTTTCTTTCTTTCTTTCTTTCTTTCTTTCTTTCTTTCTTTCTTTCTCTCTCTCTCTCTCTCTCTCTCTCTCTCTCTCTCTCTCTCTCTCTCTCTCTTCTTTTCTTTTCTTTTCTTTTTTGTTTTTCGAGATAGGGTTTCTCTGTGTAGCTTTGTGTCTTTCCTGGAACTCGCTCTGTAGACCAGGCTGGCCTCGAACTTGCAGAGATCCGCCTGGCTCTGCCTCCCGAGTGCTGGGATTAAAGGTGTGCACCACCACCGCCCGGCTCTTGTCCCCAGTTCTAGTTTTTCGAGACAACTTCATAGAAGAAGAGGTGTTTGAGCTAGGGATGTGTGTGTGTGTGTGTGTGTGTGTGTGTGTGTGTGTGTGTGTGTGTGTGTGAGAGAGAGAGAGAGAGAGAGAGCTTCACCTGCAGTGTCATGTTGAAGCAGCACGTCTTTGGGAGGAGAGGAACCTTATCTATAACATCCCCAAATCAGGGAACTGGGACATGAAAGAAATCCCAGTTGACCCATCTCATCTCCGGATGAGATTCCCCTTATCCCGTATGGTCCCTTGCCTGGTCTAGACCTAAAGGTGCTTGCTCTGACACAAACACACAGCAAGGACACCCCTATTTTGTCTTAGTGACTTACAGGCTGTGCGGAAGGGAATCCCAAACTTGGCTTGGATGTTGTTCACTAACACAATCTGGCCTGTCCTCCTGGAGATCATGTTGGGAAGCAGAACTGGAAGAGACAAGGAGTCCCAGTTAGAAATCTGAGGCAGGTCCCCAGCTCCACCCCTTGTCACCCAAGGCTCTGCTACCTCTTTGCCTTCTAGAGGGCAAGGGACAGAGATGGAACGGTTCCAGGAAGTCACTGGCCCTGTGTTTCTGAGAGACCAGTTGGCTGACTCATTGCTGGGTGATTTGAAATGACCCACCAGTGCACTAGCTAAGTGACACAGAACTTTCTCCTCTCTCTTCTCTTCCCTCCCCCCATCTCTCCTACTCCCCTTTCCTCCCCTCCCTTCTTTTCTCCTCCTCTTTCCTATTTCTCCACTTCCTCCTCCAGTCTGGGTCATCACTACATGCAACTTGGAGGGCGTTTTCTTCTCACTTCTATTACTTCAAGAAGACAGTTTCTTGTTGTTCCTAACAGGTCTCTTCTGCTGTTTTGAGACAAGATCGCCGCATACAGCCAAGGCTGGTCTGGAATTTGCTCTGTGGCTCAGATAGGCTTTGAACTTGTGATCTATCTGCCCGAGCCTCCCACTGCGGATATTACAGGTGTGCACCACTGCACCTGGCCTCCAGCGTGTCTCTAATTCCTCCTCTTTTGCAGGCGTTAATCTTTTAATAAAGAGAGGGAAGAGCACATGTCCTCTGGGCTGTCTGGGAAGATGCACTTGCTTAGTTCTTAGGTGGCTGGCTTCTTGTTGGCGGTGAGCAGAAAGGGTTTAGAAATATGCTGCTATGATAATATTTCTTCCTCAGGCAGATTTACTATAAAATGAGGAAATGTGGAGAAAGAGGAGAGCAAACAGTACTGGCAGAAGGGAAAGAGGTCCGGATGAAAGGGGGTGCTCAGAATTGGAGCTCAGCCCCTCTGCCTTAGAGAAGAGCAAAGGGAGGCCCGGAGCTCCCATCAGACTCTGGTCCCTCAGCACTTGACAGGGAGGCCCACCCAGAAGAAACCAGTTGGTGAGCATTCATGGTTGTCAACTGGATGATGTCTGGAGTTAACTAAAGCATGAGGGGGCTGGGGACAACTGTGAGGGGTTTTCTTTTCTTTTTAGTTTTTTTTTGGGACAGGGTTTCTCTATGTTGTTTTGGTGCCTGTTCTGGATCTCGCTCTGTAGACCAGGCTGGCCTCAAACTCACAGAGATCTGTCTGGTTCTGCCTCCCAAGTGCTGGGATTAAAGGGGTGTACTACCACTGCCCAGCTTTTTTTTTTTTCTTCTTAAAACCATTGAATTTTTTTTTGAAGTGGGAAGATACACCTTTAATCTGGGCCACACCTTCTGGTGGCAGCCTGTATAAAGGACACGGAAGAAGCAAGCTCTCTCTCTCTCTCTCTCTCTCTCTCTCTCTCTCTCTCTCTCTCTCTCTCTCTCTCTCTGTCAGCTTGCCCTTTCTGGCTGGCAAGTCCATTCCTTCGCTACATCAGAGCCTACTTCTTGGGGATTCCAACAGATACTGAAGATCAGCTGAGACATCCAGCCTTGTGAACTGAACAACTACTGGGTTCTTGGACTTTCTGTTGGTAGACAGCCATTGTTGGACTAGTTGGACCCCAGCCTGTAAGCCACTCTAATAAATCCAACATATATAAAAATCCCGTATATATTCTGTAAGTTCTGCTCCTTAGAGAACCCTGACTGAACACACTGTACCTGGCCTTTCTCACACTCTTCCTTTCATTCCTCACTCATCGTCACTGAGTGGCCCTGCCAGACGTTGACGAAGTGACATGCCTTTTCTGGTCTGCTTGGGTGACAAAAAGGACGGGGATGGGGAAAAACTGCTCTTTTTCTTTTTTGTTGAGACAGAATCTCACGATGTGGTCCAGCCTGGCTTCAAACTCATAATCCTCCTGCCTCAGCCTCATGAATGCAGGCTTCTGCCACCATGCCCGGCTGGAAATGTGTTCTTTCTGGAGTGCCATTTTAGACGTGGCACAAAGTCAACTTTCTATCTTTCCCTCTGCCTCAGAGTCCCATTCCTGGAGGCCTCAGTACGGGAGCGAGCTGAGGAAAGTGACCCGAGAACATGCCTCCACAACCACAGCCCGGGCTCCAGGTCCCCACATGGGCACATTTTCCATGCTCACGCTGTCCCCTCGGCTCTGCTGTGAAACACGTACAGGTTTTGGAGGGGAAAGGTCAATTTGTGATTCTCTTCCATGGCCATCTTCCACCTAACCCAGACTGCAGACCTGAGGTTGAACATCGCTATGAGCAGTCTCTATCTGGAGGTCTTCTAGGCCCTCAGACAGGTCCCCCTGTGGACCACTGCTTCTGCTGTAAAGGGACACACATTCATACACATCCTGCTTTGGTGAAGGGATCAAGAGAATACTGAATATTTTATAGTTGGGTACTGTAACAGTTAGTCTTCATTTCTTTCTTTTCCTTGTGTGTGTGTGTGTGTGTGTGTGTGTGTGTGTGTGTGTGTACATGTGTGTGTCTCCCCCCCATTACCCCACCCCCACCCTCCTGTGCATGCATACATAGAGGCCAGAGGTCGACTTTGGGTGTCTTCTTTGACTGTTCTTACCTTTTGAGACAGTGTCTGTCATTGAACCTGGCATCTCGCTATTTTGACTAAACTGGCTAGCCAGCAAGCTCCTGGGATCCTCTTACCTTTTCCTGCCCAGAGCTGGGCTTACAACCGTGTGCCACCATGCCTAGCTTTTATGTTGTGCTGGGAATCTGGTCCTCGTGCTTGCATTGGACCAGCACTTGACCCTCTGAGCCGTCTCCCAGCCCCATCTCCTTCATTTCTGAAGACAGAACCTTTGACCAGCTATCACGGTTAGTGAAGAACAACTGTAAGGCCTGTGTAGCAAAACTTAGGCAAAAGCTGAAGACAGTGGCGTAGAGAGACAGATAGACTCACGGGGGAGCTGTGGATTGGGTACAACGAGAGAGTTACCGAGTGGAATGAGAATCGGGGCAGAGTTTCACAGTGAAGTGAGAATACACCGGCAAGACATTTCCTTTTTGTGATCAACATTTACAGTTGGGGACCTGAAAGCTTTCAGTGTTCAAATTTGGAACTTTCTTGGGTTGAAGAACTCTATCTAGAACCAGATGGCCACCTGGTGGCACCATAGGCCTTCCCATGGCATTTGGTGGCCCACAGACCCAGAGGAAAATGAGACTCACAGGACCTTTGGTGAAGGTGATGGGTCCGAAGTAGTTGGCATCCATGATCTTTTTGTCGAGCTCCAGGGAAATCTTGTGGGCAGGTCCTTTCACTTTCACGCTGGCGTTGTTGATGAGGATGTCCACACACCCGTAGCAGTCCAGGACCTCTTTGGCCACATCTTGAACACAGCTGATGTCTGAGAGATCCAAGAGGACCAACTTTGGGGTGAATGTCTGCCGGAGCAACGAGAAAGTCAACATGTTTGGGATCACTTCCTTGGAGATGTTGGGGGCCCTCCATCAAACAGCTACCCTGCTGGGAATTCAAAGCCATAGGCTAACTAGGAAAACAAACCAAGACAAAGAAGAAGGAGTAAAACAATTGTGGGAAGAAGGAGATTGCTGGAGAATCTAGTTTTGGAGACCAGGTCTGCAATTAAGTGCTGATGAGCAGTAGGAAGTCTGAACTTGTGCCAGGGCTCCTCAGCTGATCAAACTGGGTGACCCTTTGGAGGCTGTGAACTGACTCTGGTGCTGGCATCATAACTTTGAACCACTTGCTGGGTTCCTCTTGGAAACTGCTGCTTCCCCATTTGTTTTATAAGCTACAAGAAAATTCAGCACAGCATCGGGCAGCTACCCTTTGTTTTGGATCAAAATGGTGTATTCCCCTCAGCGCTGCTTTTGAAGCATCTGTTATGTGCTAGGTGCTGTACTCAACTCTGGACACTTGCTGTCTTCAAGATGTTACCGGTTCAGAAGTAAAGATGGGGTGGGGCTTGACAGTACCCTGGAGTCAATGCAACTTTTGGGCAAATGCTAGTACTCTTGAAGAGAAGGCTCCCATTGTGGATCACATCTGTCCGGGAAACATTTACTGATCTCCGAGTTCTTTGGGGAGATACACACTCACACAATAGAGGTTCTGAAAAGACAAGCTGAACAGAACTCAGTATTTCCCACACAACTTTTTTCTTTACCGAAAACCTAATAATAACCCAAGAAACTCTCCATGTAGCATTCAGTGAGGTTCTAATCGACTCCTCTCCTCAAGTGCCAGGTTTAGCTCTGAATTCCTTTGAGCTGTTTGGAAACAGCAAGGTCAAGCTTGGGAGCGAGGTTGGAGTTTTCTTCTTAAAGAGTGCTGACGGCAACACCTGTAATCTGGGTGGCTTGTGGGGGGGTTCCTTGATGTCTTTGATGCTACAGTCACTTATATTGCTTGTCTGAACATCGGCTCTATTTGTAATCATAACCCGCAGCTGGTACACTTGCTATCTGTATTTTTTTTTTTTTTGCCGAGTCTGACTCACATAGACTCTGGGATCGGTGCCCAAGTTCTGCCATGATGAGTGATCAAAACAAGCCAGAGCCTTTTGTTGGTCAGACAGGCCTCTATCTGGGTCAGTGCCATCGACTCTGATTTCTCCCAAGCCACTGTCCCATTTCCCCAGAAACTGCTCCTTAACAAAGACGGAGGCTCGGGGTATCTCAGGCTGTCTGGAGAGGACCTTACCTTGCTGGGGTCAGCCACACTGGTCAAGGTAGCGTAGAGGCTCTCCAGCCCCTCCCAGTTCTTTCCACACAGCACCAGTCTTGCCCCACCGGCATGGAACACACGAGCACACTCTGTGGAGAAGAGGGAAGGGAGGCGAGGTGTGCTGTGTGAATGGAGCCATAGAAGGCAGTTCCCCTCTTAGGAACTCCTGACGTCAAAAAGTCCCAACGTCTCATCCATCACCACGAGTTCCTACTTCTGGAGAAGTCATTTCATTTGATTCCCTTCACAGGCTAGATGTTTTAGGGGTCCTGAGGATTGAACCCCAACCTTGCATGTGTTAAGGGATTGCTCTAGCACTGAGCGGTACCCTAGGCTAGGCTGGCTTGTTGGTGTGTTGTGTTTCTAGCCTCAGCTTGGTTGCTTCCCTGAAGGGAAGCTCACAGCGGGGAGCAGCAGGCTCTGCTGGGCTGGGAGTTCTGATGATGGACATTCCTTATACTGAATGGAGAGAGTCACTAGCCTTTGAGACCGCAGCCCTCGGGACTCCTTAATTTGCAGATACTGGTAAGAGCTACCATGTCTGTTTAGAACCACATACCACCCAGCCCTCCATATTTTCTCTGTGGAGAGAGACTCTAGTCAAGGCTCGTTGCTCACAGGCCACTCTACACAAAGAACTCCAGGCAACCCAGCCAAGGTGGGACTGGGAGAGATGGTCCTCCCCAGGGAAGAGCACACCAACTGTTTGTCCAGAGACAAATGGTCAGCCCTGAAAACATGCACACAAGTAACATTAGGTGAACTCAACAGGTCATATCCATATACATGTATATGCAAATACTTATATGCTT
The DNA here is from genome assembly GCF_049852395.1 of Peromyscus maniculatus bairdii. Taxonomy (NCBI): domain Eukaryota; kingdom Metazoa; phylum Chordata; class Mammalia; order Rodentia; family Cricetidae; genus Peromyscus; species Peromyscus maniculatus. The sequence goes on along the minus strand of NC_134859.1, from coordinate 52,391,670 downwards.
GCAATAACAATGAAAAGAGGCTATACATTTGAAAGAGAGTGGGAGGGGCACATGGGAGAGTTTGGAGGGAGGAAAGGGAAGGAAGAAATGTAATTCAATTACAATCTCAAAAATAAAAAGAAAGACAAAAGATGTTGACTTTGCTTTATGTTTCACTCTGAACTTATTACTGATTACTCCAATACAGGGCATTCCTTAAGTTTTTAAACATTGATTTATTTATTTGGTGGACAAGTTTGTGTGCACTGGCATGTGCATGCCAATTCCATCTGTGGAGATTGGAGGAAACCTGTGGGAGTCTGTTATCTCCTTCCACCATATGGGTCCCAGGGATGGAACCTAGGTGGCAAGCACCTTTACCTACTGAGCCATCTCTAGGGCAAGCTGGCAGATATACAACATTCACAGGTAACAATAATCCAGACACTTTAAAACAATGAAAGCACACATGTTTGGACAGTTCATTTGTTCTAAGGATGGTTGGGAAAGACATCTATGTGTTTGCTCAGTTAATTCTTACTATGGCCATGGGAGGTACTAACTTTCTATGGCGGTTTGAATAGGAATGGCCCCCATAGGCTCATGTATTTGAAGGCTTGGTCACCAGGGAGTGGCGCTATGAGGAGGCGTGGCCTTGTAGGAGTAGGTGTGGCCGTGATGGAGGAAGTATGTTACTAGGGGTGGGCTTTGAGGTTTCAAATGCTTAACCAGACCCAGTGTCTCTTTCTTCTTGATGCCTTCTGATCTGGATGTTGAGCTCTTGCCTCCTTCTCCAGCACAGTGTCTGCTTGCATGCTACCATGCTTCCTGCCATGATGATGACACTGGACTAAATCTCTGAACTGTAAGCCAGCCCTGATGAAATGTTTCCTTATTGGAGTTACTGTGGTCACGGTGTCTCTTCACAGTAATAGGACCCTTGGGCAGTCTCGTGAAGCAGCAGCTGGCAGGAAGAGCTGTCTTGCCTGCATGTGAGAGGCCCAGCCTTTGCACACTTTTGTCCATCACCTACCGACTGCATTATCCCCTCTTGGAGGAAGTGCCTAGACAGCAACACTATAAAGCTTCCAAAACTAGAGCAAAATGTTAACAATTCCAACAGAGGTAAGAAATATTGACAAAAATGGAGCCGGGTATTGATGAGCATTTAGTACCCACATGATAAAGTTAATATATTGAGCCAGTGGGAAAAGAATATATTACCTAAAAAAAATATTTGAGGGGGCTGGTGAGATGGCTCAGTGAGTACCACTCTTGCCGAGGACCTGAGTTCTCAACCCCTGTCAGCCAGTTCACAACCACCTGTGAGTCTAGCTCCAGAGGATCAGATGCCCTCTTCTGGCCTCCAAGGGCACTACACTCACATGCATATTTTGCCCTACATACACATAATTAAAATAAAATGAATCTTTAAAAAATGGTATTTGTGTGCCTGTTTGGGAGATTAAAAAGCTAGATGTGTCATATTATAACATACAACATCAGTTAAACGTAAAGAGAACCACAAAAGAGCTAGAGATGAATCTGCTCTCTTACATTGGGGAAGGTCTTCTGATCATGCTCAAAAGAAACAAATTGTATCAGAGTTGGTTTATAGATTTTACCCTTAAATTTTTTTTATAGCAAAGATATAAATAAAGAGCAAACAAATTAAGAAAAGTATTTACAACCTATATGTCAGCAAAGGACTTATTTATTTGATATGCAAAGGACTTTTACAAATAAGAAGAATCAACTGGGAAAAAGAAAAAAGCACAGTTAATGACCAGAAGATTAAGATTCAATACTCATGACATGATAAAGAGATGCAATTTAAACCACACACTAATTTTGACCCATCAGATATTGAAAGACAAAACTGATCACAGTCTTAGCGAGATGTGAGCAGTGGGTTTATATATGAATTGCTACAGGTTTTAGAAGAAAAACTTGACTGTATCCTTCAAAGGACTTTGATTCATCAATTTCATTTATGGGTATTCCTTCTAAAGCAGCCATTAAGAATGTCTACACAGACACAGTTGTAATATTGCTTATCTCAGTACCACAGCCAACAGTAAAACACTGGAAATAATTGCAAGTGTCTTATACAATAGGAGGTTGGTTAAGTCAGTTATAGTACATCTAGAAAACCTATTTTCAAACCCTTAAAACTGATTTTACAAAAACGAATCTGTTGGCATGAAAAGAAATTTATATTAAAGTAAGTTTAAAATATGAGAGCTTTAGAAGTAGCTTATCAGGGGCTAGAGATGATGGCTCAGTGGTTAAGAGTACTTATTCCTCTTACAAAGGACCCGAATTCAGTTCCCAGCACCTGCTTTGGTCTTATAAATGCTGTAACTCCAGCTTCTGGGGGATCTGACGCCCTCTCCTGGCCTCCTTGCATATCTGTACTCACATGCACATACCTACATACAGACACATAAATAAAACCTTATTTTAAGAGTGTGTCAAACACAACATTACAACTTGAATGTATATGTTTGTATGTAAAGCAGGGTAATAACAGGACATTAAGTTGGAAATTTCAGAGGCACTAAAATACAATAGATATAAAATTCCAAAGCTAGTTGCTACTACAAGATACATTCTTTCAAAAGAAATAACTGCTTTATTAAGTTCATTCCTTTTGCCATAAAATAAGACACAAAGGAGGAGGAAGAAGAGAAAGAGGAGGAGGGGAAGGAGGACAAGGGCTTAGGAGGCAGGTTTCTCAGTAGAGGACACCATAAGCTTTTGCCCATGGGCCAAGATGGGGATGTTCTTCCTGCCCATCATCTCCAGGAGAGAAGGCATCTGTGGGTCCTTTGAATGGCTTGCTAAGAGTCCTCTGTAGCTGGGAACCCAGCCCAGACTGGTCTCTATGGAGTTGCTGACCCCTAAACCAGGCAGGGCTCAAGGCAAGGAGAGCCATGGGAGAAGTCCACATGCTCCACTTCCCAGAGGTGCAGCTGGTTGTTTCTATGGAAGCCTCTGAGGGACACAGGGGTGCCCATAATAGAAAGAAAACACTTTGGTGCCCACCTTGGCCCAGTGCTGGGGCTGAAACCAGAGACTTCCTATGTGTCAAGCAAATACATTCTCACTGAGCCAGACTCCCAGCCAAGTGCCCTGCCCATGTAGCTTGGAGCCATCTTACAATGTGTGTCCCTTAGGTAAACATCACATCCCTTGCTCTCCTCTATGTCCTCTTTTCTATTTCTTTATCCCTAGAAAGGTCGGAAACAGTAAGAAGCTTAGGCCAGGGAGAATCAGGGTGGGAAAAGAAATCAAGGAAATTGAACACATTGATTATGAATTAGTCCTGTTTGACTTGCCTGTTGGGGGTGTGCCGTGATGGAAGGATTGTGTATAAAGTGTATTGTATATAATGTATAATGTACATAATGTTTGTAATCAGAAAGTCAGGAGGCAGCCTGGCCTTTCTTTTCTGTCCAGCTGCAGGAAGAAGTTCCTGTCTGGGCTGATTTGAATGGGATTGATCTGTCCCCGGGCACTCTTGGTCCCCTCCCACAGAACTGACTGAGCTGTCAGCTTCACCAAGAAGCAGAAAGGAAACAGAGCCAAACATCCGCACAGGATGCTCCTCAGGGAGGCAGTTCTGTGTGTGTTTTATGTTTTATTACTTAAAAATTCATCTTTCATAATCGTGATCTTGACAATTATGGAATTTTTGTCACTTGGTTTGGAGGGAGAAGGCTCAGCTGTGGTTGTGAGTGGCTGAAGCAGGCATGCTGGGTGTGAGCCAGCCATGATGACCAAATTCCCTGTATCAGAGCAATGGGGTACAGAGTTGAAAGGAGTTTCCCACATTCCCACTCCTGCTAAGCGGGGAGAGGAATGAAGACATGATTCAAGAAGTCTGATGTCCAGGTGGGAGAAACTGTTCTCCACATTAGGCTGCCTCTTGACCAATCTGTAGCTGAAGTTATCTCCAGTCCTGCCTGGGGCCAGCAGCTACTCAGACTCAAATAAACACACAGAGACTTATATTACTTATAAACTGTATGGCCATGGCAGGCTTCTTGCTATCTTACATCTTAAATTAACCCATTTTTATTAATCTATAAGTTGCCATGTGGCTTGTGGCTTACCGGCACTTTTACATCTCACTTCCTCTGTGTCTGGCTGGCGACTCCTGATCCAGCCTTCCTGTTTCCACCATTCTCTTCTCTGCTTGTCCCACCTATGCTTCCTGCCTGGCTACTGGCCAATCAGCATTTTATTTATCAACCAATCAGAGCAACACATTCACAGCATACAGAATGTATCCACGGCACCAATCTCCCACCACCACCACCACTGAGAGGGGGACAGGCTGGGCTTAACTGTCACTCGCCCACTCTCTTTCCTAATGGTGGGATGTATCTGCAAGGTCTCACTAAATTGTCCAGGTTGATCTTGAACTTGCAATCCTCCTGCGTCAGCCTCCCGCATAGCTGGGCTTACAGGCCCACACTAACAGGCCCACTTGGAAATTCTTCGTTCTATTCTTGTTTTGTTTTTGTCGTTTTTGAGACTGGGCCTCACTGCTTAGCTCAGGCTGGCTTCCAGCTGAGTGATCCTCCTGTCCTGCTGCAGTCTCCCAAACGCTGAGATCACAGGATTGATGGGTAGTCTTCTTGTCAGTTTGACTAGGTTTGGAATCACCTAGGAGACTGAGGCACACCTCTACGCATGTTTCTAGGGTGTTTTTGAGAGGGACGGTGGAGGGGGGCAATCCTCCTGAATGTGGGGGACACCACTCCACAGGCTGGAGGCTTGGGGTGAATGAAGGGGGAATTGGTGGCACTCCCTCACTGCCTGTCTTTGCTTCTTCTTCCGCGGTGATGTAAAGGAACTTAGCTCTTCTCTCTTGTCCTGCCTGTCACGGAGGACCAATTCCTTTGAAGCTCTTCTTTCTGTCCTGCCGAGCATTTTGTGGCAGTGCCTCTGTACTCCAACCCTTACGTTCTTTCATTTGTTTAATTTATGTATTTTTGAGACAGCATCTCAGGGAGCCCAGGCTGGTCTCGAACTCACTGTGTAGCAGAGGATGACCTTGAATTTCCTAATCCTCCTGCTAGAATTACAGGGGACCACATCCAGCTTTAGTTTGTTATCAGCTCAGCTCAGTATTTGCCTCCCATCAAGCATTTCAATGCCGACGGTGGTGCCCTTTCCAACTAATAAACACAAACCGGGCACTTACTTGCATATTTCCTCAGATCTAAGATGCCAAAGAGTGTGAAGCGATTTCTGATTCCGGAGACAGTGAAGTGAGGAAGGCTGGCCTGTAGGGGCTATGAGATGTTGTTGTGGATGACTAGGTTTCAGCAGTGTTTAAAGAAGACTGGCGTCTTGGGGGTTGTGAGAACACAGGCCGGGATAGCGTCTGGTCAGCTTTCCCTGAAGGCCAAGTCCAGTGCTTAGGTATTTTGATTGTCACTCTTGTCGCAGACCCAATGAGTACAAGATAACACAGTGGTTGACCTGATTGACTTGGGATGAGAGCTAGGTGTCTGGATTTGGGCTGTTCCCTTGATTTTCCTGGTCTATAACTACCCACAGGGTTCATCCTGGCTCTAGGGTACCCAGGCACAGTATGGGCTACGTGTAAGCTACTCCGTGCTTGAGCGGTTTTTCTTGCCTTGAGGTTGAAAAGGAGCAGCTGGTGTCTGGGACTGCTGTCATCAGCACCACATGGAAAGCAGGCATTTATTTAAAGTCACACACACCCAGGGTCTCATGTTACTTGCAAATACTTGGACTTCATTCCTTTCTGCTTTGCATTTCTGCAGGGTTGGGGGTAGAGTCGGGAAGGTGGGAGGTACAAAGAGCCAGTGAGATGCAGTCCAAGAGAATAGTGATCGGAATCTAGACTGCTTGGGCCACATTCTTCGGCAAACACCTGTGGTGTATTTCCTGGGGTCCTGCCTTATGTGTGATATAACCCAATGAGGTTAAAAAACAATAACTGGGACTGTTGAAATAAACACACAACCCTCACCCAAGGAGAACAGTGGTCCCATCTAGTAACACAGAACATTCCAAAGACACGATCTGAACAGCATCTTCAACGACAAGATGTAGCTAACATTTGCAGGACCATCTACCCAAGCATAGCAGTGGAAGCGTTCTTTCCCAGCCCTCTGGGAACAGACTGCATGGCAGGCCACAGCCACACCAGAGAGCAAACCTTGACACACTCCAAAGAACTGCATTATGCAGAGTTCATTCTCTGGCTGTATTGGAACCAAAGTGGAGCTCAATTAAACTGATATTCATGAACATACTTATCTGGGTGCCTTCCCTGATCAAATGGCCTCTAGATGCTGGTCCTTAAATGTACTTGTTGCCTGTCTCATGGCTGTGAACAAATCCTGTCAGGAGCAATTTATAGGAATAAAGGTTTGTTTATAGGTCCAGGTTTGAGAGGATCCATTCTGCCAGGAAGGCACAGGGCAACAGCTGGGTCTGTGCTGATGGAAGTTGGAGGTGACAGCCTGTGTGGGGGAGGAGAGTTGAGAAGGTATAACCTTCCCAAGCCTGTACCTCATGACCTACTGCTGCCAGCCAGGCCCCTTTTCTAGGGCGGTGGCTCTCAATCTTCCTAATGCTGTGACCATTTAGTACCATTCCCCATGTTGTGGTGACTCCCCACAACCACAAAATTATTTTCGTTGCCACTTCATAAGTGTAATTTTGCTACTGTTGCAAATCACAATGAAAATATCTGCATTTTCTAACGGTCTTTGGTGACTTCTTGAAAAGGTCATTTGAACCCCAAGGGGTTTGCAACCCACAGGTTAAGAACCACTGTGACCTTGACCTAAAGACACCACAGCTTCCAAAATAGCACTCAAAACATGGGTCTGTTGGGGGACAGTGCAGATTTAAAACAAAATTTTTAAAAACATTTATTGAGTGTTTTTAAATGGGAAGCATTGAGGAGGCAGGTGTGGGGGCATTAGCATGAAAGACACCAAGCTGATGGTGGTGAGCATGCACAGAACCTTAGGATGTCGGAAGGCAGGTCTCTGGGGGCCACCTGAAAGGATGGCACAGGTCAGGTGGCAGGGAAGGCTCCAGGGACCTGGCCTGCGCCTAGACAAACATTCTACTTGGAGAAAGAGTGTCCCACAGCCCATGACTGAACAGCTTCAGGCGAATCACTCTCGTGACTTACCCAACAACACTGTGGTCTTGTGTCTGGTCTGATGGGCAAACTAGAGTGTCCTGGTCCTGGGGAAGATTGAGCTTTGGGGTTGTGTGTCTCCCCACCTTTTGAGTGCCAATCCCAATGAGTCGGGGTAGCCTATTTGGCAATTGCTCCAGAGGCCACATCCGCTGTGTTAGGCTTAATGTCTTCTTCACCTGCCATGGCTGACCCAGTGCACACACTCACTGAGACCTCACCCAGCCTCTTGTTATCAGGTTGACATGCTACCTTTGGGGGCGAACAAGCAGCAGGCTGTGGGATAAACCTCAGAGACAGGGCCACAGAAGTTCTCCCAGTGGCTGCACCATAGGAGAAAGTGCACCCCACACCCCCAGAGGCTCTAGAAAAGGGGATGCTTAGGACAACATGGACCCATTGGCTCCTGTTGAGCAGCTAGTGGATGGTTGGTTATGTGGGTTCTATGCTGGATTAAATAACAAAAATAACAGCAGAATTTGTCATTAATTTATATAACAGGATTACACTGCCATCATTAGGAATAATAGAATCCCGCTAAATCAAAAGGATATTCCTCTCACAAATGCCACAAGTAAGAGGGCCCAGGAGACTGTCTTACTTAGGGATTGTGAATGAAAATGCCTTCAAGACCAGGAAGTGAGATGGTGGGAGGCAGTCGTCACGTGGGACACAGGAGGTGAGTGGACTCTGTGGGAAATGTATTCAACATGACCATCTCTAGCAACACTTGAATGGTGGTGGCCACTGTTGTTCCAAGTTCCACCCATGTGCAAATTCATTTGCACATTCCAAAGTGGAGACTGCCATCATCCTTGATCTACACATGCGACATCGAGGTCACATAGATGAAGGCACCTGCTACTTAACTGCCGGAACCAGGATTGACATCTAGCATCCTAGGCTGGCCTCATATCCAGTATGCAGCTCCAACTAATGGCTTGGCATTTCAGGATTTCTGGAAACTCCTGAAGCAATCAAATGCAACACTTTCCTAACACTGGGCCTGGAGTTTGCAGCCCCAGGCATCCCGACCCTGCCAATCACGGGGTAAGCAAGCTTCAGTCTCCCAAAGAGAAGTCCCCATTGGGTTGACTCCTCTCTGTCAGCAGGTATGCTCCACACCATCCTGCCTCCACAGGTCCCTCACGGGCAGAGATGGACACACATCCAGGGGAAGCCAGCTTACCCTTGCCCAGTCCTGAGATGGCATCGGTGATGACGACCACTTTGTTCTGCACGGCGGACTTTGACCACAGCCTGGAGGCCTCCTGATAAATGAAGAGCAGGCCACTGATCCCCAGCAGGAGCAGGGGCAGCATCAGGACAGCCATGATCCCCATCTTGCTCTGCAGGACGGCAGGACAAAGGATTGGCTTTGCAGAGGCCCTGATGGTAACACCCAGGGCAGGGGGAGGTTCACGCTCCCAGCACTCATTCCCTCCAAGCCAAGGGTCCGTTCTCCAGGGAACTGGGCTCTGCAAGCTCCCGGGAGGTTCTTTCCAGCTGATCAGCAAGGAGCGTGTGGATCCCCAGATGCTCAACAAATAGAAATTACTCACGGTGTCTCACACTAGAGGAGTCCTGGGGGCCTGCCCTTCCCTAAGGCTAATTACAAATTTAATTAAAATGGGTCTGCATTTTTGGAAGGAAATCCATGTGTTAAGGCCACTTGCTGGGGCCCTAATGGTTATTTATAGCTCTCAGTTGCGCTAAAGGGCTTTTCAGGGTAAATATAGTGTCTATTCTGATATTCAGGGACACATGTTGGCCGGGTCTGATTTCAGAGTTCTTGCCAGGACTTTTAAAGCTTTGCTGGCTGGCGGGACTATTAGAGTTTCCTCTAGTTTGGGCTGAGAATCAGGGATCAGTCCCTGGGATTGTCAGCACAAATGCCTGTGCCTTTCTTTCCTGCACTGGGTACTTTGCAGGTGGCATAGACTAAGTGGACACCAAGCCGTCTGGCTTTCCCTTCCTGAGTGGCGATGGGGATGAGAAGCAAAAAAAGCTGGTCAGTGGAATGGAACCTGTTTTAAAAAAGCCCACACAGAAACATGGCATCAAGGAGCACTGTGTAGAGAGCACTACTTGCCTTTGTGAGGTTCAAGTTCTTTCTCTCAAAAACAGGAATGTTTGTTTTATTTTGCAACTCTCTTGGGGTACAAAATAAGATCCTGCCTCTCTCGAACCTGGCATAGATTCTGAGCCTCCAGGAGGTAACTGTTGCTGTCTTTTTTTAAATTATTATTATTTTTTATTTACTTTACAAACCAACCACAGTTTCCCCTCCCTCCTCTCCTCCTCTCCCCCCCCCACCTCCTTCTACTCTTCATCCACTCCTCAGAAAGAGTGGGGCCTCCATGGGAGTCAACAATGCATGGCATATCAAGTTGAGGCAGGACTAAGCCCCTCCCCTCTGCATCAAGACCGAGTGAGGCATCCCATTATAGGGAATAGGTTCCAAAGAGCCAGCTCATGCACCAGGGACAGATCCTGGTCCCATTGCTAGGGACTCCATAAACAGACCAAGCTACACATCTGTCACCCACGTGCAGAGGGCCTAGGCCGGTCCCATGCAGGCTCCCTAGCTGTCATACAGAGTCCATGAGCTCCCCTGAGCTCTGGTCATTGTCTCTGTGGTTTTCCCCATCATGATCTTGACCCCCCTTGCTCATATAATCCCTCCTCCCTCTCTTCAACTGGACTCCCAGAACTTGGCCCAGGGCTTGGCTATGGATCTCTGCATCTGCCTCCGTCAGTTACTGGATGAAGGCTCTCTGTTGACAATTAGGGTAGTCACCAATCTGATCACAGGAGAAGGCCAGTTCAGGCACCCTCTCCACTATTGCTAGGAGTCTTAGCTGGGGTCATCCTTGTGGATTCCTGGGATATTCCCTGGCACCAGATTCTGTTGCTATCTTCTATGATTAAATATCCAAGATGTTAAATTTAATTATATAAGGAACTCAGCATGGCTAAAACCATCAAAAGCCCCGGGCCCCACCCCAGCATCCTGTCTGTTATGCTTTAAAGTTTACTTTTATTATTTATTTATTTATATGTATGTGTGTGTCTATGTGAGTATATAGCACCTGTTTGTGGGTGCCTGTGGAGACCAGAAGAGGCCTTAGATCTCCTGCAATCCCCTGGTTACAGGTGGTTGTGAGCCATCTGACCTGGGCGCTGGGAACCAAACTTGGGTCCTCTGCAGGAGCAGCAAGAACTCTTAAGTGCTGACCCATTTTCTTCAGCCACACAGCATTTATACTGTAAAGAGAATAGAGCTGGCCAGCCTGGGGTGGCCTATTTCCTCCCCCCAGCTCCCATCTACCCCCCCATCCACTTCTCCATCTCCATTCAGAAAGGGGCAGGTCTCCCATGGACCTCAACAAAGCATGATGCTACGTATTCTTATGAGACAAAGAAGATACATTAGATTGCAATATAGACGTGAAGAAGGATGCCTGGTAGCCAGGGTTAGAGAGATAGTCACATAGTCATGGAGTCTAAGACAAGGAATTGAGGGCATAGTTGGGTCAGTTAGTCTGGAACACACCAGGGAAGGTTAAGGTAAGAACATCCATTTGGGGGCTATCACAGGTATGTTGGAGCTCCATTTGATCTGAGTGAGACCTTTGAAGGGACATACCTAAAAGCTGAGCTCTTGGGCACTTGGATGTTTAGAGGGTGGGGACTGGAAGAGGGATCAGCAAAGGGCAAGAAGAAAAGTGGCCAGTGTTCTGTCAGGGACCAAGAAGCCCCATGTTCCGGGAGCACATGAAGGCTGTCTTGGGGAGACTGCTAAATTAATCAATCAGGAAGCTACTGGCCTGAGGCTGCCTCTGTGCTAGGAATTCCTAGGTAATAAACTGGAACCGAATTTAGGAAGTTTTTTTTTTTTTCTTGTTCTGTTTTAATAGCAAGTAGCCAAGTTTCACCCAATCACAGACAACCAAGCCAATTTCAGTCAGCTGACCAGCCCACGCCCCATAAGGCCCAACTCACTCACTGGAGCAGATCCAGTGAGTTTTCTACGTGCCTTCCAGGGTCACCTGTAAAAGCCTGTTGCTCATGTGGCTGAGTTTGGAGTCTTGCCCAATTCATGAATCATTCTTTGGTCAAATAAACTGTTAGGGTTAATCTAGTTAATTTGCTGAGTATTTTTCTTCTAACAGCTGATCTGTGTTGGAGACCACTGCCTGGTCATGTGAAGACAGGGCCTGAAAAATGACTGTACCGTTAGCAATGATGGACAGGAGCCTCTCAGGTCAAGGGCACCTTGCATTCTCAGTACTGCGGTGGACTTACGGCCAGTGGTTCTGCAATGCGCCATCCCTGCCTGGCGGTTTCTGACACGCTCATGTTCCCTAGACCATAAGCTTTGAAATCTGTCTTTCATATACCTTGACATTTGAAGGAAAATGGCTACAACTTTGAAAGGTGGTCCCAGCCCCGCCTGCAGCAAGTGTCTGAAATATACTAGGCCCCTTCTACATCACTTCATGGCTCTAGCGGGAAGGACAAGAACACAGGTGCCCTGGTGTGAAGCTGCATTCATCCATAGATGGAGGTCCCAGGGCACCTCAGTTGTGTCGGTGGCAAGGTCAGTTCACTGCTTGTCAGGAGGCCTTCCTTTCTTTAACTTAATCACCCCAGGACAGACATGGAGTTTTCCAACCAGCATGTACTCTTCAGTTCACTGAGAATTCCTTCAAGCATCTGTTTTACTGCCCCTTTTGGGGAAGAAGACAGTTTGCTTATCTTTAAAGTTGTAGGGGTTCTTTTTCTTCACTTTTTTGCCATGCTGACATGGAACCCATGAGCATGCCAGATGAGCCCTCAACCAATGAGCTGTATGTACACCAGCTCTGAAATGATGTGTCTAATCCAAGTATCAAGAGCAAAGACTGAGTAGTTTAGATACACGAATATTTGGGGTTATCCTGGAAAGCCTGGGATGGTGGAGAACCCCCTAGGTCAGGGCTGGTCACACTCACTTTCTCCTCTTGTTCCAAGCAGAAGTCACACTCAGCTCTAAACTGGACCCAGAACACCCCCCCCCCCCCCCCGCCACACACAGTTTGTCAGTGAGTCAGAACATAGTGTTCCCTTGGTCCCTTCCTCCCAGCCTCTCTTACCCCTTCATTCATCCACGTAGACAGCCAAGCGCCCTGAACCATGCTGGTTCCACCTGGAGAGGATGAGGAGGGATGGGGATGGAAGATGGCCTGCTAGGACTCAGACATCAGCCTGGAAAGAGGACCACAGGACTCTTTCTCCTGAGTTCCCTGACCCCTGGCAGGGGAGGTCATTGAGGGCCAGGTTGGGTTCCAATGAAAAATAGGCTCCTTGTGTAGAACATCTGATGCCTGGGCGCTACCTTGTCTGCTGGTGTAGATTCTGGCTGTGGGCCAGTTCTTCAAGCACTGGCCCCTGCTGGAATTCTAAATTCTTTCACGCAGGAGAAGTGGCATGGTACCTATGGCATTGTAGACACCTGATAAAACTTACCGATGGGTTAACCAAGGACAGAGAGCTTCCAGGTTAAAATGGCCAGTGGGTTTTTGTGCCTACATCCTGGCTGTCTCTGAGACAGGGGCACTGAGCCTTTGCTCCCATTCAAAGTCACGCATACCCTAAATCATTTATTTATTCCACAAGGACCCACCTTCTAAAAGCCCATTCAGCCATTAACTCATCACTTAGCCCATTGATGCCCTCATGATCCAAGCACTATCAATAATGCCCCCAGGTGGGGACCAATTCTTTAATACAAATGTAAAACGGTCCCTTTTACATCCAAACCCAAACAGGCAAATTTTCTGCTGTAGAGTCAATGTTCTTCATCATGACCAGATTATTTCCCATGAAATTATTTTTATAAGGCTATCTGGCTGTGTGTGTGTGTGTGTGTGTGTGTGTGTGTGTGTGTGTGTGTGTGTGTGTGTTGAACTTTATAGAAATACACACACATATATACAATTATATATACACACACACATGTCAGCCATTAATTTAGATGTTGGAGATATAAGGAGCAGTCCTTACATGGACTCATAAAACAGGTTTATGATGGCTAAGAGGGGAGAGAATGTAAAGAGATAATTTTAATACAGTGGAGAATTAAAATGTGGCAGTGTCTGTGTTCTGGCAAAGAGGGGGAGATAACGTGTTTGTTTCTTGACCAGCAATAAGGTTACACTGGGGTGAATGTTCACTTTCTGAAAATGCCTTACACTGTACAGATATAATTTAGATACATTTCTCTTATATGCTATGCTTCAGTGAATTGACATTTGTCTTTTTTAGAAAGGACCTGACTGTGGACTTTGAGCTAGCTTCAGATTCATGATCCCCCTGCCTCAGATTATAGGCATGTACCATGACACCTGGTGTACAAGCAACATTTTCAGATTTTAAAGAAAACAAACAACCTGTTTGACTTGGGCTTCAGCGATCGAAGGCCTCTGCCCTGACGTCTACATCAGCTGCTGGCACCTTGGACGTCAGTTCTGTTCGCATGGCTCCAGGAGGTTCACTCGGCATCATCGGCTGTCATCTTCTGGTATTTACCCGACAGACAAGTGTCTTTGGGGGAGCAATTCTGAGGATTTCCTTCTCTCTGGGACCAGCTTAGACTTGACATCATGCACTCACACAGGATCTCCCTGCACACACATGTAGGGTGATTCACCTTATAAAGAAGCCACATGCTGCAAAGGGCAGAGGCTACTGGGTATCAGTCCTTCTGTGCTTGGAGGGCAAAGAGCCTGGGGGATGCCAGCACTCATCTCCAAGGTGAAAGAAGCTGGCTCCTCAACGTTGTACAACAAAACACGGGGCCAAAGATTTGTCAGACAGATGCTCAACTCGAATCTTAAACACAAAGAAGTTAGTTGGTCCCTCTGCTTTACTCGTTGATAGTATAACTTAATTTCAGCACAAACAAATTAGTGTTTTACTATAGACAGCTAGCTTTTTCTCTGAAATATATTTACTAGACACATAAATGCAATTAACAACAACAACAATAACAACAAAAAAGACTCTGAGGGGCTGGTGGTGTTTGCCATCAAACCTAAGCACCTGAGTTCCATCTCCAGGACCCACATGGTGGTAGGAGAGAACCAACTCTGCAAATTGTCCTTTGACCTCCACCCATGAACTGTGGCATATGCACATGCACATACACACAAGATAAACACATAAACAAATAAATGTAAATTCTTTTAAATGACTCTGAGCTAGGACATATTTAAGGTTCTCGGGATCTGGCAGTCTATGCTCCTTCCACTACCTGCGGCTTCATCCCCTGCCAGTTTAAAACAGGAACTAGATTGATGCAGGATCGTAACTGAACATACCAGGAAGTCCAGAGCACAGCGCCACCTCCCACAAGACCTGCCTGCTTGGCAGAGTTTATTTTTAGACACAAGAATGCCTGGTGATTTAACTTGAGCAGGACAATCCAAACATTTGTTTCTCTTCACTGTGATAAGATGTCATTCCACTTCTTTCTATCGTTTCACCATCCTTCCAAGCTGGCTTCATCGTAAATAGACATTATGAATTTATTTCGAGTCAGAGCCCCTCTATTATGCAGCCCTAGCTGTCTTGGAACTGGCTGTGTAGACAAGGCTGGTTTTGAACTCTCAGAAATCTACCTGTCTCTACCTCCTGAGCTCTAGGATTAAAAGCCTGTGTCCCCACACTTGGTGAAGAATATTTTTAGGCAACAAAACTTATTTTAAAATTTCCTTTTTCTTAATGAAAATTAGAAAGCATAGTATATCCACATATTTCCCCTGTCAACTAGAGAAAACTATTCTGGGTTTGTCCGTCACTAAATACGTGTAGGTAACATATTTCGCATCTGCTGTAAGGGATGGGGAGTCTTTTCCCTCATCTTCTTTTCCCCTTAAGACTTCCATGATTCTGCTTCCTTTGGGAGACTTAGCAAACTCAGAGTCAGGGAAGCTTATGATGTTACTTTATACTAGGGTGTCAGTAGTTGATACCTTCCACAGACATTATCTCCTCTAAAGATGCTGGCATTGTAGGAGGCACGAGAGGCTGAATCCAGAGGTGGGTACCGGAAGGTCTATCTATACCATAGTCTTCTGAACCCCATTGTGGTAACAAGTGCCCGGCTCATCTGCAGGCACACAAAGCTAGCACACGGACACTTTGCCTCCTATACCTAGGGGATGGTGTCCAGGAACATTCACGAAGACTTGTCCCACAGAGCGGGGAGCAGCTCCTGCCTGCCAAACCTGCTG
Source organism: Peromyscus maniculatus bairdii (assembly GCF_049852395.1). NCBI lineage: Eukaryota > Metazoa > Chordata > Mammalia > Rodentia > Cricetidae > Peromyscus > Peromyscus maniculatus. The sequence continues at coordinate 52,376,211 of NC_134859.1, read as the reverse complement.
TGATGCTTCAGGCTGTGGGATGTTGTGCTGAGGGTACGGACCGCCTCTCTGTGCCCTTGGCTTCTCTGCGTGGGCGGCCGTGTATCTGCTCATGGTCGCCACTGCCACAGCCATACAGAGGGCGAAAGATCCCCAGGCGAGGCTGCAACAGAAGGCAGAGTTAGGAAAGGCTGCCCTGGGGTTGGCCACCCATGTAGGGGTAGGGAGACATTGCTGTTATCCACGGGGATGCTGTTTTGTGCCTGTAGGTGCCTTGTACAGTCAGGTTGGGAGATTTCCTTTCACTGGGCGGATTTGTTGTCCAAGCAAATTATAAAATTCTGCACTTCCTGGAAAAGGGTAAGGTAGGAGGAGACTGCAGGGTTTTCAGGAAGGGGTGGCAGGCAGTTATGAGAGGAGGGACTGATCCATGAAAGACAGGAGCAACACACAGTATTTAGGGAGAGGGGTTCCCAGAAGACAAGGAGGAGTATATTGCATAACCCCACCGAGTCCTCGAGAGGCCATACACACACACACACACACACACACACACACACACACACACTCACTAGGACACCAGGCAAAAGTCTGACTGTGGACGATGACTGACTGGCGCTCAGATGTCCTGCCCACCACAAACATGACCCCACACCCCTGTGCCTGGGAGAGCACAGGTTTAGTCCCTGAAAACACAGACACAAGGACCCAGAGATAGGAGGATGCGTGGGAAACAGGGGGAAAGCTGGTCTGAAGATAGGCTTAGTATGAGGATGGGCTGTAGAGCAAATGCTGTTTTGCTCTTTTCTCATGTCTAACCTCGGAATTAAGGCTGGAAGGCAAGCAGAGGACATCTCCCCTCCCTCCTAAACCCCCTCCCACCACCAGAAAGTGAAACAAAAAGAGAAAGAGGACTGTTAAGGAAAGACATAGGACCTTTGGGTAAAGAGCCCCAGGGACCCAGCTAGGACGAGTTCTAAGAGGACAGAAAAGCAAGGAGAAGAAATAGTCAGAGAAGTGACACAGGAGAAGGTCCCTGATGTCTGGGTACAAGATAAGCAGCTTGCCAAGCCCATGGAAGTACAAGGGATGTGATGGAAAGAACATCCATCCCATCAGAGGACATCCTGACCCTTGCCGAGAAAGCAGTAGTCAGAATGGTGTTGAACCCTTGGCAGCAACAGCACACATGGGAAGAAAACAGAACCGTGCCTTCAAAATTCCAAGGGCAAATGATTTTCAACAGACTTTTGGACATTTTTTAATTTTAATTTTTTGGCCAGACGATCAACCACAGAATACCAGATAAGCATCGTTCTGGATAGGCAAGGACTGAAATAGCCAATCTCTGTCTATTGATGATTCATGTGTGGATAATGCTGGTGATAAGGCCTCAGAACCCAGGGCACTAGTCAAGCTGGAAGCCACTCCAGTGACCCAGGTGGAAGGAATAGTGTCCGGAGTCCCAGTTACAAAAATCAACATCTTCTGACTGGGGAGGCCGAAGCTGAGAAGGGTTTAGAAACAGGTGCCTCATGAAGTTTAATGGCAGGATGAGGGAGTAATTGCTAAAAATGAGTTTTACAGACAGGAAAATAACTGTCAGCACCAAAGGAAATACAAAGACAGTTCTCCAAGCAAAGATGTAATATGGCACAAATAACAAATCCAAGTGCAATCTAAGACACCTGGACTGACAGGGGTAGCCTCTGGCATTTCTGGAGAACGAAGGAAAAAGGCTGGTTACTGAAAAAGAAAGATGGATGAGCTCTCTTGTATGCATTAGGAGATGGGAAATGACGATTGGCTGGTGTCAGTAGTTTCTAGGTAAGAGTTGTAATCTTAGTGGTACATCTTGATCCTTGTGATTTGGGGTCAAGCTTGTGCTGCATTCAGTGTGTTGGGGCTTCTTGTTCAAGTGACTGACTCTCCTATGCCTCTAGGTGTCTTGGTGTAGGTCACAGTACATTCTTGCCTGGATTTTTTTTTTTTTTTATTTTTCAAAAGTTCCAAGTACCAGGAGAATTATGAGTGAGTGCTCAGTGTATGGCTTTCTTTGGCTCTATTCTGTCAGGTTTTGACGTGAGTGACTCTGTTCTGAAGCTGGCAACTTTCTCCCAGCGTTAGAGGTTATTGTGTGGGATGAAAATGTAAGCGTAAGTACACTGGTTTTTTAAGATACACTATGTTTGGGGCTTGTGAAGCAGGTCAGCAGTAAAGCACCTGCCCAGCATGTGTGAGTCCCTTGGTTTGCTCTCTACCACTGCAAAACCAAGAATTTACAAAGAAATCAAGAAATCCCCTGTGGTCTTGCGTGGCATGACTGAGTCTTTCCAACAGAAGTAGAAGCTAGGTTTGAAAGGGTCAAGCTCAGGAAAAATTTCTCCAGTCTGTGTTTAAAAAAAAAAATCTAGATTTTTACCACTTTCAGGTATTTAATAAATACAACATCTTTATTCTCCGCAGCCTGATGGTAAAGCCCTATTGCTAAAGACACAACTTATATATATGTCATTGAAGATGGAAGAATCAAGATGATGCCCAGCTAGAAGCTTCACCCCTATTGACTAGCATTCATGGTAATTGAAGATACATTGTATGTTAACAGAGGAGAAAGGTAATCACCAATATCACCCAGCTACAAACTCTGCAACCTACAACCTTTACTTGTAAGATATAATGGTGTAGTGGTGGCACAGATGCTTTAAGAGTAATCAACCACTTTTTAAAATTGGATCTAAGGTCCACTCCTTAAGATGGAATCCATATCTGACACTGTTCAAGTGGAAAGAATCTGAGACTAGATAGGTCATGGGCCCTAAGGGGGAACCTACTACTACTATTATTCTATAAAAGGAACACAGCAATAAAATGACTTCCAATGACATACTGCTATACCCATAGATCAGAGCACCAATCAACTCTCAGCAGAGAAGCTTCTTCTTGCAGTAGATAGTAATGAATACAATGACCCACAATTGGACAAAGTGCAGAGAGTGAGAGACCTTGGAGCACTGGGCTCTAAATGAACACCCTCACACAGGCATACATGTGGACAAAACACCAACACACACAAAATAAAAGTAAGTAACAAAAACTTAAGAAAATAGAGTATAAAAACACTCTTAGAAAGTAAAGACAAGTGATTTCACTCTACAGCTGAGAAGTGTGGATTGTAGAAAGGTTATAATACCAATCAAGAGTGACAGGAATGGCAGGTCTATTTTTCTACAGAAATCTATGATGATCTCTTTTGGTCCACCAGAGCTTGAGCATGGTAACCAAGCAACTTACCAATAGGACCAGCCGTAGTCCCATGTCTGGGGCCGCCAATCTTCTGGTCCCAGGTTCACAGTGATTTGAAAACTAGTTGTGTACATCATATGGGCCACCATGCCCAGGAGCCCTGTGTAAGTAAAGCTTTGTGAGCTATAGTTTAGAACACAGCACAATAGGAAATCTGTTCTACCCTGCATGTGTTGGATGCTGGGAGCACTCTGGCATCCACAGATCCTTATGTAGTATCAAAACTTACACACCCTTAAGCATTCCATCTGACATCTCACTCCCACAGTAGAAACTAAAGGGACACCCAGAAACAGGCCTGATCATAACCAAGAGGAACACAGTAAATACCAGGACCTGAGCAGGAATCTCCACATGTCCATGACCCTGCTCTTTGCTATGGAAGATCTAGCAACTGGATTTTATCTTTCTACTTACCGATGCTAAGTCCTAGGCAAGATGTGTTATGTTCATCAAACACAAGGATGATGATGCATAAGTTGGACTGATACATTAACAGAAATTTGTGTGTCTGTCTGGAGGCTGGAAGGAAGCCATATGTGCAGGGTTCTACCTTGGTGGAGACATTAACTTTATGAACCTTAGAAGGCCGCATTAAGTCATTTGGAGAGCAGAAGTAGCCTTAAAAAATAAGAGTTCTTTGTGGAACATTTATATCAAATTTTTGTAATAATTTATTGAAATGTATGTAGTAGGTACACTCCTCTTTTGTCTTCACCAGAGCTTAGCTATGACAGTTAACTTGCCAAAGTTAAGTAACTCTCCCAGGTTTACTTAATACACACCTGCTTTTATACAGGTATTATGTGCCAGAGGTCTGCCCCCAGGAGGATTCCTGTGTGGACTCAAAGCTAAACTCTCTGCTAAGTGAGGTCATTGCTGTTCCGAGCACCAGTGCAGCCTCTTGTCTGCTGTGACATAAACTGATAAGTGTTTCTCTCCACCTCTGCCCATCTTTTTCTCTTTTCAACACTATTTCCACCCAATGGAATCAGTCCAGTGACTTTTCCAGAAGACCAGCTGTCTTATTGAGCCAGCCAGTGACTGGAGGGAGCCAGCCAGCCTATTCTCTGGCTTGAGGCATCTTGTCCTGTCTGGGGTGGGCTGGGGGAAACAGCTCCTGCTAGAAGATACCTGCAAGCACCATGAGGATGGCCACTGAGGCATCCACCTTGAGCCAGTTGCATCCAGAATGGTAACAACTCACACTGAAGCCCAGGAAGATGACACCTGTCAGTATCAGGAAGACATCCAAGACTTCAGCCCCAATGGAGAGCCACAAAACACCTAGAAACAGAAAGGACAGAAATGTTGGGCATTCACAATCCATAACTGGAAGGAAGGCTTGATCCTTTGGTTTTATTACTAACACACTTTCTGTTCTTATAATAAAAGCCTGGAGGCTAGGCATTTTGTAAACAAAAAGGTCTCTTCAGTTCACAGTTTTGGGTGCTGTAAAGCCCAGACAGCATGGGCCTGGTTCTTGCAAAACTTCCTTGGCTATCTTATAACATGAGCTTGGTGTCATGGTGGGGCCATATATGAAAAGGAGCAGATGTGTCTCATTGTTCAGAAAGCTTAAGTTTTTAAAACCTTTTAAATGACATATTCTGTAGGTCTTTGAAGTGTTTGAAAATTACCTACCTAATTGAATTATATCTATGTATACCTAGAAAACTTAACATGATTATAAGTTTGACTATCATAGGTGACTAATTATTAATCTGTATTTCTTAATTATACATTAAAATTTTAAATGAGGTACATAAATATAATACCTTAAGTGAGAGTAGAAATATATACAGCATAACAAAATTAACCTTAAATTTATATCAATAAACTAAAATCCATAGCAATGTCAAACATTTTCAAACAAGTTGTTGTTCTTTAAAAGTAGGTTCATTAATCTACCCTTTCATCCTATCATATCTATATCCTCTATTTCTATATCAGCATCTTGGTGGAGTCTTAGGAAGTTGGTCAGTCAAGGGGATCCTGGGACCTCAAGGAGGATATAAAGACTGATGGGAGGGAAACATAACCAAAATCTTGGCATAAGAGCTGTAAGAGACTCCGGGAACGTCCAGCCCCCAGCTTACAAGTCAGCATGTTTTCATTACAATGGAGACATTGTCCATTGTAATGCACAGAGGCTGGGGAGGTGGCTCTGCAGCTAAGAGCACTTGCTGCTCTTGCAGAGGACCCGAGTTCAGCTACCAGCACCCAAGTCTGGTGATTCACAAGCACCTGTAACTCCATTTCCAGGGGATCCCCACTCCTTTCCTGGCCTCTGCAGGTGTCTGTCAAGAGGGGTTCAGATTCATAGACCCCCCCCCCCCAACACACAAATCAGAAATGAAATCTTTGGAAGAAGATACACAGACTTAACTATGAGGGCAGAAGGGTCTGAGCATTTAAGAGCCTTGGGTGGGTTCCAGGTCTATCAACATCCTTTGTGTCCATGCAAGTTGCTTGTGCACTCTTGCTGGGATGTGGGGTAGAGAAGGGTGGGTAGAGGGGACAGAAGGGAAATAGGAATTTGTAAAAGTCCCACTACCAAGCAGGCGAGTCAGGTGATGGGACAGAGGAACACCCGAGACTAACAGGATCCTCTCTGCAGCTTCATAAAGGCTCTGTTCCCTCTGGGAGAGCAGACACCAAGAAAGCAAGCCCTAGCTCCATGGATGATGGAGAGAAGGAAGCACACAAGGCAAGGTATTCCAGATCTCGTGTCTTCCTGACTCTGGCTTTGCTTCACCCGCAGAGCTTGAGATTGGCCGCCGTGGGAATATTTATGGCTTGGAAAACTGCAGCATCTACCGGCCAGTTTCCTGTCATCCTGGGAAGCTGACTACCATCTTCCGGCACACCAGGGATATAAGGCACACAAATGGAGCCTGGTTGACTTCATGGGAAAAACCATACCCAACCATCTCATCCTTTCCCTGCATCCAACAAAACAATAAGAGCCATTCAAATGGCACGAGGGACCCTGTCTGAAAGCACAATGCTTACCTTGTCCCTCGGTGGGCACTATCCCCAGGAAGCACCTGCATCGCTCACCTAGAAGACAAGGAGAACACAGCCAAGCACCGTTCCACAAACAGACAAATGGATAACAAAAAATGTGCTGTGCATACATGATTCTATTCAGCTATAAAGAAAAACGAATTTGCAGAAAATTGGGTGGAATTGGAAAACATTATTTATGAGTGGGAACCCAGACCCAGAAAGACAAATATCATGTATTCTTCCCAGGCATATTCTAGCATGTTACCCTGAAGTATGCATGTCCAGGTGGAAATAAACATTAGTACATGCAGAAATGTGGGAACATCCAACTAGAAAGGATCCCTCATGGCCGGGTGTGGGGGTTGGGCAAAGGGAATCTAATGGAGGGAGGGTGGAAATAGAGCAAAATGGAGGTGAGACGGTAGCGTGAGGAAGGGGGACAGGCAGAGGAAGTGGGGACAAAGGGAGGTCAGTAGTGACAGCAGCAGAAGACGATGGGCAGCACGTGGCCGATCAGCCACCAAGGTGTAGCTTCTGTGGCCACCCCCACAGGAAGTTTCCAGACTTCTCTGAGCCTGTTTTCTTGAGCTCAGACAGGGTCTAAGTAAAGTCCGTAGTGAAATGGTTATGAAAACATGCTGCAGATTGCCGACACGCTCTCCTGTTTAATCATCGAGTGATGGCAGTACAAGGATCTCTGTTTTGCAAATCTGAAAGTCATGCTCAAAGCAAGCTACAAAGTTAGTGGAGTAAGGGCTGGAAAGTGAGGTTTTCCGGGCTGTGGGTGTGACCCAGTAGAGTGTTTGCCTAGCATTGGTTTGCAAGGCCCTAGGTTCAATTCCCAGTACTGGAAAGAGAGGAAGGAAGGAAGAAAGGAGGGAGGGGGAGAGAAAACAAAAGAAAAGAAAAAGTGGGGCTTTCCTACCTGAGGGCTGGTACATTTTCCCATATCACTAGCTGCTCTCTCTCTTGATGTGGATATCACTCTATATAAATAAAACACTGATGGCCAGTGACCAGACAGGAAGTATAGGCGGGACAAGGAGAGAGGAAAATTGGGGAAACAGGAAGAAGGAGAGAGAGACACTGCAGCCACCGCCAGGACAAGCAACATGTGAAGACGCCGGTAAGCCACCAGCCACGTGGCAAGGTATAGATTTATAAAAATGGGTTAATTTAAGATACAAGAACAGTTAGCAAGAAGCCTGCCACGGCCATACAGTTTATAAGTAATATAAGCGTCTGAGTGATTATTTTATATGTGGATTGTGGGACTGCGGGGCTTGGTGGAACCTGGAGAGAAGCCCTCCAACAACACTCTCTACCTAATGCTTAGAGGCATTTGTTAGTCTGTTTTCTACTATAACACAATACCAAAGTTCAGATACTTTACAAAGAAAAGTAAGTATTTGTTAGCTCACAATTCTGGACTTTTAAGAGCAAGAGCCTGGCTTTGCTTGGCTCTGATGAGGGCCTGGCCTAGTCGAATCACAATGGCAGCTGGCATCATGGTGGGAGTGTGTGAGTACAAGAGACAGAGGGCAGGCACTGTATGACAGCGGGCAAGAGGGATTCACTCTCTCAGGAACTAACCAGGATCTCAGGACAAAGAGGGTAGCACCCATGACCCAATCATCTTTCACGAGGTCCCGCCTCGGAAAAATCCTACTGCCTTAAATCACTACCCGAGGATCAGGATCAGCACATGAACCTCTGGGGGACACCCTCAAACCACATTCCAAGCACACGAAAGGACTGAGTATCCTGAGTCTGAGGAGAGCTGTCTTTTCCAACAGTAATGGAGAGAAGCCAGGACCAGGGTAGGGGCAGGGGAAGCCAGGACCAGGGTAGGGTCAGGGTCAGGGCCAGGGTAAGGCAGGGGCAGGGTAAGGCAGGGGCAGGGTAGGAGCAAAGGTAGGGGAAGCCAAGAGCAGGGTAGGCAGGGTAGAGGAAGGGGCGGGGGCAGGGGGAGCCAGGAACCAGGCAGGGGCAAGGCACAGAGCACCGGAAAGCCAGCTGAACAGATTAAGAGAATTCCCAATAGCTTAGAAGGGCAAGTTTAGCTGGGCCCAGAGGGCTAGACCCGAATGACCCCTTGATTAATGTGAATCCCCAGAAACGGTGTTCCTTCTGAACAAAGCCAGCAGGATTAAGAAGAAAAATCTTTACAAATCCCATGAAGCCAGAGAGGCGGGTGTTACATAGCTTGGCAGGGCTGGGGCGGCCAAGAGGCACGGCAAGCCAGCTGCAGGAGCCCCGGGCGCTCGGCTCTGCCGTTCTGTCCTTGAATCAAGGCCCCGGGGCTACCCACATGCCCCCGTCTGAAAGCTCCGAGTTCAGCAGAACAGCTCAGGGTCTACTCAGGCACGTGCCATTGCTTCGGAGATTTGCCTAAGGAAACGGACACGTGAGCCTCGTCTCTGCCAGGAGCGTTCATTGCAAACCTTTATTTGAGAATGTGGAAAGAGAGGGGTAGACTCCCTTCTCAAAGCACTGAAGGGCCCACTTGCAGGGAGACGAGCTGACTCAGATAGGTAACCTTTTCTCAGTCAGGTCCCCTGATGCAAAACTGGGGTGTTGCGCGCCCCCCCCCCCAAGCTCCTTGGATGCCCTTGGTTAGGAACATCTTGGGAGCAGATTCCTTATTACCCGTGCATTGGGCCCATTCCACCCGCTCCCAACTCTTCACTGTTTGTATTACTTCCCATTCATTTCTGTCCTTACCTTCTCTTTCTTATCTACCATCTGTACTACTCATTCATTTCTGTCCTTACCCTTTCTCTCTCTCATGCCCCTAGCCTCTCAGGTGCTTGTGATAGCCCATGTACTCAGTGACTGGGTGCTGCGTTCCATACTTCATTGCCAACATGGCTTTACAGGCCTGTGTAAAGCTCTAAACAGATTTTTTTTTTAAATTGGGAGATAGAAAACTCCAAATGTCTCCCTTCACAAAAGCAAAGGATCTGCATGTACTGAGCTCCCAAGAGGACCTGACCCCAGTGCTGAGCTGAGCTCTAACGGATGACCCCTTGGTCAAGGCATGAGGTTCAAGGTCCCTGGCAAGCACAACTTCTTCATCCACTTCTGTGGCCACCTCCTGTGAGCTATTTGTGTTTGTAACTTCTAATACCTTTTTTTTTTTTTTCATATTGTTTTGTTTCTTGAGATGGGGTTTCTCTGTGTAGCTCTGGCTGTCCTGGAACTCACTTTGTAGAAGAGGCTGGCCTCGAACTCCCAGAGATCCATCTGCCTCTGTCTCCTGAGTGCTGGGATTAAGGGCATGCACCACCACAACTGGCCTACTTAGCTTTGACTTACCCTCTAATGTCTGGTGTTAATGAATTCCTATCAAGTCAAAATTGAACTCTAAACTTTTTGCTTTAGTTACACCCTGCAAAACATGGAGGTGATGTTGTGTCTTCAGATAGTGAAGTTTTTTTTTTTGTTTTTTTTTTTTGTTTTTTTCTGGGAAGATGTCTTCTTTCTGTTGTAATAAAACAGTAGCATTGTGGTAACACTTAGAAACCCTAACTTTCTTATACCCCAAGTATGGAAAATGTGAGCAGAGGAGTTTTAGATGGATGGGCAAAAAGCATTTATGGTACTTATCAGATTGCGGGGTACCAGCAGAAGTCAGAGTGAAGAGTGCAGCGTCCAAGTTCTTCAGCCTCTGCAATCTTCAGTGGGGTGCATGTGCTTCTACAGTGGAGTTTCTCACTATGATTCTCACATAAATAATAGAAATAGAAGCAAATATACAAACTTCTTCTTTTGGGAAGCACTGGGATCTATTATTCAGTTTTTTTAAATCATGGAGCTTCCCAGAGTTTTTTTTTTTTTTACATGCTAAAGACACTGTGAGTTTCCAAGAAGAAAATACAATATGCGATAGTTTCCAGTCTTGTTTGGGTATTCAAACTCTATTTTCTGCAGAGAACATCTCTGTGGACTGAGTTTAGGACCAGTCAGTGGGGTTCTTGTTGAAGGGTCTTCCCATCCTGAACTCAAGAACAAAGGTGCACAAAGTTTCGAAGGGACCAAGAAACACACCCTTAGTTTCTTGTCAGGATTGTGTGTGAGTCGCTAAGAACATCGGTCTTCCTTAAAATTCAGTATGTGTCCTAGATGATGTAGAAAAGGCCCTCTAACATTGCCATCCAAGTGGTGGTGGTGGTGGTGGTGGTGGTGGTGTGTGTACTCCCTGGGTTGACAGGAATGCCAATGGGACTTCCCCTAGAGGAAGGAGTTAAAAGAGCCTCACACAGTCTCTTAATGTTGCCCCCAGATCCTGTTTTAGGATGAGGACTATCCCCTCACACACACACACACACACACACACACACACACACACACACACACCGGCTGGTCAATGACTTTTTATCCGAAGTCTTGGGGATAATTTACAGCAACACCAGCTTAGAGTTGTAGTGACTAAGGGGCACCCACCGCAGGGCATGCAGATAGCCAGCTGATACATGCTTCTGGGCCCCCTTAAAGTCCAGTGTTCCTCCCTTTTCTTAAGTCCAGCCAAGGCAGTTTTTCTCACAGGCAAAGCTATGAGGAAAACCACTCCCAGCTCATGCTCCGCTGAAGGCCCCCTCCCTCTGACGTCACAAATAGCATGCCAATGCCAACGCAATGCCAGTCTCTCCAGTTAGGTTTTTCCCCTGATATAACAGAGGGACAGCTGCCCCAGGGACATGGAGGTATCATTTCCAAGGATGACACCTGAGGTTGTGGTCTCCACATATATGTATACACACACACAACCCTCCTCAACATGCCCAAACAGACATTCGCAAAAACTAAAACATGTGGGGGATTGGCACAACGGCTGTCTCCTTATGAAACCTTGTCTATACCTAAGTAGCATATCTTTCATTACCATTATGAATGGGCCTCCATCTTAACCATTATCACACCCTTCCTCATTTTACTTTTTTCTTAGATATTTTCCAGGACCCTTTTAGCTTTCAGCACTGTGGATCCCCTCTGTTAGTTCCCCTAGCCCTGGGCCAAGCACGGAAGTTGGTGAATATAGCCCATGACATTCCAAGTGCCTTCTATCCAGAAGGCTTTTTTCTGTGTCCTGGAGCCTGCTTCTCTCGCTGTGGTGTGTGCCATAGTCACCAGGGAAGCAAATTAGGCATAGAGGTACTCTAGAGAGATAAAGTTGAGTGGAATAGAGATACTAATGTTATGAGGGTGGGAAGAGAAACAGCAATTAGAAACTCCAGGGAAACCAAAAATCTGTACAAACAATGAATGTAATCAGAACATCCTTTCTGATGCTGGCTAGAATGAGCAACATCTAGTCAAAATTATTGGCTTATGATTTTAATAAAACAGTGATATTACTTTACCAGGAAGATAGCAGATGTTGTGTGGGGTGTCCTCACGGAGAATGATACATTTTATTTATTATAACACTAAGTCTAATGTCTAAAATGAAGATACCCATGTTTGTCCTTCATATAGAAACAGTTTGCCCCGAAGGAAGGGACAGAGAATGTAGGTTTTACTTATAAGTCTTTTAAAATGTGTGACTCTTATCTGTGCATAAATATTACCTTAGCTAAAAGCAAAACAAAACAAAAACAAAAACATCAACAGCAAAAAACCTACCCAACCAACCAAACAAACAAACAAGAGCGGGTTTCTAGACTCCAGCCCAGATCTATTGAGTTAGGATGCTGGGGCCGGGTGTCCGGATGTTGACATGCTACTGGAGCGATTCTGACTCATGCCATTATACAAAGCTGTGCAGATATAAGGCTATCCTCAGGTCGGGGGAACAGACTTGGAAACAGAAGTTCATAAGCCATTTGCTTATCGATGTGGTGTCTACAGTTCCCAAAGCAAAACCATGGGACTATCTTGGCGATCCCAGAGGATACAGGACCGATCACAAATCAAATGTAACTATGTGTGTGGGGGGGGAGGAGTGGGGGAGGTCAGAGAGAGTGAACTTTTTATGTTAGTACTCCAGAGAAAAGAGGACTTGGGAGGTCCCTTTGGTAGTCTTAGCTCCAGGTATGCTGCTGTGCCTGCATCACACGGAGCAAAGGCCACTTCGCCTGGAGGCTAAGGCGGGACGTTATTTGTCCCTCAGAAGCCCACTTGGATGGGGTTGGAGGTGGTTGTGCTGTGTCTTGGAGGACTGCCCCTTGTTGCAGTCTACTTAGGCTGCAAGAAAAATTTTTAAAATGCCACAAGATGGCGAAATAAACATCTCTACAAGAAATGCAGTATGTCTGAGGTCAGAAAATAAGTGGGGACTGTATGGGTGCCCACCCTTTTCCCTTTGGGGCCTTTGCTTTGAAAGCAGAGGAACTCCTCTAGCCCTGAGCATGGGCTTCAGCCAGCCTGTCTAACATCAAGGGTTGACATTCTTTCCTCTTCCGTTCTTTGTGAGGTCAAAACACTTGCTGGAAACTGTGCTCTATGTACGAACCCTCCCCTCCATCGTCTCTTTTTTCTTCTCTCACCATTTACATGATAAACTGAAGTCCAGAAGGTGTTAATGAGTCGGGGCTGACTCACAGGAGAGGAGGCGCAGTCTCCTGCTTCAGAGCTGAGGGAATGCTCTACTGCGCAGGCCTGTTTCAAGGGCTGCCCGAGACAAAGGTCCAACCTGTTATGGGCCTTGATTATGATAGATCTGGTAGGTGACGTAATGATGTTATGGTTTTTTTTTTTTTTTAGTTGTGAGCCTAGCCTGTAAAGGCTGAGTCATCCCTCCAGCCCCCCTTTTTTTCCCCTAAAGAGAACCCTTCTTTCAAGAGCCCGTAGAAGTGTAAGAGAGGCCAGAGTGATGGTTCAGCATCAAAGAGCGCTTGCTGCTCCCGCAGAGGACTTGGGTTTGGTTTCCCAACAAGTCAGGTGTCTCACAACTGCCTGTAACTCTAGAGAGGGTGTACACACACACACACACACACACACACACACACACACACACACACACACACACACACAGAGAGAGAGAGAGAGAGAGAGAGAGAGAGAGAGAGAGAGAGAGAGAGAGAGGCAGATTTATCTCTGTGAGTCTATATTCCAGGCCAGCCAAGGCTACCATGTTAGACCCCCATCTCCAGTAACAACAACAGTTTTCAAAGTGTAACAGAACCCTTAGGGATGCAGCTTAGAGTGGGTGGGGGCCACCGTTGATTCTTGAGAAACTGACAGACAGTGGCAAGTGGGTGAACACTTGTGCTTAATAAACAGTGTGTCAGTCACTACTGCAGACACTTGCCATGAATCTGCTCTGTGCTCTCTCCCTAGGAGTTAACACCTCCATGGTTCCCATTTCATAGGTGAGAAAATTGAGGCTCAGAGGTAAAGGACGTCCTTAAGGTCACATAGTTAGTCCATGGCAGATCCAAGATTCAGTCCCAGGCAACCTGGCTCTGGAGCCCCTTCTCAGAGCCATCCTGCACCTGTCAGCCTGGGGACACAGACTGCACTCACCTGTCCATCCTGCACCTGTCAGCCTGGGGACACAGACTGCACTCACCTGTCCATCCTGCACCTGTCAGCCTGGGGACACAGACTGCACTCACCTGTCCATCCTGCACCTGTCAGCCTGGGGACACAGACTGCACTCACCTGTCCATCCTGCACCTGTCAGCCTGGGGACACAGACTGCACTCACCTGTGCTGTTGAGACTTTCCTCACAGGACTGCCAGAGCCCCGCATGGAACCTGCGCTGGATGAACTTGTCGTCCCCCGTCTCCCAGATGTACTGGACAGCCTGGCTATCACCGTGCCTTCTTCCAGGGCTGCTGTTGGCCCGGCTGAAGTGAATGCAGTTCAGTCCCCCCAGGAGGTCCTGGCACAGTGGTTTCGTCATCCGCCGGATCCCCTCACACCAGTGGCTGCTGCCCATGGCCGTGAGGGAGAAGGCAAGCGCCAGGCAGATGGGGAGGAGGGTCAGTACCCGTTGCCACCTCGCCCTGTCCATGGCAGAATGAAGCTCCTAGTGCCAGCGTGAGCGAGGGCCCCCTCCTCTCTACTGTATCATGGTCCCCGTCCTCCAGCCCTGCCATCTGGCATCCTGACACAGCTGACGGTCCCCTGGGGAACCCGAGTATATTCCAGCATGTAGCGTTTGTGTAAGTACTGTGCCCTGAGATACCCTACTGTGAAGTTCAGAGTGGGCCTTTCTATCCTCCCTAGGATGAGCATGTGCAAGGGACACTGGCCCGTTTTCTAAATTGGTAGTAAACTATGCATAACAAAAATGTACTACCTTAACCGTAAGTGTACAATTCAGTGGCAGTGAGCATGGTCACATTGCTATGCAGCCCTCACCTCCATCTCCAGAGCTCCCCTCGGCTTGCAAAATCCAAAATCGAAGCCCTGTCACCATTAAACAACTTTCCATTCCCTCTCCTCCGAGCTCCTGGCAGCCTCCAGTTGTCCCTACTGTCTTGGAATTCTACAAAAAAGCCACATAGAAATGTTAACTATGCGGTATTTATTCATCCTTATTTCCGGATGTTTTCATGGCTTGTTTCACATAATGTGGCATCCTCAAACTTCATCATGTTGTAGTATCCATCAAAAACTTCATGACTCTTTGCACGGCAGAGTAATATTCCCTTGTGTTTAATGTATCACGACTAGTTTGTCTGTTTATCTCTTGATGGACAGCTGGGTTGCTTCCTTTGACAATTATAGAGAACATTGAATTTGACCAAAGGCCGAGACTATTTGGGTGGGTGTCAGGATGGTCCACTCCACTCTAACTTTTGGAATTGAGGAGGGCCTTTGGTGTTAGATTCAGAAGCATGAAATGCTTTCTAAAAAAAATTAGCTTACAAATAATTAGGTTTCATTATGACATTTTCCAAACAAACTTTGCTTTTGTTGTTTCTCTTTCTACCTTCTCTCCCATCCACCCTCCTCCTGCCCTCCCACCCCCAGTCACTTCCTTTTTACTCCCAAGACATATGTGATCTTTTGTCCTCTTCCTCCACGTTCCCCCCCTCATGGTCTGCCGTCTAGTTTCCGTAGTTCACACCCACTCTCACAAACCTCTCTTTGCATACATAAGCCTTAGAAGTTAGGATCTGCATGTAAGAGTGAACATACAAGAAATATGGAAACTTGGGGAATTTCTGGGCCAGTTTCTTACCCAGCCCTGGGAAAGAGAGACTGCAGAGGACTGACGTTTAGCTCAGGGACTCAGAGGAGCAAGACACAGGCAGTTTGCCTCAAAGTCTGTGTGTTGTGCAGAGCGGGAGGGACATGTGCTCATCTGGCTGCAGAACTTCACACCTTCCAGGGGACTCAAAGCCCTTGGGCCATCACGCACATCCTCACTGCAGGAGGGGTGATGTTGAAGATCCTTAAGTCTGTGGGAGGGTAAGGCTAGGCCCCGCCCCTTCGTGGCCATGTCTCCAGTAGGGTTGGGAAGGAGTGTGGAGCCTCCCAGGAACCTTGTCTTTTACTTAGGTCTAAGGAATAAAACACAAACTAAACCAAACGTTTTTAGGACGAGGAAAGAAAAGGCAATTAGAAACTCTGGGAAAAGTGAAAATTTACATAAGAAATTCAATAAGCCTGAAGGCAGGAAGGAACAGGGAGCCTGTGTGGCCTCGGAAGATTTTGGGCTCCTCATTACGTGTGGAGCAGCCCTGGAGATGTCCAGATGTAAACGGGCAGTGACGTTTGTGTCTGTCTCCTCTAATCTGTTCTTCCCTGCTGGCAAAGCCTGAGGACCTGTGCTCCATGCTCTTGGTAGCCTTAGAAACCACACAGTGCCCTCACAGACAGGCTTACCACATTTTGTCACTAGATGGCAGCCATTCCAATAGGTAGCAGGTGGGGAAGCGGTACACATTAGCCAAGGCATGTCCTTTCAGGGGGGGAAAAGTCAGGAAAAATGCTTTTGAGAACCATTTAAAGAAGCAAGGTGGAATATTCATACAAAGCAGACATTTTTCTCCCCCATCATGCAACCTGGAAGTTCCCCTTTGATGTGTGTAGAATAGCTTTACAGCCACATCTCTCTCTCTCTGTCTCTCTGTCTCTGTCTCTCTGTCTCTCTGTCTCTCTGTCTCTCTGTCACACACACACACACACACACACACACACACACACACACACACACACACACACACTTTCCTTCCTCCCTGCCACTCTATCCCATTCTCTGTGTTCCCAAAGAGACGACCACATTGACTCTGGAAATCACACTGGCACAAAAGCCCATCTGGGAGTCCTTTCCAGACTGATCTTTTGACTATTAAGGTTTGAATGCTTGCCACATGAGGGTTTTAAGATTTCCAGGGTCCTTTATCTAGTGGTGTTCATGCGTTTTCCCCTGAATGTTCAGAATTCACAGCTAATGGAAATGAGCTATGATTTGATTCAAATGTGTAAAAAAAAAAAAAAAAAGAAGAGGTGGAAGAGGAAAGAAGGGAGGGGGAAGGGAAGGAGGGAGGGAGAGAAGGAGAGGAGGAGGGAGGGACACAAACCTGCCTTTCCTGACTCTTGCCTTTCTGACATTTTGTCTATCACCTTCCACTTGGGCCTCCAACTGGAAAAGGTGGAGAGAATTCTGGGAGTCGTCCAGACAGAGGAGGGCTGAGGGACCCACGGAAAGCCTTAGAGACAGAGACGAGCCTGCTACTGGCTAGGAGTTTGCTCTGAGGCCAGAGTGGTAAAGAACAGCTCCTGACCAGGTAGCCGTGATCAGGTAACTTGGCTAGAAGGCTTGGCTCTGTCTTTAACTTGCTGTGTAGCCTTGCACAAAAAAACTTAACCTCTCTGAACCCCACTATTTCTCAGCTCTCAGATGAAGAAGTAATGGCACCTTGGGAGGATACTGTGAGTTCAAGTGAAACAGGACAGGGGATGGAAGATATTGTAACTGTAAACTGCAGTGGGAAGGTAGGGTGTAGGTTAGTAAGTGGTGGGTCATGAATTCCATGGAAGTATCCAGGTGATCAGAGCAACATTGTGCTCAGAGCACAACAGCCTGCTCCCAACACGTGGGCAACTGGGAGGCACCAACCTCTGCGCTTTCTACCCATTGTTTTGCTATTGTGTAGATATAACTCTCAACACTGAATGGGCTTTTGCTACAGACCTTGGGTCTGGAGGTGTTGGCTGTGAGACAGGCAAACTGTCCTTGTTCCCTTGGCATAATCAGAGCTCAGAGGTGGCCCTGCCTTTGTGGCTAGCCTCAGCACAGTTTAGAAAACTTTGATGCCTCAGAAAGAAATGCTGGCATAAAAGATACCCACCTGGCATCCCGACCCATCCTCTCCAGCTGTCCGAACCTCAGTCCGGCCCTGTGCATGGAGCAGACTCCTCGGGATGGAAAGCATGCCTTACTTTCTCTTCTGGGCTTGCTGAGGAAGTCCCAGGCAGCCTAGCCGTCTTGGGGTAGGTCTGGGAAAAATCTCCCAAGATTTCAGGAGGGGCAGGCGGGGGATGAGAAACTTGGAGATTCAGTAGATCGCTGTAGAGCAGCTCAGACACTCGGCGGCCTGCAGGGGACTCGTGCAAACACTTCCTCTCTGGACAAGGAGGAATGCAGGAGGCCACCGCCTGCGGTACATCTTGGAGTGCTGGAGGGATGTGCTTGCACTTGTGAAGGGGCGCCCCGGAGGATGAGGCCCCAACCAAGCCTGGCAGTGCCCAGTAGAACGAGAGAGGGGCCCGTACCCCGGATGCGGGCACAGCCGGTGGGCACCCCTGCGGCCCAGAGGACCGGTCCTCTCCAGTCCCACGGGATGCGTCTGCTCTGGGGCCCTAGGAGGCTCTTCCTCACCCTGCTTCTGCTGGTTTCCATCAAGCAAGTAAGAGCAGATTCTATTCCTCATTCTTCATGTTAATATTATCAGTTGTGCATGTTTTCTGATTGTAGAAGCAATTTAGGCCCCTTGTAGGCAATTTGGGAAGAAGAAAACCATATTAAGAAAATGATGCTCAGCCGTAACCACAGCGTCCTATTCACTGTTCATATTTTGGCTCCCCCCGCCCCAATCTCTTGTCTGTGCATTATTTGCAGAGCTGAAATAATGAAGCGCAAATTATTTGTGTCCCAGTCTCCCCTTTACATTCTTCTAGAAGCATCTTCCACGTCCACTTTGATGAGTGGCTGCTTGTATCCCCCTGTACACTCTCCCTGGTTTGAGTGCTCCCAGGAAGTGCACATTCCCGGGTTTCAGTGGTGACAGGGAGTGTGCCTTTTTTTTTTCTTCTTTTCTCTTTTCCTTCGTTCCTATTGCAAATGCTTAGAATTTTTTCTTTATTTTATTCTATAGTCTATAATATTAAAAGACACAGAATCCAAAGACCTATCAGTGTAAGTTACAGATCACAGTGATCCCACCAACTGGAACTCCCCCTCACTCACATTTGGGGGCTACACACCCAACACTTTCCCACTGTTCACTTACATCCAAGTGAAAACAACAAGTGATGCTTGCTATATTTATTTTGTGGTCTGATTTTTAGCAGCAAACACATAAAGAGCATGAACGCACCAATAGCCAAGTGGCACTGAGTTTGGTATCATGCATCCCCGCTTCTGTGATCTCGTTCTGTGCTCTCAGTGCCCCTGTGAGGGAGACTCTCTTGTTAACCCCATTTTACAGAGGAGGAAACTGAGCCTGTGGGGGTTGTCACACTGCTTCACATTCATCAGTGCAGACCCACCGTAGGACGGCGAGGGCTCTCTGAGTGTGTGAGCACGTGCTTAACTGATGCCTCTAGTTAGGCTTTTCAGTAGCTCGCTTTATTCTTATCGGAGGAGGTTAGCCCTGGGCCTTCTTCCCTCTCCAAGGTCTCGTTTCTTCAGCGCTGTGGTGGAAGGGACCCTGCCACTTACCTCGGTAGAGAAGACACTGTAGGGATCGGCCGTCTTTCCCCTTCTGCTTCCTAGCCCTCATACGCAGCTTCAGAATGAAAACAGCCTGAATCCAGGGAGGGCAGAGGTGCCAGGTCTCATAAATGTCCCCTTTCCCAGCCCTTCTGCCGGAGACTAGACAGGCCAACAACATTGCTGCTGACTGGCTGCATCTAAGCTCTCCCTCGGGCTGCCTTCATCTTTCATGTCCTGTCAGCTCGGGGACAGTTGGTGGTCTTGGGGAACCTTGCTGTGGTGGCAGAGTCTTACGAGGAGACTCTATCCCCAAGGAGCAGCTGACCTTGGCCTGCTGTTTGCACTGTGACTGGTGGTGCCGTTGGAGGGGGAGCTGGTGGCATGCCATCCTTGCTTGCAGGCTCTGGGTATCCCTCTAAAACCCCAATGCATCCGGCTAACTGCTGCATTCTGCTCAGTTTCTGTTCACATGTGTCCAACTGTCCAGCACCCACCCACACTGCTGCAGCCCTGGCCGCACCACTGGAAGATGCCTCCTTACACCTCCTCCTGTGGAATGCTCACAGGCAGCCCGTGAGAAGAATATTACTATTGAACCCATTAAACAGATGGGCAAAAAGCTCCAGGGAGTTACACGATTGCCTTCCCTCACGTACACTCATGAGCCCGGGAGCCATTGTGTCTACCCGGCGGGTGGTGGCCCTGTGTTCTGTCTTCTCTAGCACTCTTGGGAGCTGTTGACATATGACTATTTATATATAATAACAGCAGCGCCTGCAGTCCTTCAGGCCGGCTGACAATGCTGACCAAATCATACCTAGCCCTTTTACTCTGGTGTTTTCATATCAAAACTGCACTGGGGGTAGCGGGTGTGTGTGTGTGTGTGTGTGTGTGTGTGTGTGTGTGTGTGTGTGTCCTTGACCCTTGTCGCTTGGACTGTGTGTTCAGAGACCCTGGCTCTGTCTGTTCTGCAGCATGTGGCTGTGATGCTGATGAATCTCCCCTTGATTATCCAACTTTAACCTCAGAGTCTTTAGATGTTTATACATTACTAGGCTTTGCGTAGACATTCGTGAAATTCGCTCACACATGAGTTCCCTACCTGGAGATATAAATGACTGTGGCGTGTGTGTGCTGGCAGGAAGTCTTCATAAAAATTCACCTAATGAGAAATTCTCAGAGATACTTTAATTTCTAAATGCAAGTAGCAGAGTAGTGCTAGCTCACACCCACCCACTTACTCATTTACCTCATTAGGCACAAAAACTATTAAAGGGACTCGGAGAAGTGGATTTCATACATTGATGGTTGATGTATGAAATGGTGCAGGGTTAGAAAAAATTAAATTGGCAAGGATAAGCAGTTTGGTGGAAGCTTTTAAAAAACCTTTAAAAATGTGTATATTCCCTGACCCAGGAACTGTGATCCACATGCACCCTACAAAGAAAGGTCTAGCTAGGAGGATTTTCATCATGGACACCCATTAGCAGCATCCGAAAGTAACTTTGACTTTCTATGCTGGAGGATTTAAAAATTAAATTATAACACATTGGCTCCCCGAACTATGTGTGGCAATTAACGGGGTATTGAATAAAAGCAACAATAAAGCAGTTTTAAGTACATCTTGAAATGGATGTGTTTTCTAGGTGGAAAAATAAAGTTTGCGTAGCAATATGGCTTCCTTTTTTTGGTTAGAATAAAACAGAACAGAAAAAGAAGCAAGATGAAACATGTGTGGAAAGAAGGGTCTAGAAGGGAAGGTGCTCCCTGGGGATGAAGGTTGTGATCCCCCTTTCCCCTGTTTCTGGTTCCCTGTGCCTTTCCCTTTCTTTGTTCTGTGGTGCACTCATTCTCTAACAAAGGAAGAAAGGTTTTTCCGTAAGCAGGTCAATAAAGGCTCTCCTCCCACACACACCTTCTTGATTTCTTCTCAGTTATGGATACATGCTGCCTATGCAAGGAAAGAGGAATAAAGGTCAGGGAGGACCTCTCTGTGCGTCTCTTCTCCACATTACGCTGGGAACTCAGCTGAGGTTGGCTTTAGACATGCCTCTCATCTTTCTGATGCCTTTTAAATAAGTTCCTGGGAAGGCCGAGTTTGTCTAGCTCCCCTAGGCTGATCACATTTAGTGGTTTGTTTTGTTTTTGTTTGGTTGGTTTTTTAGCTCTAATTTGTTTTCTGCTGTGTGTGTTTTTGTGTATTGTTTGTGTGTACGAGTGTGCATATGCTCAGGCCAGAGGTTGACGCCAGGCATCCTCCTCCTCCGTTGCTCTCCGCCTTGTTTTTTGAGACAGGGTGTCTCACTGGTGCAGGATCTCACTGAATCGGCCAGACTAGCTAGCCTGCAAGATGGGGCTCCCTCTGTCTCCTCCTCCCTAACTCTCGGATTACAGGCATGTAACTCTAGTATTACAGGCATGTAACTCTAGGATTACAGGCATGTGACTCTAGGATTGCAGGCATGTAACTCTAGGATTACAGACATGTAACTCTAGTATTACAGGCATGTAACTCTAGGATTACAGGCATGTGACTCTAGGATGATTACAGGCATGTAACTCTAGGATTACAGGCATGTAACTCTAGGATGATTACAGGCATGTAACTCTAGGATTACAGGCATGTGACTCTAGGATTACAGGCATGTGACTCTAGGATGATTACAGGCATGTAACTCTAGGATGATTACAGGCATGTAACTCTAGGATTACAGGCATGTGACTCTAGGATGATTACAGGCATGTAACTCTAGGATGATTACAGGCATGTAACTCTAGGATGATTACAGGCATGTAACTCTAGGATGATTACAGGCATGTAACTCTAGGATGATTACAGGCATGTACCCCCCATGCCTGGCTTTTTCCATGGGTGTTGGGAATCCAAACTCTGGTCTTCCAGCTTGTGTGGCAAAGCATTCTACCAACTCAGCCGACTCTCCAGCTCCCGCTTTTCTGCTTTCTCCATCACCATCGGTCCCGGCAAAGAACAAGGGAGCCAGGAGAACTTTAGTCCCAAGACTGATTTCATAGTCTCTCCTTTAGGTGGGTCTGAGGAAGGGGCCCCAGGGCACAAATAGCCCTTTAGGCAAGGGAGGGTCTGACTTTCATGACTTTGAGGATTATGGAAACTTGTTGATTAGTTATTAATTCATCTGCTGAAATTTTTGAAAGAAAATATGAGTCAGTCAAGCTCCGATTAGGATGCTTATTTCATTAAACGATATCTTAATGAACTTACTTGGTGCCTCTTGGGGTCCAACTAGAAAGGAACTTTATTAGCAGAGATTCAAAACTCACTGGAAAATGAAGCTGAGATAGTGCCAGCTATTGTATCCTTATGGTTCCTCCTTATTGGTTAATCTCATGGTCCCCAGACTGTGTGTCAAGATGCCCAGGACACCACGGTGAACTCAGTGGGTGCTATGAGAAATTTTAATTTTTGGAGGAAACAGTGATTGCGTCACCTTCCAGACACCATGCAAACTCTTAGCTCAACATATTCATGGCTTCTTCTGTATTTGTAGTGCTGGGATGGAACCCAGGCCTTGCACATGTCAGGTAAGCATGGGGAGGAGCTACAGCCTAAGACCTGAATTTAATTCATTGACAGGGTCTCATGTAGCCCAGGCTGGCCTTGAATTCACAGTGTAGCTAAGGTTGGACTTGAACTCTTGATCCTCCTGCCTTCCCCTCCCAAGTGCTAGCTGTGCTCCATAACACTGTGTCTGCTTGACTTACTATTAAACCAGGAAAAACATGGTGGTCTGCAGGTACTGTGCTAAAAAAAGCAAGTACCAAACAGAACAGAACCAGCATGGAACAGGAAATGGAGGTGGTGATGTCTAATCCCATCCTAAAGTTTGAGAAATTGTGCAATGCCCGATAGGTTCAAAGTTGTTAAGATATAAATATTTACAAACTGTTGGGACTTACTTACTTAATAAACAGGACCTTAGCTTTTTTTTTTTTTTTTTTTTTTGGTCTGGGAATGCCTTGGAAAATTACTGAGATAGTTAAGGGTGCCACAAACTGAGAAATTTTGGAAACCTATGGACCAATGACGACAGCACAAGCCCTTTTCCAAAACGTGTTGTATATGTGCATGTGTGTGTGTGTGTGTGTGTGTGTGTGTGTGTGTGTGTGTATGTGTGTGTGTTGTGATCCTCTAGGAAAGATATAGAAGGAACCCACAGACCTCACTGGGATTGCCAAGGTGTTGGGGGAGGGGTGTACTGAACAGAGGAGGGAGAGCAGATTAGACAAACTACTTAGGTGGCCAAACCAGACCACCCATTAGTTCTAGACGGGCTCACTATTTTGGGGACAGCGGTTGGTTGCATATGTTTAATTAAACTTGAATGTCTTCAGGGGGAATATTTCCCAGTTTTCTAGAGGCTGCTCTGTACCTCACTGTTGCACCTATCGTATGAATCTTTAGCAAATTGTGAATCTTCGGATCCCCCTACTCCTCCTCAGCACAAGGGCTGACACACAAAAGTGTGCTTCAGCAAGATGTCTCCACTGAACCGCAGAAGAGAAAGGCCCTTTGGGAAATGGAAAGAAGGGGGTCTAGGTTCACAGCAAGGGGCTGGTAGACTAACTTCCGTTACTGGAAAGCTCTCAAATGAGCTGCATCCCCAAGATTCAATGGACAAGACAGTCAAGGTCAGAAAGAAAAACATCCCGAGGCCTCAGAACAGGGGTGTGTCTCCTTGGTGGTTCTGGACACACACACACACACACACACACACACACACACACACACACTCAGCAAGATGCTTTTTTTTTTTTTTTGAGGAACTGCATGGTCTCAGGAGCACTCAAGCATTTCTGTGCAAGTGTGTGAAAGTTTGGCCTGACTGTTTTACATTCCCTTGAAATGTCACCTTAAAGATTTTGGAAAAAAAATCATATTTTTGTCAAAACAACTATAGTTATATTATGAAGTAAATGCAAAACTCAGAATTATTTTTAAGTAGAACATAAGACACCAAGGAAATTCTATTTCTTGGTATGGGCTATTTACTTCAGAAGGCAATTTAAAGACCAGGGTGTGAGAAGACAGGACCACAGCTGGACTCGCAGCTACTTGGTAATGATCTTTTTTTGTTTGTTTGGTTTGGTTTGTTTCTAAGACAGAGTCTTACCATGTAGCTCAGGCTGGCCCAGGACTCATAGTCCTCCTGCCTTAGCCTACTGAGTGCAGAGATTTCAGGCGCACACCACCATGCCTGGCTGTGACCATGTTTCTGTGTGCTTAGGTTACAGGATCTCTCCTTGAGGAGACAACTCGGAAGTGGACTCAGTATAGGGAGAAGTGTCTTAGAGACTTGCTCAATAAACCTTCTGGTAAGCATGCGCCTTAGTTACCTGTGACTGTGTAACAAGCTGCCCTCAATCATGGTGGCTTAGAACAATGTTCGCTTGGATGGGACAATTATAAAGTCTAACCAGGCTGGGGGGGGGGTTGATAAATATAGACTCACTTCGTATGCTAAGATAAGATGGACTGTATGTAGGTGAAGTCGCTCTGATTGAAGCAGTCTGCCACAACACACTTACTGCCTTGCCACCCAGCATGAGTGACTCCTGTAGGTTGACCTGGGAAGCTATTTAGGTATGTGGAGTTCCCCATCTCTTGGGGGTGTTAGCTGGGTCTGAACAATAACACAACTTCTCTTTTCCAGTCTACACTATGTTTAGAGCATTCTAGCAAGTGTGTTGTAGGTTAGCCAGTCCACAGCCTTGCCTGTCCATATGTTGACATACTAGGTGAATACACATACTACATCCACAAAAACAACAACCACAAAAACAAACAAACAAACAAACAAACAAAATCCAAGCCAATCAATGAAAACAAAACCATAAAGTGCTTCTGAGCATCATGCATGGATAACAGATAAAGACTACCCTTCATCCTCCTCACACCTGTCAATCATTTCATTTGGTTGCCCAGCAGTGCTAGAAGCTACTCTCTTTTCCCTGCTTACCTGACCCAAAGCCAGCAACAGCCTTCAAGAGTCACCCCTAGCCCTTTGTGAAGACCCCTTTGGCCAGGCTTGATGCCAACTACAAAATCCACTTTTCACTTCAAGGGAATCCTACTTCTGAGGTCAGAGTAGGGCAGGTCATCTTCATATGGAGCAGGACTGTGAGCAGAACAGCTAGGTAAGCAGAGCAAGTGTTTTTCCTCGGCAACCAGGTTGGCAGTGACCCTAAGTAGAGAAGTAGCTCATAGCTGGGCCAACCTGGGTCAGGTCTATACGGTTTTAATGCTAGGAATCTGCTTGTTTACCTCAATAAGCCCTTGGGTTCCACCCTAATAAGAAAGAGGTGTGAGAAGGGTGGTGCTTGGCTTCTGAGAAGTCCAGGAGCTTGAGGTATGAAACACCTCCATTGAGTTCTAGGAGGTCTGTCAGGCTGTGTTCTAAGTTTGGACATTCTAGTTATCAAGAACTGATATATAGATCATCTCCTGAATTTAAGATGATCCAAGCTCCTCTAATAATTATTGAACTAATATTCAAATGGAGAGCTACAGGGATAAATTCTCTACACATATGTAGAATAGTGCTAGATATAACCAGGAGGTGCAGCTCCACAGAGCCCCTTAGATCCATCCATCATTTTGCAGTAATTCTGTTCTACACTCAACGCGGTGAAAACTTGACCATCACTTAACTATGCAATAAAAGTCACTGGCTGAACCTCCAAACAGCTTTCCCCTGACCTGAGTTCCCATGAGTTTAGTTAGTAAAAAAACAAAGTAAAACCAGCATGACATGTCCAGTGACTGGAGGTCAAATAGGGTAGACAAAGGCAGTGTTGGGGGCTACATTCAGCATCCCTGTGTTCCCCAGTCACTCTTCATTCTTGACTGCTCTGGAGAGAAGGATATTTGTGTTGGTCTCTGCAAGGGTTGCATCAGCTTCCAAAGATGGGAAAGTGGGCTCTAAGCTTCTGGAGCTTTTGATTCTATCAGAAGACTCCGTGTGAGAACACTGACATTTGTTCCGCCTTCTCTTCTCCCCACAGGTATATTTTGCAATGGAACATTCGATAAGTTGGTGTGCTGGCCTCATTCTTCTCCTGGAAACGTCTCTGTTCCCTGCCCTTCATACTTGCCTTGGTGGAGTGAAGGTAATGGGTCTCATCTTCCTCTCTGACAGTTCCTTTGAAGGACAGATTCTCCTGGTAGAGCAGCCAGTGGGAAGTTAGGCGGAACTCTAACCAAGAGATTCTCCTAAGATTTTCATGCCTCCTAAAGGTATTCTTGTATGATCTCTGTATTGTATCTTATTTCCTTGCCTCTGCCCCTTCTATGCACTGGGAAGTAAACCCAGGGTCTCATGCATGCTAGACAAATGTTCTATCACTGAACTATACCCTTTATTCCCCGTCTTCCTGTAATTTGTAGGCTCCTGTCTGCTCCACTTATACAGTACTTTTGGGCTAACATATAGATTACAGTCCAGATTCAGCTCCCATACAACCTGAGTGTTGTGGGAAGGATGCAAGGGTTTCAACCTTGGTCATTTGGAGGAAAAGGACATGAGAAAGACTGGGAAGCTTTTATTTGTACAACGTATGGCTTCTTGTGCAGAGAAAAATAATTTCAAGCCTTTCTTTACATCAGCTTTGAAAGAAGTATCATTAAATTGGTGTTGTCAAAGCATGGAACTTGGATGGAGAATTCAATAACTTTCTAGACAGGGAAACCACAGCCTTGGGGTCTCCAGGAACATCTCCCAACAGAACAGAGGGACTGAGTTTGACTTCTGGGCTCTGAATTCCAAGGGATGGTACTAAAGAGCTTTCTGGGCTCAGAGAGGTCTAGAAGGTTCAAGAAGACAGTCCTCATGGCAACCAGCTCCAAGAGAGACAGGAAGAACACTGGCTGTGAAATTGGCAGCCTGGAAGTCAGAAAAGGCTGTAAAGTGAATTGACTCTCAAGATCATTTTGACAGAGCTTGAACCTAGTAAGCTCTTCAGAAGTAAGAGCTGAAGTGGAGTCCCAAGGTTGAAACCCTGGCTGCCCATAGATCATTCAGATCTCCATATACTACAAGGTCATCCACGGTGCATGGACAGACACAACCTCTAGCTCTACCATCTTCTTGCTCCTTCTCAGTAGCTGAAAAGTCCAGATTCATTCCACCTAGGGAAAAAATGTGGTCCTAAACCCAAGGCTACAAAGAAGTTAATTTGGGGTCTTAGTTGCTGGAGTGTGCTAAATGGAATTTGGTTTGTAAAACACGGGAACTGACTCTCTCATTCAACATTTTTTTTTTGCATTCAATTTTAGAATCTAAATGGATTTCTAAAGTCCAAAAAAGAACATGGAGGCAATGGAAGGGTTTGGAAAAGAATCTTCCCAAATATCAAGAGGCGCAAATGAATTCTTTGAGATGGGATTATAGAAATGAGTTTATGGTGCACAGAGGGAGTCAGATGAATGACAGATGGGTTGTCTGGGATCTAGACCTGACCAGCGAGGCTGGGTGCTGATTGTGAAGGAAACCGTAGTGCACTGTAGGGCAGAGGAGAATGACCCAGAGCCACAGAAGGCGTCAAGGCATGAGAGGGGCGCAAGAGAAATGCAGTTTGGGAAGTCATCATTTACAGCATGGGCTCTTGAACTGGGAGACGCAGAGGGGGGATTATGAGGGAGAGTCTGGGAGCTACCAGAACAGTCCACAAAAAGAGGTGGCATTGGTTTGGGTTCAAGCAGAGTCGGAAATTGGAGAGAAAAAGAAAAGTTTAGAGAAAGTATTGGAGGTAGAATAGCTACATCAGACGGAACAGAAACTGAGGGACAGAAGGAAGTGGGAAATAGATTAGGAGAAACAAATGCAGGAGCCTCCTTTTTCCCCATTAGGCGTGGCCTTCTGTTCCCCCTGGCCCTGTGTTAACTCCACATCATCTGGTGGGTACCTGGTTCTCTTCCATTTCCTCCCTCATGGTGCTGTGGTAGCTCAGCAGCCTCATCTCATCTAGCTGCTTCCTGGTATCCTTATTGCCCCCAGCCTCAGATCTTACCCCCTGCCACCACCTCCTATAAAGCTTTATAAAATGCCAGCCACTGTTGGCTCCCCATCTCGAGAACCACGAATGGCATTTGTGACCTTCTGCAACCGGGCCCTGCTGACCTTCTGTGGCATCCTGTCCTGCTTTCTCTCTTCCCCTGCAGCCAAAATGAATAGCTCCCAGGCTCGTCCATCTGTTCAGCGGTTGCTACCAGACATTTCGGTCCTTACCTACTACCTCAGTTTCCATGGTTTCCAAAAGAAATTAGGAACTAGAAATTATAAAAGGGAAGTAGATTGACTTACAATTTGGCCCAGCTCAGGTTGGCAGGAAAGATTCAATTTCCTCAACACCATGACCGTGGTGACTTACAACTTGTAGGAAACAGTCAGAAGATGCATCCATCTAACAGACAGCTCAGCCATCCTTTCTTGGAGGGAGGTGATTCAGCTCTAGGTGGCCTCCACTATCTCTGTTCCCTGTTACATAGGGCTTTTTATTCAATTCAGGCCAGAGCAAAGTAGGGTAGACATTGTGTCTTAAAACCCTCTATTTCTGAAAAGTCTCAGGGTCTTATGGGATGGTGGGTGTGAGATTCCCCACCTGTTCCAGCCCTGGCAGAGTTCTTTGTCTCTTGGCCCATTTCTTTGTGAGGTGCAGGGTCTTTTACATCTTTCTTTGGAGGCAGTTTCAAGCTCTGGTTCCTACATACCTGTTAAACATACCAATTTTGCAATTGAAAAGAGGTGTTAGCCTCATAGCCCAAAGGAGGGACATGAGCATTCCTTTCTTTCCCTCTGGGACCATAACTCATTCTTCCAGTGTGGGATCACGGCTACACGGTCCTCATACCATGATGGCTGCACTGTACCCACTCCATTATAGCCGGGTATCTCCATCCTATGATGGCTACTCTGTCTGCACCCCATTATGGCTTCACTGTCCCTAGCCTATGCCTGTGTTCCCTCTTCTCTTCAGGATACCCTCTTAAAGCTCTACCTACAAGTCCAACTTCAATTCTCACTTTGAATTTCCCATCCTTCTAGAAAATTCTTCTGGCTTCTCCCCTGAAGTCAATGGACCCTTGTCTTTCTGGGGCCTCTCTTATACATGCACAGCCTCTGTCTTAGCATTTATAACAGTTTATGACACTTTCATGTGCATTCTCCCAGCTCAACTTCGAGCTGTGTCCTCAGCAGAGCATTATGACTGGCGTGGGCAGCACAGGTTCCAAGTGGCATTATTGTCATCTTTTCATTTAACCCTATCTAGTAAGTACCCATTGTGTGCTGACCACCATTTTTAAATGTTCAGGATCTATTAGTGACCAAACCAGAATAAAATCCCTCTCCTAAGGCTCACATTGTAGGAAGAAGGGAAGACAATGATCATGGGCATCCTCTGTAAGTATAGATGTGATATACTGTAGACTCAATGGAGCTGGAGATGGAATGGGAAGATTGGGGTGGGGGCCATGGGTAGCTGAAAGATGATTCAATGGCAAAGTGATACCTCATTGAAGACTTAAGAGTTTGAACCCAAAGGGGGTTGTGTTCGGGAGAGAGCGCATAATAAGCAGTGGCCTGTGCTGGAGAGGAGCATGCCTCCAAGATGGGGAGATGATACGCACAGATGGGGCTAAGGAAGAAGAAAAACAATATGAGGCAAGGGCAGAGAGGTTTGGAGCCCAGTTCCTACAAGCCTTTGTGGATGGCCACAGAAGGGCTCTCACTTATCCTTAGAAAGCCCTTGGAGGATTTTGAGCTGAAGCATGGCAACTGGGCTGTCCATAGCTGTGAGGGCAGTACCATCAGCAGAGTTAGCAATAAACCAGGGAAGAAATAGGATTTCTAATTAGGTAGAAAGGGGGATGTAGGAAGTAGGTTCAGATCTTGGATCTATGTGAAAGTGAATACAACTCGCTAATGGAGCAGGTGGGGCGAGAGGCAGAAAGAGAGAGCGGAGACTAAGGTTCTGGGCTAGGGGATGTCAGGATGGGTTTGTCACCCACTGGAGTGGGGCAGATTTGGAGAAGGTGAAGAGCTTGGCTGGAACTTGTTGTTTGAGATGTCAGGATGGGCAGGAGGAAGTGCTTCCTGGGTAGGGTGGGTGCCGATCAATTGAATACGGCCAATATTTAGTTAGTGCAGGAAGTACAGGGTCTGGACCAGACTGTTAGGGCAAATTTCCACATCTCATTTGTGTCTCCTACTTGGTCCTTCAAGTAGGAAAACCTTTATTGGGGCTTCTAGGGTAGATGTGGCCAAGTGACAAGAACTCAGTGTGGGCTGAGTGATTTACCCATCATCTGCGCGCGCGTGCGCGCGCGCGCGCACACACACACACACACACACACACACACACACACACACACACACACAATCTTCCTTCACATCACAGAGGATAGGTAGCAGTATTGTACCCGATTCCTGATGAAGACATCAATAAGACTCAGAGACTATAAAGCTGGATCCAGGGCACTGCTCAGAAGTCGGCTTATTAAGTATTAGTCCTGAGTCCGCCTGCTTTGTGCCAATGGCTTTCTCTCTTCTTCATGGCGCCACCTCTTGGACAGTGGAGAGAGATGACTCACTGAGCATGCGCAGGGGCCCAGGTCAGCTTCTCCCAATAGACTGTACCTTACAGGGCCTTCTAACTTCGGAGAAATGTGTAAACACTACAGACGTTAGGGGATCATGGTTAGTTACAAAACCTAGACGCTTCCGTGTTGTTCTTTCCATCCCAAATAAACAATAGGAATGCTAATGAGCCCCCAAACAGAGAACTGAAAACCCCTCTTCCCTGGGATTTTCCACAGCTTCTTAGCTAAGGGTGAGGACCTTCCAGCGTGCTCAGGGAACGGACTGTGTGTTTTGACCTTTCCTCTAGAGCCTTGTTTACTTTCAGAGAGCCCAGGAAGGGCCTACAGACACTGCTTGGCTCAGGGGACTTGGCAGACGCGAGAGAACGCCACGGCTATTTGGCAGGATGACTCAGAATGTGCAGAGAACCACAGCTTCAAACAAAACGTGAGTTTACCGGTTTGCTGATAAAGCACCTGGGACCAGAACTTGGGCCATCCACGGGGATGGCCAGCTTTGGGGGACACACACGGGACATTCCACAAGCTCATCTGCTCCGGATTCCACTAGGAAAGGTCTACAATCACCTAAACAGCAACTCCCATGACAGCCACAGAATTTACTTCTCTGTGAGATTTTTTTTTTTTTTTTTTTTTGGTTTTTCAAGACAGGGTTTCTCTGTGTAGCTTTGCGTCTTTCCTGGGACTCACTTGGTAGTCCAGGATGGCCTCGAACTCACAGAGATCCGCCTGCCTCTGCCTCCCGAGTGCTGGGATTAAAGGCGTGCGCCACCACCGCCCGGCTTGAAGCATGACATCTTAAGGGGACTCTCCCAGAAGCGTCCCGGCCTCGGCACCCGCTGTGTGTCCCGTGTCTGGAACAGCTTCCCCAAACAACCCAGCATTGGGGTTTCAGTTCAGCAGTCTCCTAGCAAGCGAGATGGCCCATGGCCCCATTCAGAGAAGCCCCGTGGCCACTTGTACCACACTCCTCATGGATTCCCCCTATTGCCCTGCCTCTCTTTGGTAGTCTCTTGCTTGCTTATTCCTTATCTAGGCATGCCTCCAAAGCCCATATCCAGTGGCATCCGAGGACTTGTGTGCCTAGAGGGAGGTGGCACAGCTTAAGTTTCTGGGGCCAGACTCATCACGGATCCAGCTTCTTCCTTTACTGCCTGTGAACTTAAACCATTTATTTCATTCTTGGTGCCTCTGCTTCCTACATCATCCCTAGGGGATCATATTTGCTGCATGGGATCATCGTGAGACTCTGGGCACTCAAGAGACATAAATTTCACAGGGAAGTCCTGGCTGTCGTTAGCAAGTTCTAAGTAAGAATTATGCTCTGTCGCCAGGACCCAGAATCCAGAGAATGAACGGCTCAGCCTGTCACCCCTGCAGCTCAGCAAATGCAGAGTAAATGAGCCAGTCACCTTCCAGACTTCCTCCACATGTTTTCTCCTTCTGTCCCTTTCTCCCTGTCCTCTTTCTTCTGGTCTCCTTGTTGGCTCCAAACTGGTGATCCTGCTGCTGCCTCAGCCTCCTGAGTGCTGTGATTATAGGTGTGGGTGGCCACGCCCACTTCGACCCATTTTTCTTCTGAGACAGGATAGGAAGGCAGGGGGAGTCTTGGGGACATGAGAAGTAGGGAAAAGAAGGCCCTCTCTCTGGAATTTGGTGGAAGCCTTTGCCAGCAGTGGGAGCAATAATTCCAGCACAAACGACAGCCCTGCTTCCCTGCTAGCCAGGAACCTGCAATTTTTTAAGAAAATCTCACCAGAAACCTCAGATTCAGGGAAAGAATGGGTGTTAAACTCCTGCAACCTTAGGAGCCTCTGATTTTATTTGATCAGATTATAATTCCAGGAAAGGTGTCTCTGGGGCCATCTCATGTATCTCTCTCATCAAAAGAGGGGGTAGGATGTGAGGATTCTTTACAGTCTTTTGAGATGTAGCTTCAGAGTCACCAACAGGGTGTACAAAGCTAAGACAACTAAGTGCTCACTCCTTGAGAGCCCGTGCCCGCTCTCGGGTGTGTCTTCCTCCGAGCACCTCTGTGGTAACCCCTGTGCTTAAGCCTGTATTAAAATATCTCTAATAAAACCCCAGCCCTGCTTCACTGTATTGGCTAGTCCTGGAATTCCTCTCATCATCAAAGCCCTGAGTCCTGGGTTGGGGCTAATTGAGGTCCCTAGAAGCTTTGGGGGGGACTCCTTAAGCTAGTGAGAGTGACAATGTGGAGCTGTGTCTCTGTGTCCTCAGTGCTAACACTTCCAGCACTGGATTCTGAAGCCCACTTAGGAGCATACCTTTTTCTATTTTCTCATTGATCTCCCGCTCTCTTCCTAAAGCTACTGGTTTGTCCAAACCCTGCTCACTTGTGCTCAAGGTCACGTGTAAAGGGGAAGCATAGCAGAGAGGAGGAGATGTTGGGGAATTAGACAGATGTGTAGGGCATGTCTTCCCCCTACCCCTTTTGGTCACGCCATACACAGTAATGAAGCACTTCCTTCATGTCAGGTTTTGGTAGCAGACACAGGTAACCAGCCAGGCACATTGATTTTTAAGGAGCTTGAAGCTTTGTGGGGCATTAGAGGCAGGTTGAGTAACTGCTAGGACAAAGTATAGGATGCTCAGAGCCACAGCAAAGGGGCACTGATGCAGAACCAGGGCAAGGAAGGCTGCCCAATCTGAGACTGAGGGTGAGAAGGAAGGAGGAGAGCAAGAAGGTCCTTGGCAGAAGGGAAAGCACGCACTCAGGGTCAAAGAGTGGGTGAACTGCCACTTCCGGGGAGAGATAGGAAGTCACTCTTGCAGTATTGGCCCTTAGCTTGCTGGTCACTGCTTGGGATGCCTTCCCCTGCTCCCCTGTGGCAGCCTATCCCTCACCATCATGGTTCACCTCCATGTATCCTTTTAAGAGGTGACTTGGAGTGTTTCTGTGTAGAGAGGAAGAAGACGCAGTGGGTCTGGAGACCTCTAGGGAGGTGAGAAGGCAAAGTCTGCCTGTACTGTAGATTGAAGAACAGAGGGTCAGAGCTTAGAACAGGTGCTGATAGGATCTCTGTGCAGGTTGGAGAGTGGTGGGACTGGCCAGGCTGGAGACAGGAAGAGGGTGATGAGCCAGGAGTCTTATTTCCTGTTTTGAGTTGGTAGAACTCTGTGTTCCCTATACAGTTTTACTGTGTGACAGGTCCCATCTCTTAAAGGGTTTAAAGTGACACATGAGGTTTATCTCAAGACTACCTGGGTTATGCCATAATGTCTAAGTTATGCTAATTTCATACTTCGAATGAAGCCCATAATGTGTATTTCTTATCTTCTTTCTTTGTGATGCAAATTAAGAACAATCGAATTGTCACCATCATATTGGATACCATTCCCAAACCCTAGCAAAATGGTATGCAAAGTAGGATTTATGTATAGTAGACACTTAATATATGCTGAATGAAAGACTTCATGAATTCTGAGTCAAAGGGTCTACAGTGGAGTCTAGATCTCAATACCGATGCTAGATTTCCTCAGGTAATTCTTGTATGCAGTCAGAGGCACTGGCAGATGTAAACCCCACTTTGGTCTGCTTGGCAGCATTCCCCAAGTCAGTGAGTAGAAAAACATGAAGTAGAGATTTGCCTCTCAAAAAGTGAGCACAATAGGGGTGCATGCCTCTGACTGCAGCCCTTGGAAGGCTGGCCTTGAGTTCTGAAGCTACTCTCACCTAGACACCCCATCTCAAAGATAATATCCCCTGCAGAGAGAGGGGGTGAGAAAGAAGGATACTGCTTCCTTCCTTCTTCCTTCCTTCCTTCCTTCTGCAAGTTGTATTTCCAAGAATTCAAATACTTAAAAACAAAAAGCTTTTGGCCATGTTTACCTGTGTTTCACAGAGTGGGCTGAAATTATTCCCAAAAAAGGACAGTGTTAGTAAACCTTTTGCCCTTCAGAGTTTTGGCAAGCAAACTATGTTATGTTCGGCTAACAGCACGCTGGGAATCCTTATGTATGTTAAGTGCATTTCTTGGCTCTGTGTCTGTGGTATCCACAAATAAGCGAACACTGTGTTCAGAGTCCTCTGTGTATGGATTTCCATTTAATAGTATGGGGGTCAGTTCTTCTCTTACTTCAGACTGTTTTCTTTACTCTTATGTAGAGGGCTTTCTATTTCCAAATATAGAATTTAATTGTTATACATTTATCAATTATAAAATTGCATAGGGCATACTCTAAAGTATTTTTATATTTGTGTGTGTGTGTGTGTGTGTGTGTGTGTGTGTGTGTGTGTTATGCACACCATGGCACACACTTGTACAGAGATCAAAGGACAGCTTGTGGAAGTAAGTCCTCCTCCACTTTCCCTGTGTGGGTCCCTGAGATCAGACTTGGAGGCAAGCGCCTTTACGTGTGGAGTGGTCTTACTGGCCCAAGGGTAAAATTGTAATACATAGTTGTGATGGTTAAGCCTGGTTGTCACTCAGCTGGATTGAGATCTCCTAGGAAGTTAGTCAAGCATACCTCCAGGATGTGTGTGAAGATGTCAGAATGGACTAACAAAAGGAGGAGGACACACCCTGAGTTCGGGCTCTGCCATCCCACAGGCTGGGAGTCCAGGTGGGATAAAAGTGGGGAGGAAGGGGAAGAGGAGAGAGTGTAAGATTTGCTCACCCGGCTTTCCAGCTGTCCTACAGGAGCTGCCCCGCCCCATCACATCCTCCCTACCATGAGTCAAGGTCAGCCATTCCTCCTTCCAATTGTTTATTATAGACATTGTCACAGCCACAAAATTCTGACACAGGAATGTTTCATCGTAGAGATACATTTAAATTATTAATATAATTTAACACTTGAAAAGCTGATTGTAACCTTCTGGCATTTTACCTTGAAATATTCAAACATATACAATTGTTAAAAGAATAATAAAATATCTACCACCTAGATTGCAATGTATTCATGTTTGGTCATAACTGCTCTCACTATATCTCCGAAAAACCGGAAAATGCCTTTCAGACACTGTGAGATTTCATCCCTAACTGTTAATCGCATCTATCCATTTCCCTGTATTAGTTTCAAAATTAAGATAGCAATATTGCTGTTGACACCACAAACCTAATTGGCAAATCCGAAGGTTTCTTTGTAGATCTTTTCTTCTCCTTGTCACTCAGAAGGCAGAGGCAGGTGATCTCTGTAAGTTCAAGGCCCATGTGGTCTGTATTATGAGTTCCAGGCCAGCCAGGGCAACACAGTGAGACCCTATCATAAAAAAAAAAAAAAAAAAAATGAGTTTGAGGACATACACCTATAACCCCAGGACTGAGGAGGCAAAGACAGGTTTTTGTTTTTTTTTGTTTTTTGTTTTTTTTTTTTTTGACTCATTGGTCAGCCAGCCTTGCCATTTGGGTAGCTCTAGCCTCTGTGAGAGATCACCTTGTTTCAGAAAGTAAGTCAGAGAGTGTTCTAGGAAGACATCCAACATCGGCATCAGGCTTCCACAGGTGCTGGGGAGTGCACTTTAGTTCACATAACACACATGAGTGTGCACATACGCCATCACAAATGCATGCACACATATGTGCACACATGCACGGAACAAAATAAAATAAAAATAGTAATAGTAGTAATAATAATAATAGTGATACAATTGGTGTCCCAATTTATGAACAGTCCTAAGTGCTGTGATGATAAGAGATGTCATAAACAGAGAGGCATTTATGGAAGACTTTAAAAACATATGTGTATATTTGTGAGTCTGTGTGCGCATGAGTGCAGGTGCCCATGGAGGCTAGAGGCATTAGATCTTCCTTGTCCCCGAGCTGGAGTTACAGGAGGTTCTGAGCCTCCTGATGTGAGTGCTGGAAATTGAACTCAGATCCTTTAGGGAGAGGCAGATCTCTGTGAGTTCGAGGCCAGCCTGGTCTACAGAGCAAGATCCAGGACAGGCACCAAAACTACATGGAGAAACCCTGTCTCAAAAGCAAAAACAAACAAACAAAACCCACAGTAAAAAAGTTTTGCATCTAGATTACCAAACATACCATGTGGACATTTTGATCCACACAGAGGAATAAAGATCACTACGGCAATGGCATAAACAAGAGATAATCGTATTTCAAAAGATGGAGTACTAGTTAAAGCGAAGGTAGTAATGATGTATCGGGAGCCTGTGGGATGTGTTGTAGTAAATGATGGAGGGCAGCAATAGCAAAATGGGCAGGATGGAGGATGTGTCAGCGTACAATGGCAACGTTTTTAAATTATGCATCAAATGATAAAGCATTATTTCATGGTAGACTACAATAATTTAAAAATGTTTACTATAAACCTCAAAGCAGCCACTGAAAATTGGAAGAAGGCACACTAAATCACAGAAAGAGAATAAAGGCACAGTCAATTCAAAATAAGACAGAAAAAGAAGAGGGTAAAGAAAATATGAGTTAAAGAAAAAGACCATTGGATCCAAACCCAGCCAGATAAATAACAGCATTAAATATAAATGGTCTAAACATCCCAAGCAGGTAGATTGCAGTTTGTGTTTTAAAAAAAAAATAGTGCAAAAGTCAGCATGATGGTATCTCTAAGAGAGTCACTTCAAATACAAACCTTCAGGGTAAAAATTTAAAAGATGCAACAGTAAGTTGTTGTCTTTGTTATTGCTGTCATAAAACACCATGACCAAGGCAACTCACAGAAGATAACATTTAATTTAGGGCTTATGGTTTCAGAAGGTGAGAGTCTATGATGGTGGAACGAAGGCATGGTGCAGGAAGAGCTGAGAGCTCACATCCTCGTCTGCAAATGGTTG
Source organism: Peromyscus maniculatus bairdii (assembly GCF_049852395.1). Lineage (NCBI taxonomy): Eukaryota > Metazoa > Chordata > Mammalia > Rodentia > Cricetidae > Peromyscus > Peromyscus maniculatus. The sequence continues at coordinate 52,338,665 of NC_134859.1, read as the reverse complement.
GTAGAGAGAGAAAGAGATCTTGGGGATGGCTTGAGTCTTTTGAAATCTTAAAGCCCACCCCAGAGACACACCTCTTCCAACAAGGCCACACTCCCCAATCCTTCTCAAGTAGTTCCACTTACTAGCCCAAGTACTCAACCATGCGGGCCAATGAGGACCATTCTTGTTCAAGGCATCACAACTGAAAACCAATACTAATTAGAAGGAAGGGAGATTGTTACATTGCTGTCAGACGAAGTAGATTTCAGGGTAATGAATATCACCAGGACATAGAGTACCATTTCAACTGGTGTGGTGGCACACATCCCAATACTTGGAAGATAAAGGCAGGTGGGCCTCTGTGAGCTCAAGGCCAACCTGGTCTACATAGTAAGACCCTACCTCTAAATAAATAAATATCATAATAGTGAGGTAAATTCACTATTATGAATACATACCATAGTAATGATGATGATGATGATAACAACAACAGCCACTACCTGTTAAAAGGCTCTCAAAACTTGTGAAACAAACGCTGATTAAATTTCAAAGAAAAAGAGAGAAAAATTACTACAAATTCTATAAAACTTCCCTGAATGTTGAAGAAGCAGCACTTGTTCAATCAGTCTATGAGATAACTGTCACACAGATATCTCCAGACCTGACAAAGACAAAACATTCTTTATGGACGTAGACAAGCTATGACCAAATTAAACCAAACAATGTGCTGAAAGAAATGAGTGTCATGACTGAGTGCAATTAAACCATTGATTTAACATCTAAAAACTGACAATTTATCATATTAACAAACCCCAACTGACCACAGCATCCTTTGTTAGGATTCAATTCCTTCTGATATAGTGACTCCAGGTGAAGGAGTGCTGGGCTGTGAGTCCAGCCATGGGGTGAGACTCAGGTGGGCTCTTACTCATGGGGGCTTGGTGGCCTCTGAAGTTGCCACAAGCAGTTTGGGCTGCCTATTTGGGTACCAACAAAGTTGGGAAGGAAAGGTCTATAAGCAGGCTTGGGACTCAGAGCATTGTCTTGGTTTGTGCCTGGCCCCTGGTAACTCTGGGCATGGAGCTGGGGTGAAGGTGGGGTTGCAGACTGCATCCTGGTGGTCATGTCTGCTCTTCCTGTGTCCAGGTGGATCACTATGCCTTGCTGTCCACCTTGCAGCTGATGTACACCGTGGGCTACTCCCTCTCTCTCATCTCCCTCTTCCTGGCTCTTACACTCTTCTTGTTTCTTCGGTGAGTAGAACCACAACATGTGGTCAGATATGTGTCCTGTAACTTGTTCAGTGGCCATCACTAGGAGGCAGTAGAAGAGTCTGCTGGATGATGTCATGGATCGTCAGAGCTGGAAGCTTGAGTTGCATCCATTCTGTTTTCAGATGAGAGGGCAGAAAGCTTCAGTGAGGGACATTGAGTCCCTATTGGTGGGAAAGGCAATTGGATACATAGACAGAACTTGAAGTAGGACTCCTGAGTCTTTGCCTAAGTTCCTGATCACACCCTTTACCACCACAGTCCAGGCAAACCACAGTCCCACCAGAACCATTGTTTGTATACAAGACCTTCCTTCCCCCTAGAAAAGTCATAGTAGACCAAGGATTTGAATGAGGCCTGTGGATGCCAGCCAGCGGCCAGCAACTGTATTTCCCCTTCTCATCTGATTTAAGATTAATTCTAATTTTAGAAGGTTACTGTTAGCTGTCCTATTTTATAAGTGAGTTAACTAAACTATGGAAAGGTGAAATGACTTGCCTAGGACCACACAGGTATTGGGTGACTGATTGGTCACAACCAATCAGTCTTCTGCACTGTTTCAAAATCCAAAGCCCCAGTGCATTTTACTAATCTATGCTTTAGGTGTCTCCTAAGTGAGACAATTATGAATCCACCAGGAAGTCCTCCAAGGAGGTTCCTCAGTCAGAGCCACTGGTCAGTCTAACATGGCAGAATGGACATTCAGTACCAAAGCAGGAGACCTGTATGAAGACAGGAGACATGGGAGGTGGAGTGTCCCACCTGGGCTCACTTGGTTCTAGATCTGGCCTCATTTGTCTCCCTCATGACCTTCCGTGGCTCCAGGAGCAGCCGTGACATCTACCTACTGGAGAACACTCTTGAGTTTTGGAAAGTTCCACCTCCAGTACCCACTGACTATAGACTAACCCCTTTCTCCATGCGCTTTCCCAAAGTGCCCAGCCCGAGCCAGCAGAATATAACTGTCTGGTCCAGCAGGAGGTGAATTCATCAGGGCTTGGCTTGGCAAGTGTCTGCTTTGCTTGACCCCCGCCCCTGGTCTAGCCAGGGAAAAGCATGCAATACATCATAAAAGGCAAGGGACCACCTCCATTTGGAAGTTGCCAAGGTAACAACAGGAGGAAAGGAAGCAGGATGGGGTAGGTGCTGCATCAAAGGCACGGAGGTGGAAAGACAGACTGAGGACGCACAGTGGCACAAGGAGCTACGGGGAGACCCCAGGCAGAAGTGATTAAAGATGACATTTTTTTCTGGACACCTATTACATGATTTTATATGAGTTAATGGATGTGATCTTCCCCGGCCTCTGAGATAAATGTTCTCATTCTCAGAGACAGCTGAGCCCTGGTGAGCCAGACCCTGGTCTCCACATTTCTAGGCCTGAATTCAGCTCCACCACTCACTGTCTGGGGACTTTCGCCATTTGCAAAATCATCACTCACTGCCCAGGGAGTCTGCTATTTGCAAAATCGAGGTTATAAGAGTGCCTGCTCCTCCAGTGGCAGCCAGAGGTGAAGGTACCATAGGTCCCTGTCCACATGACCTGGCAATGCCAAACATGTTATCTAGGGAGCAACTTACTGCTCCATTTTACAGATGGGGAGGGTAAGGCACAGAGACCATCATCATCATCATCGAGACCAGCAGCCTGGACTGCGCACCTCTGTCTCGAGTGACAGAGGCACAGGCGGCCAGGTCTGCACTTCCAGCCATTCTTTCCTGAGGGGAGACACTTGGTTTTCTTTTGTGCAGAAAGCTACACTGCACACGCAATTACATCCACATGAACTTGTTTGCTTCGTTCATCCTGAGAGCGCTGGCCGTCTTGGTGAAAGACATCATCTTCTACAACTCTTACTCCAAGAGGCCTGACAATGAGAGCGGATGGATGTCATATGTGTCCGAGGTAATCCCCTCCCACTGGATGGGGCAGACCTGTTGTGTGTGGGGGGGGAGCGGGGATTGGCGAGGGAGACAGATAAAGGGTCTTAAAGCCTCTCCGACAGAGAGGCAGCGTATGACTTAAAAACAACCTCCCCAGAGTGGGTCGGGTCTAGAGGCTGATGGGCTTGCCATAGTGACCTGCAGGCAAAAGACTAGATCAATCCTTTGTTGAGACAGACTGACTGTGTAACCCAGGCTGATCCTCCTGCTTCTGCCTCCTGAGTGCTGGCATTACAGGTGGGTGCCACCATGCCCCTGTCCTCGTGGGTTTTAGGTTATGGGGGATGGGGAGAACTGGAACAAGCTGGCTAGCTAGGCTGGCCCGATCAGCAAGCTCTAGGTCCAAGTGAGAGACTCTGCTCCAATACATAAAGTGTAGCACAATCAAAGAAGATTGCTAGTGTCAACCTCTCACCTCTACACACACACACACACACACACACACACACACACACACACACACACGACCCCTTACATACACATGAATCCACACATTTGAAAATGCACACACACACATACACATGCACACCACATACACACACGTTATAGAATCATAGATTGATCATGAGTCTTTCATACTACATTGATTTATTTGTGGATACAGGAGTGCATACGGGGTCAAAGTAGAGGAGACTTAGAAGGAGTTGATTCTTATCTCCCACCATGTGGGTCCCAGGGTTCGAACTCAGGGGGTCAGGATTAGTGGCAAGCACCTTTATCTGCTGAGCCAGCTCACTGGGCCCTTACTCCGTGGACCTCATATTCAAAATTTCCATTTTTTTCTAGTGTCTATACATTTCATGCAATCTTTCAAGTTTCTTGGCATAATATTGCTCATGACCTTCTATGTCGCTTTTCTTCAAGTTGTGTGTGTGTGGGGGTCTGTAATTGTGTTTTCATTTTCATTTTTGATTATTTATATCTTTGCTGTTTTACTTTCATACCTGGATACTTGTAGCCAGACGTTTTCTCAATTCTTTTGGGTTTTTCCAAGAGCAAACTCTTGGCATTATTGAGCTTTTTAGTTTATGTTTCTCATTTGCATTAATTTCTACTTTCATTATTTCCTTCCATGGAATTTCTTTGGGTTGAACCTGCCATTTTTTTTTCTAACTTTCTCACAAGAGCTTATGGTAACTGATCTTCAATCTTCTCTTCAGATAATTCCACTTAAGGGTGGGAGTTTCATTCTAGGTCTTCTCATTGATATTAGTTGCATAATACAAAATTTGTCACACCATATATTTTTTTAACATTAAGTTCAAGAAACACTCCTCATTTGTTATTGGACCTAAGAAGTCCATGTGATGATTTTTAGTCGTGTGAAGATTTATTTAGTTATTGCAGTTCCTAGTCTAGTTGAACTGAGGTTAGAGAACTGGCCCTTCCATGCTTTCATTTGGGCTGTTGCTAATGGTAAACTCTCTGATTTTGTGTCCTTTCTCCTCCCCCTCCTTCCCTCCCTCTCCCCCCTCCATTCCCCCTCCTTTCTTCCCTCTCCTCCTCCCTCCCTCCTTTTTTCTTTCTTTATTTAATTTTGTATGCATGTGTGTGGGTACACGAAGAAGCCCCCAAAAGCCAGAAAACGGCATCAGATCCATTGGGACCAGTATTACACAGACTGTTGTGAGCACCACATGGGTGCTGGAAACCAAAACCAGGTCCTCTGTAAGAGCCATAAGTGCTCTTAACCACCGAGTCATCTCTCCAGACCTTGCTTTTTTTTTTAAAGTCTACATGTGATGCTTACTTTGCATAAATGAAGTCCTAGGTTCCCTAGGAACCACATAAACAAGGAGCTGTGGCTCACCCCTGTAATCCCAGCATTTAGGAAGTAGAAGGCAGGAGGATCAAAAGTGCAGGGTCATCCTTGACTACGTAGCAAGTTCAAGCCTGACCTGGGATATATAAGGCCCAGTCTCAAAACAAAACAAAACAAAAGGAAAAAGAAAGCCTAGAATGTCAAGGAAGAGATTGATCTTTAAAAGCTCCATAAAGCCTTCTTGCCAGCCTCTTTGAGGTAGTCAGCAAGGGCTCAGGAAAGAGGGGAGGACAGGCCTGGGCATGTTTGTACTTGGGCAGGCCATGCTCATCTAGGTGTTGAGAATGCCAGGACTCACCCAGGTTCTGTCCCTGCAGATATCCGCCTCCTGCCGCTCCGTCCAGGTCCTCTTGCACTACTTTGTGGGGGCCAATCACTTGTGGCTGCTGGTGGAAGGTCTTTACCTCCACGCTCTGCTGGAGCCCACTGTGCTTCCTGAAAGGCGGCTGTGGCCCAGATACCTGGTGGTGGGCTGGGGTGAGTGACGTGACTCCCATCTCCTCTCCCAGGGACCCATCGGAACATGTACATGCATGTGCATACACACATACATACATGCACAAGCACAGGTTCTGTATGCCCAATGCACACATGCAAAAATGGAAAGATCTTTGGTACCACCAGATGGCATCCTTCTTGCCCTCTTTCTAACTGCATTAGACTGCTCACAATGCCATAACAAAACACCTGCGCAGCTTGAGCAGCAGACACTGGTTTCTCTTGCTTTAGGAGGCTAGGGGTTCAGTGTGCTTGTGTTCTGGTGAGGCCCCTCTTCCCGGGGGCACAAAACTGCCCTCTTAGCTATGTCCTCACATGGTGGAGAGCGAGAGAAAAACGAGACCTCCAGTCTCTAAATCTAGTTTCCCCACGTCCCCCATTATCGAATACCACCACAGTGGTGACAAAGGAATTTTGGGATGACATGATCCTTCAGTCTGTGACAATAAGTCTTTTGAAAAAACAATTATTGTTATTATTATTATTATTATTATTATTATTATTATTTTCATCTTAAAAGTATGAACAGGGTATTCTGATGGGGAACTCTGGTTTCCATAAGCCCTTGGTCAATTAGATGTTACAGGATTCAGAGGAAGTAAATGGACCCTGATATTCCTGACGAAAAATTTGACTGAAACCCAAGAATTGTTCCAAACCTTTTCTCCCCAGGGCCCAGCTTCTCTGACAGTAGATCCATGATTGGTCTTGGGCTACCCTAAGCCTTATGAGTTCTCAGAGTCTGTGATTCTATATTTAGTTTTTAACTCTTTGGACGTATTGTGCTAGGCCCCATCAGGCTGGTGGGGAGCAGGCAGTACTAGACAAGCAACTCTTAACTCCCTTCTCTGTCTTCTACACAGCCTTCCCCATGCTGTTTGTCATCCCCTGGGGTTTCGCCCGTGCACACCTGGAGAACACAGGGTAGGTAATCCACCTGGACAAGCAATCCCCAGAGATGCCCAAATATAGGAAATGACATAACACTTCCCAAGAGACTATGCAATTTCTCCCATGTTGTCCTTCTAGAGTGTAACAGGGGTGTAGACAGATCTTGTAGACGCCTATAAGTTACACATGTAAATTATCAAGGATGCTGTATGGACCAGCTATGGTGCTGGGTGTGTAGAAACAGAAGCAGAATAGATGCTATAGCTTTGTTCATGTGAGAGAAAACAGCATCCTGGATGCACATTGATGGAAGAATTGCTGTGCACAATGTGGCACAGCTGTATTGTGAAATACAATTCAAAGACTAAAACACACCAAGAAACACAAGTTAGGTCTGAATCTCCCAACTTGTAGGAACTGAATCTCAGCAAGTGTTTTAAGCCTATTCCTAAATAATAGATCTATTTTTTCCCTCCAAATAACCATCATCCAGCCTTCATATTTACATATGGATATACACATATATTTCTAAGTACGTAAGTGATATGTAAAATAAGGAAAACCAACTATTGGGTAAAGTAATAAGGGTCTATAACCCAGGGGTTTTGTTTGCATGCACATGGAGGAAAATGTGAAAGGGTCCATGCAGTGCACTCCTAATGCTGAAGAGCAATTTCATGGTAGGAAGTCAATAGTTCTCTTTTGCCCTCATCTCTCCTCCTAGGAGATGGGCTGGCAGACAGTTGATCTTGAAGGCAGGCAAGCATCCTTCTTCCATAGGGCATGAAGTTTGGACATTCATCCTCATCCCATGTCTCTCCTACTCCTGATCTTGTCCGTAGGTGCTGGGCAACAAATGGAAATAAGAAAATCTGGTGGATCATCCGAGGACCCATGCTGCTTTGCGTGACAGTAAGGACCACCCCATCCATCCGTTTCTTCTCTGGGCTCCACAACTTCAGGAGCACCCCTCTAACCCTCACCTCCCTCCTAACTCCTCAAATCTCTGGTCTGTGCATATGAAATGTGAGCAGTTTCTGCTGGGTGAGAAATTAGAAACTTCTTCTGGTCCAGGACCTAAATTCGGGGCAACACTGTAAGCCTCCATCTCTCTGGATCTTTAAATGGGGTCTTGAAGTCAGCTCTCCATCCTACACTGAAGGGCTGTGACAGGGAAAAGGACTGTCTGTGGTCTTGTGAGACTCAAGAAACCATGGAACTATCACTGTGTGTCTTTTGATTGTTTACTCGAGACAGGATCTTGCTACATAGAGGAGACAGATCTCCAACTCATGGTAGCCCTCCTGCCATGGTCTGCTCATCGTTGGGATTACTGATATGTGCCACCATGCCCTGCTCAGCTCTTATCTTAATGCCAGTTAGCAAGTGGGAGAAGGAAACCAAAGGAACTATTTTCAGAGGAGAAACATGTACAATCAGTGTTAATACAAAATAATCATGGCTAGTAGAATAGATATTACTCCAGACACCTGGAGAAGGATGGACTTAGTTTTGTCATGATGCAGAATACTTTCAGGGGAAAGAGCTGACTGGCCTAGAGGTACACAGATAGCCATTTCAAGTGTGCTTCTAAAGCCTTCCCACTTGTGACCTCTTTTTTCCAAAGCTTTTTGGGATCCCAACTGTATGGACATATACAATATGGCTACAACCCAAACATCTGCGGACAGTGAATTAAATAGAAATCTGCTTTAAAAGAATTCCTTGGCATACACACAATTTGACCATTTGACAAAAGCAAGTGAGATCCATCTGCTCATTTGTTTTCACATAAATAATTAAATCTTGGCTCAATATCTGATACTGCACTTTCAATGCTTTTCAGAGTTGCTAGACATTTTGATTTTATGATTGTTAATATAGAGAATGTCGCTTCATATAAATATGTAGTTCAAAATGGCAGAAGTATGTTTAGGGCCATTTTAGAAATTGTTGAAAATTCTTCCCAACACCAAGCTGAAATTCATGTAGCAATTTTAAAAACGAGTCTGAAATTAGCAACTCAAACAGCAATTTTTGAAAGGTTTATTTTTTTTAAGATTTTAATTAGTGTGTGTGTGTGTGTGTGTGTGTGTGTGTGTGTGTGTGTGTGTGTGTGTGTAAGTGCAAGTATCCTTGGAGCTAGAAGAGGGTATCAGAGCCCCTGGAGCTGGAGTTACAGGCAGTTGAGCCACCTGATGTGGGTGTTGGGAATTGAACCTGGGTCCTCTGGAAGAGCAGCAAACACTCTTAACTGCTGAGCCATCTCTCCATCCTCCCAAACAGCATTTTTTTTTTAAAAAAAAAAATTCAAACATTCTAACTATCCAATCCAAAGGCAAATGGACTGAATACTTACAATGTTATAGAATGATGGTAGAGAAATGTGAAGTCTTTCTCTTTTCTTTAATTAAATCGTTATGTTTCTTTAAGAGAAGAAAGCTTTGTACATAGAGTGAAAGACACAATTCATAAAACACAAGTCTTGAACCTAAGCTGAGGTGTCTCAGGCAGCATTCCCTGGCGTGTGCAGTGAAAGTGTCCATGTTATGTCTTCAGAGCTAACGTTGAATCAAGTTCCACTTGTAACATGGGCAAATGCTGCCAGAAACACATTGGATGCATGCATTTAATTTTGAACTAAGTTTTTGGTTGCTGTGTGGTTTGAAGCCTTTTGCTAGGGATAGTGCTTGTGACTTCCTCCATTCAGTGGTGTGACCCACAGTTTAGGAACTGGGATTTAGACAGTGATGTGTGAGGATGAACTTTGCTAAAGAAGCTGGAGGAGGTGCAGGGGGCTAACAACAGAGGACTGACGAGTTCCACTGAGGACTGGGTAGAAGATCTTCCTGCCCAAGGCTGAGTGACCACTGGATATCTAGCACTGTGCTCCATGTCATTGCCAAGGGGCAGCTGGGTGGTCTATTTTAGCTCTTTTATGTAGATAGGGTCTTGAAAGTAAAAACAAAACAAAACAAAAAAAAGTTTTGTAGAAGATTATTAGTGTTTATCAACAACTCAAGGAAATTCCTTGCTTGAACCTAGCTGTAACCTAGAGGGAAAATGGGCATAGAAATGGTAGGAACACTAAGGATATGGGGGCCCCCTAATTGCAAGTGGTATGCCTACTGTTGGCTATCTCCCCTCTGTCACTGGAGACTTGGCCGAGAGAGAATATTCAAGTAGAAGTTGGCCACACATGTCTTACTTACAGGACCCTGAGCCCTCACCTCTCCAATCATTCAGCTTTCTACTGTTCTGTTCTCTCTGGTCACACTGCCCCATGGCGGTCCCAGCACCCACCTCCTTGCCCAGGCACCAGGACCACCGCCTGATAACATTTACTGAGTACATCCAACCAATGCCAACTCTTAAGTGCTTTGAGTATATGAACTCAATTCATCTTCTCAATGAGCCTGCAAAGTTGAAATGCTATTTTGTTTATGTTTTGGTGAGGACACTGAAAAGCTGAGGAGTTATTTGCCTCCATAAATTCATAGACTAAGTTAAGTTGGATGACTGGGTAACAATTCCACTTACTGCTTCTCAAAACACATTTCATCCAGGCTTGCGCCCATGATACTTATGGCTCTTTCAGACATTAGCTCATAGTCTCAGACACCCCGGATCCCAGCCGCTTTGCCCAACATCTTACCCACTGAAGAGTTGAAGTGGGATTCTCCCTACCTGCCTTGTCCCATTGTCTGCCACTAAAACCCTCGTCCAGTCCTACAGGGAAAAGTGGAGTGATACTGTCGCTTTTATACATCCTTTATCCACTCCTGTTCTAACCCTCCGCTTCCTTCACCGACAAGCCTCACAACGCACCGCAATCCGGCTCTTGGTCTCCTCGCTGCACCACAGCACTGTTAGGGAGCTCCTTGTGGCTAAATCCTGTCTGGCTTTGTTTACCTTCACCGCATCCCCACTTCTGCTTTTCACAGTGAAAGTGAAGCAGATCCTAGGCATATTAATTACTTTTCTATCGCTGTGATACAAGAGTCCATCATGGCAGGGATATGGCAATGGGCAGGGAAAGCCCGGCAGCAGGAAAACGAAGCTGTCTGACCTCATTTTCATCCCTGCTGGGAAAGCAGGGAGAAACAACAGGAAGTCGGGTGAAGCTGTAAACCCTCAAGGCTTGGCCCTAGTGACGCACTTCCTGTAGCAAGGCTCCACATCCTAAAACATTCCATAACCTTCCCAAACAGTGCCATCAACAGGGGACCAAGTGTGGGGCGTGGGCACTTCTCACTCCAACCACTGCAATAGGCCTTTGCTGGAGGCTTCAGTGCCGTGGCAAGTGAGTGCATTTGGATGAAAGGAAGGAGACCTTTCCCTGTGCTCTCTCAGCCATTCCTTCTACAGAGCACATGCATTTCAGCGGGATCCCTGGGGAAGGTATGTTTTGGCCTGAAGGAGGAGCCTTAGAAGTATCATCACTTTCATCCATATAGCAGGCCAAAAGAGCCAGGACTTGGCCGGTAGAAGAGATTGCTGGTATGTCAAGTCTGCCCCAGAGCACCTGCCGTGTTAGAAATTACCACTGCTAACCTGCAGGCCCACATCTGTATACAGATGCTAGGGCGCGGAACACATGTTACCAAGAAGGTAACATCTGCAAAAGCAACTGTGGTGTCTAAGCCCTGGAAGAGAGTTTTATATGTTTGAGGTTCCAGATGTTCCCTGTCTATTCACAAATTCCTAGGGGAGTGTTTCTTATCTGGTCACAAATTCCTAGGGGAGTTAGCTTTATTCTTGAAAACGTTCCTCATTTATCACCTTCTCCGACGATGAATGAAAGAATGAAGAACCCACCATCCAAATGTGGCTGCCGACTCGAGACCTCTGGAAACCTGGAGGAGCCCAGACTCCATGGTAACCGGGGATGATGATCCACTAGGGTTGTGGGGAGGTGCTTCCTTCCTGTGGCCACAGGCTGATGCTCATTTTCTCTTGTCTGGTCTCTGGGAGACACGGGGAGGTGCAGATACACAGGCCCTTCATTTCCTAGGAGACGGTCCAACTGCAGTCCCTCGCCTCAAAGATCCATCTTCCTCATTAAGCTTACCGTGTCAGAAAAGGGCCAGTGTTCTACAGGTTACTAAGGCAAGCACACAGTGTTTTCTCGTTGTGATGAAAAGCAGATACCCCATTAAAAGGGACAAAATTACTTGGTTATGTTTCATTTGAATTTTTAAAATTTTCTGGTGCTAAATATCCTTTGGCTGGGATCTGCCTTCATTCCTGTTGGTTTATGTTTTAGAAACTCTAGCTTTTTAGCACTGAGCATTGAGTCCAGGGGAAGCACATAAAAGGTATATATATATTGCATTCTGTGTATATATATATATGTATATACACACACACACACACACACACACACACACACACACACACATATATATATATATATATATATATATATATATATTGCATTCTGTAGCATGTGTTTCAGTCTGTAGGAATTTTAGGGATATTTGTAGTGTGCTAGATCAACAGTTGTGGAGATTTTAGTCCGTGACTTGTCACCTCATTGCCCTTTCTGTCAGCTCTTCTCCCTTTGCACGTGAGTCTTATTGAACCTTTTCTATCTTAGAAAACATCTGCCACCAAAACCGGCACCCTCCATCTGCCTTAGGCATCTCTTATGTTTGAAGCTTTCAGACACACCCTTCTTCTAGCATCACCAAAGCTCTTCCTCCACACGTGGTCCCTCTCTGGGTGAATGGCACTATCACACAGTAGAGGGCTACTTTGAACTGTCAGGTCATCTTTGGTCTCACATCCAACCAGTAACAAAGGGCATTTGATGCACACTTTGTAGTTTCAAAGGCTCCGTTATCACTGAAACTCCAGGCCTGAGTTCGCCTGTCCATCATCTTCCCCAGGAACTTGGAAACTGCCTTCCAGCTGCTCTCCTTCCTCAAGACTTACCCACGTCTAATCATTCCCCCTCACTGCTGCTAAATATTGTCTTCCTGAAAAATAAATGTTCTGATCTGATCAAGTCAGATGCTTGTTAAAAATGTATCCCTGGTTCTCTACCTTCATAAGAAAACCCAGGGCCTTCAGCATGACCGTGAAAAAGCTTCACTGGTCAGCCCTGCCTCTCCAGTCTCCTCACAAACTCGGCCCTCAGTATCATGTTCACACTTAGCCTGCACTCAACTGCTTGATTTTCTCCAGTCCAGCAGACCCATGATCTCTCCTGAGTCAAAATATCAGCCAGAAATGAGGCCACATGAAGGCTTGACAGGGCCTGGAGGAGCATCTCCCAAGGCTCACACACGTGGCTGTGGAGCACTGTGGGCTGTTGGCTGGGAGACTTGGTTCTCCCTTGAGGGACTCTTCTCACAGTGTGGTGGTTGGCTTCCCCTAGACTGAGCAATCCAGACAGAGGTGAAGGGAGAGGAAAAGAGGGAGAGGAGGGAAAGGGAGGGAGAGGGAGGGACAGAGAAGGAGGGAAAGGGAGAGGGAGAGGGAGAGAGAGAGAGAATATAAGAACTTCCTTTTTTAGTCCCTACTCAGAAATCACGAGATATCACTTCTTGCATGTTCTTTTCATTTCTACAAGTAATTAAACCTAATGCACACACAAGGTGAGAGTGGGGGAAGGAGACCAGAGTCTGTCTGTCTGTCTGTCTGTCTGTCTGTCTCTCTCTCTCTTTGGTTTTTCGAGACAGGGTTTCTCTGTGTATCTTTGCGCCTTTCCTGGAACTCGCTTTGTAGACCAGGCTGGCCTCGGACTCACTGAGATCTGCCTATCTCTGCCTCCCAAGTGCTGGCATTAAAGGTGTGCGCCGCCGCCACCGCCGCCGCCGCCGCCGCCGCCGCCGCCGCCGCCGCCGCCGCCACCACCACCACCACCACATGGCTCAGGGTCTCTTTTTAAAAATAACTATAAGGAATTTCAGACATATTTTATCGTTTCTGTCAAAGCTGGCAGTGAAGGCTAGATTTGCTCGTTCTGTGATAGTTATAGGAAATACCCCAGAGTGGAAGACATACACTCTCCAGTGAGTCCCACTGCAGACCTCGAGTTAGACACCAAGAAGGCCATAGTTCTTGTGTTACGACTCTGAAGGGAAAGGTATGCTGGCCGTCAAGAGCCAAGGAATACCACAAGGTCACACCACACAACAAACCTCATGCAAGAGATTTATTGGGAAAAACACAAGAGGATGGCTGCCTCTGCCTGGGAGAGAAGCAGCGGGGATCTGAGCAGGAGACAGGCTTATACAGGGTTTCTTGGGGGAGGGGTTTTCCAGGGTGGGGTGTAGCAGGAATCTTAAATGGTCTTATTAATAAGATCAAACCTGGAGCCAGATATTGTGGTGAATGTTGAAAGATCAGAGAGACAGAACAAGTCACAGCTACTTCAGCTTGCCAGTTCCTCAGCTGATCCTGTTTTCTCAGACTGGAAGCCTCTGAGTCCTCATCCAGAATGGCTCTCAGCTGAACTGTGGCTCAAAAGCCTAAAAGCTTAACCAGCCAAATGCTTAACCAGCCAAATGCTTCTAGTTCCTGGTCTTCACGCCTAATATACCTTTCTGCTATCTGCCATCACTCCCTGGGATTAAAGGCTCACTTCTTGGGATTAAAGGTGTGTGTCACCATGCCTGGCTGTTTCCAATGTGGCCTTGAACTCACAGAGATCCAGAGGGATTTCTGCCTCTGGAATGCTGGGATTAAAGGCATGAGTGCTACCATTTTCTAGCCTTTGTATCTAGTGGCTGTTCTGTTCTTTGACCCCAGATAGGTTTATTAGGGTGCATAATATTTTGAGGAACACAATACCACCACAGTGGGGACTAAGGAGATTTCAAGTCCTGAGCTAGAGCAGGCTCAGGGATTGGTGGGTTTTCGTGCTCAGGGATGAGTGGGGTTTGGTAGGTTTTCAAGCCCAGAGGTGGGCTCCGACCTTTTACCCTACAGTTCTTGACTGAGAAGAGTGAGCGCACAGTTCCGTCGAAGGGAAGACAGCATTGTTAGCTCCGGTCACAATCAGCTGCTCAGTCACTGCCTAGGTCCAAACGCTTCGGTATCGTGTGCATCCCCTCTTTGCTGTGCTTCCTCAAGGTCTTATGGGGACAAAAATAAATAACTGTGACAACTTCAGAGAGTTGTGTGGAAGGTTCTTAGGCCAAAGACTGGGTGGTAAGTAGTCAATAAGTGTTCATTAATAATGATGCGTGTTTGTCTTTCTCAGAGTGCTGAGTGGAGGCCCTCCCTGAGAGAGCATGAACTAAATCACACTCCAGGTTCCCTCCCAGACTTTCAGTTCTAAGAGTCTTTGGGACAACGGGGACTAGCGTAGACATGTCCTGTGCCACCAGCTAACTGCCAACGTGCCCCTGGTTCACATGGACGAGGAGCTGATGGGCACACCCAGGATGACCTTGAGATCCACAGCGTGTGACATCCACCCCTTACTTACCTGTATTTTTTGTTTGTTTGTTTGTTTTCAAGGTCAATTTCTTCATCTTCCTCAAAATTCTCAAGCTTCTCATTTCCAAGCTCAAAGCCCATCAGATGTGCTTCAGAGACTATAAATACAGGTGAGTGGCCCCAGGCCAGCGCTTGGCAATCCAAGGTTATCTTGACTGTTGTTGGTGTCGCCCATGTGATGGGAAGGGCACAACAGTGTGTTCCGTACTGTTATCATGCCTGCGACCAAATACTGGGCAGGAAGCAGCTTGCCGGAGGAAACACATACTCTGGCTCACCGTGTGAGGGAGTGTAGTCCGCCAGGGCTGGGAAGGCCCGGCGGCGGCGGTGGGAGCGGCTCACATCCATGGTGGTGACAGCCTGTGGACGTCATCATCACTTCTCAGCAGATCGGGAAGCAGAGCGCTTGGGAGAGAAATGAGGCTGGGATATAACCTTTGATGCCCGGTCTCTTCATCTCTATGTCTACCAGGTAGGCCCCCGTGTCAGAGAGGTTCTACAAGCTCCTACAGGAGCACCACCAGCCGAGGCTTAAGGATTTAAACAGGCGGAGACATTTCACATTCAAAGCATAACACACAGATTGTGTTCAGATATTTGTCACCTCAAGTGAGGGGACAGAGGAGAGCCCTTCTGGGGAGGTGTTGGAGTTACAGATGGGGCTTTTGCCAATGACTCAGCCCTTCTAACCTCGTGGCAGTGATTTAAGTGGTGAGCAGTCAAAGACGAATTAATCCCCCTGTTAGGAGCCCATTAAAACAAATGGTTGCCTTAGTTATTTTTCTATTGCTGTGGTGAGTCCCCATGACCAAGACAACGTATGGAAGGAAGAGTTTCCTGGGGGCTTACAGTTTCAGAGGGATAAAGTTCATGACCACCATGGCAGGAGGCATGGCAGCAAGCAGGCAGGCATGGCACCGGAGCAGTAGCTGAGTGCTTACATCCTGAGCTACAAGCACGAGGCAGAAAGAGAGATGTGGGGAATGGTGTGGGCTTTTGGAAACCTAAAAGCCCACCCCTGGTGATACACCTCTTCCAACAAGGCCACATCTCTTCCAACAAGGCCACACCTCTTCCAACAAGGCCACACCTCCTAATCCTTTCCAAGCATTCCACCAGCTGCAGACCAAGTATTCAAACAGATGAGCCCATGGGGGCCATTTTCACTCAAACTGCCGCGTGGTTTATGGAGCTGGAAAGCCTGGTATGAAGGGCAGTTTGTGTTGTCTTCCAGGTGGGAGGATCTGAGGCAGGAAATGCTTAGAATCCACAGAAATACATTCATTACACAGTTCCCTTCTCTTCATGACTTACCTCTGTGGGATCTCACCTTTAGTTCTCTGTAGTGACAAGTGTCCCTACCTAATAAGAGTCAGATGATAGGCTTTTATTGAACACTGAACTGCTGTAAAAATGAATGAGTGAATAAGGAATGAATGGGAAAAACCATGTGACTGGGCAATGATCAGAGGTGAATGCTTTGTGGGAGGTGACAAAAGGTGAGTGTGATGTGGGCGCCACCATGCTGCCTTAGGAGCGTGCGTGCTACATTAGCGGTATCTGAGACAATGATATGGAGCGGACAGGAGGAAAGGGGCTGGCCACACACAGCTCCCTCACTGACCCTAAGTAATCTTGGCCCCACGCTCTGTTTTCTGGAGTCTAAAAAGGGAGTGTTGTGGCAGACCCATCTCCTATGAATTGTGACAGCTAAAGAACATTGTTTATGGCAGCCAATTTAATCAGATACGGAGCATTTACTCTAGACCCAGACCCTGAGCCCATCATCCCAAGACTCTTACTCTAACAGAGCTAGAAGAGTAACCCTACCCAATTCAGGAAAGAGCATATATATACTAGAACCACTCCTGAGGGCTTTCATCCAAACATTTGACAGAAACCCTTAGCCTTGGGGAACTGGCCTGGTCTGGGCCCCAGGGAGTCATGCTATCTCTCGTGGCGCCTCTGGTCCAGACTCCAAGTGGTCAGGCAGCCTCTTTGGCCCCTGTCCCGAGGCTCAGCCCCCTCACACCACTGTTCTCAGGGTGGAGCCCCGAGAACAGGCAGAGCTGCCAGAGTCCGCTCAAGGAGTGCCACCCCCTTGACAAGCCAGAGCTCTGACCAGCAGGGCACCTCCAGGAACTGCACAGAGGCAAAGACTTGAAGGAGACAGAAGGAGGGAAGTTGAGTGTGATCCTAGCTACGGACCCTGTTACTGTGATAAAGTGTCATGACCAAAGCAACTTGGGGAGTGTGGTAGTTTGAATGTGTTTGGCCCCCATAAGCTCTTAGGGAGTGGCACTATGAGGAGGTGTGGCCTTGTTGGCGGAAGTGGGGTCGTCTCGGAGGAGGCTGGATGACACATGCCTTTAATCCAGACCTCGAGGCTGGAGGGCACACCTTTAATCCGGGCCACACCTTCCACTGGAAGTGTGTCCCAGTGCGGGCAGGCTTTGAGGTCTTTTTCTCAAGCTTCCTTCATTGTGACAGTCAGTAGATTTCCTGCTGCCTACAAGATGTAGGACACTCAGCTATTTTCTCCAGCATCATGCCTGCTGCATGCCACCATGCTCCATGCAGTGATGGACTGAACTTCTGAAACTGTAAAGGAGCCCTTCAGTCACATGTTTCCTTTATAAGAACTGGCCATAGTGTCTCTTCCCAGCAATAGTAAACCCTTACTAAGAAAGAAAGAGTTTATTTCATCTTATAGTTGTAGCTCATCATGTTGGAAAGTCAGGGCAGAGGGGAGACACTCAAGGCAGGAATCCAGAGGCAGGAACTGATGCAGAGACCATGGAAGAGGGCTTCTCACTGGCTGGTTCCTCGTGGCTTGCTCAGCTGGCTCTGTTATAGCACCCAGAACCACCAGCTTGGGAGTAGCACCGCCCACAGTGAGCAGGACCCTCCCACATCAATCATCAATCAAAAAATGATGCCTTGCCCAATCTGGTGGGAGTGTATTCTCAGTTGAAGTTCCTTCTTTCCAAATGATTCTGACTTGTGTCAAGTTGACATAAAATCAGCCAGCAGCCATCTCATGGTCCCATGAGACCCAAAGGCTGATGCCTATGGCTTTGTACCCATGGCAAAGTCCACCATGTTTCCCTGGGACCTTCACCATGCTCTAGACCCTCAGTGACTCCTAATAGTTGCCCAATTTAGCTGCTGTGAGCATCTGCTGAGAGCTGGCTCAAAACATAGCCTTGTGGGCCCCACCACTGAGTAGTTCACTCAGGAAGCGTGGCATAGTCTTACTGTGTGGGCTTCTTAGAGCCTTCTTAGGAGAATCTGATAGACAGCCAGAGCAGAGGACCACTGATCTGATGCTCTAGTGACTAGCACATGGGGCTTCCTTCTTGGACCATGGTGAATGTGTTCCTTTACAGCCTCACTGGGTGGCATTGATCTGGGCAAGGGTAGGTTAAGACGCTGGGAAAAACCATGTGACTGGGCAATGATCAGAGGTGAATGCTTTGTGGGAGGTGGAATAACTTTGGCTGACATGTGCAATCTGTCTGGAATTTGACTTTTCCTCTTCCCACCCTTGTTCAAGAAAAATGCTTGAGAAGAACCTCGGTGTGCATCTACCCAAAGGCTTCCCTGGGGGAGAGGCCTCACCTTGGGGAGTTAGCTACTAGACTGTTGTGCAGTTTTTGAAATCTGTGGAAGGCGGAGGTAAGGGGAGGGTGTTCCTCTATAAATCCTCGTGCTTCATAAGGCTTTCTGGTCTCAAAGACGACTCACAAAAGCAGAGGTTGCCAGAATGGTGCTTGGTGAGCACTCTGTCAAAGCAGAGTTGTGGTGTTAATGGCTGCTCAAGAAGCCCCTCCCAGTCCCTCCTCTCAGCCACCTTTTGGGCAGGTGGTTCATTTCTCCAGCTAGCTTCCGCAGTCGATGGGCTAAGATCTGGAAATGTGCTCCTTTGGTGCTTTTCTCTGCCATTTTGGTTGGCCATACCTTTTCTGCTGACTCACTCTTCTCCCATGGAGAGCATGACCCAGTTGGTTAGCATGACCCTACTAGTTTGTTGATGGTGGGACTTCTCTCTGAAGACACAGACATGCTTTGTCATTATGCTCTCTGAGCTGGAGAACTCTGCTTGAGTTCTGTGAGCTTCTTTGCCCATTTTGCTCTTGGGAAGCCATGGTGTCCCATCAGTGGCCATCGTCACCCCCTCCCTTACACTGCCCTCTTCCATGCCCTCTCCATGTTAATTTTCTATGAAAGCCCCCAGGAGGGTAGAGAGAGGGCTATGGTGCCAGGGCATGTCACCGGGTAGATTCGAGGCCGCCTTCAGCTCTCTGAGATGTGAGAACCTTCAGAATGGAATGCTCAAGCTCTGGCCCCTCTCCAGGAGTCTATATTAGGAAGGTTTAAATTAAACACTTGTAGATCTTACTCCAGAGGCAAGTGTCTAGAATCAAGAGATAACCCCTGTCTTCTTAGCTTTCCTGAGGCCTCCACCCCCAGGCAAAGGAAACGGTAAATGACTCTACTATCTGACTCGGGTAGGGTAAGCTGAGGCAGGGGTGAAGGGCACTTCCTCAGAGGGTAACAGACCCTCAGCTCCTTCCACCTCACCATTCTCTGTGGGTCCCAGCAGGGATGCAGCTCTCTTTCCCTTTATTAATGGTTTTATTCTCCATGTGATGTGTGCAGCCTGAGTGCACAATGGATTTATAGGGGGAAATAAATTCTTCACATACTCACCCCATTCTCTTCTGAAAGGAGTTTGGTGGGCAGCAGAATGGAGGGAAGGTTTGACTTAGACTCACAGAAACCTTGGCGATGAAGACACAAAGAGGTGATCAGACTTGTGTATTTTTGTGTTAGGTTTGCTAAAATACAGTCCTGGAGAGACAGTACCGGACACATGGGCTGTGGTCTGGTAGTAATAGACTGGGGGGGGGGCGGCGAGGGGTGTAGCAAAGACCCATGAGTTCACATGCTTATCTGTGGCCTGACATCTTCACTAATAAGGCTGCTCCCCTGCGGGAAGAGGGAGGGCACCTCTCCAAGGAGGGTCTTAGGGCATGCTTCAGGGACAGCTCAGAAAATCCTTCCTAGGTTACATGCACTGCTTGCTCCAGGAGAAGGAGGGTGAAAACACAGTGATCTTTCCACGTCCGCAGTTTTATCAAATCCCTTCAGCGTATCCCACTCAGCCCACCAAGTACACATTTGAGTGTTATGTCTGAACCTCATCAGCCACTGACCGGTGACGTCACAAATGGAAGTCAAATTGACACGAATCGTTGGAGTTAGAGCACCTGCCATGCCAGGGTCTTAGTCGTACCTTAAGAGTGCACGGGTTGAAGATTTGGCCTCCAGCTTGTGGCACTACTGGGGACAAGCTGTAGAGTATGCAGGAGGCAGATGCCTAAGTAGAAGGAAATTGGTCTCTGGAAGGGGGTACGAGGTGTGCAGCTTTGTGGATCATGTGTTCCCCGCCGCCACGTTGTGATGTCTCCACCCAGCCCCTCCCCTGAAAAGTGGTCAAGTGAGCATGGATTAAGCCTCTGAAAGTGTGACCCCCAAAAAAGTCTCTCCTACTTTGTCACAAATGTCTGTCACAGTGATAAAACACAGACTAAAACACACACACACACACACACACACACACACACACACACACACACACACACTGCATTATCTGTCTAATCCTTATGAGGACCCTGCCCCGTAAATGGTATTATTTGTATAATCTTCTTTCTATAAGTAAGGAAACTAATGGACAAAGAGGTTGAAGAATTTGCCCAGGGTCACACCGAGTGGTTGGTGACAATGCTATTTGAACCCTGACCCATGTGCTTTCCCTGTGTCCTACTGCCCTTGGCTTGAGCTTCCCACTCTCTGTACCCACTCATGTCCCCAGAGCAGATACCTAATAAATATTTGTTGAATTCTTAAACGGCTGCAACAAACTGTACCGTTTAAATAAACAAACATCCATGGATGAAAAAGAAGCATGCACCCAGTCTGTTTTTAAATAGTCAACGGCTGTGACTATTTATGGCTTTCATCTGGGCTGGGTCACAGATTGTACTTTTGTCTAAGGAGACATTAGAAGGGCATGAGTAGTGGGGAGTTACAGCCTGCGTCTTACCCAGAGGGCTGGGAGGAACGACAGTGGCCCAACATGCCGTTAGATATGTGATGCTTGCAGCATGGATCCCGGTGGTAGACAGGATGGAAACGGGAAACAGGTAAAATCTAACCACACCTGGAATTTGTTACTAGTCTGGTTCCAAGGCTGGCTTCCTGGAGTTGACAGATAGACTATGGCCGCACCATCAATGAACACTAGGGAAATGGAGGGAAGGATATGTGGAAGCCCTCTGTGTCCTCTTTGATGTCATTCTGTAGAACTAAAGTCATTCTGAAGTTAAAGTGTGCTTTAAAAACCCGTAGCTGGACCAGAGAGATGGCTCAGTGTTTAAGAATGCATATTACACTTGCAGAGGACCAGAGTTCGGTTACTAGAACCAAGGTCATATGGCTCGCATCCATCTGCAAGTGGGGGATGAGCTGCATCTGGCCTTCACAAGCACCTGTACTCACATGAACACACACACACACACACACACACACACACACACACACACACACATTTAAAAACAAACTCTAAAAACCCATAGTTGCCATAATACGGCCCAAGAATCAGTGGCTGGTGAGACACGGGCCTGCATATAAGTATATTAATGTGTGTTATTAATCCAGATAACAGAGTGTAAAGCATCCCAAGTTCAGACTCTGGTCAGAGCAGAGCAGGTCACATGAAGAGTGCAGGCCATGTAGAGGCTGGAGATTGCAGGCTCCCTCTAAACGTTAGAGTCTAAAGGGAGAACCACCAGCTACAGCTGATTGTCAAGCAGGGGTTTTGGGGTCTGTATCATCAGATTGCTCCTGCTTTCAAGGGATTAAAGCATGAGCATCCTCGCTTACATCTCCTCACTAAAGATGGTTCTGATAGTAGAAATAACTCTACATCCTGAGCAGAAGATTCTTCAGGTCAAGTCCCAACCTGTGCTCTTTCTTTTGAGACCTTCCAGCCAAAGGGGTCTAAAGACTTTCCGGGGCATTCCGACCAACAAAATAACCCTTAGGGGCAGGGCATGTAACTTGGTGGCAGAGTCATATGCTCAGCGCACGTGAAGCTCTGGTCTCAATCCTTGGCAACCAAAAAAGGGAAAGGGAAAAAAAAAATTCTCCCTGGAAATATTCTTTCCTAAGCGACTCCCACGTGGGTGGGTGCGGGGGCGGAAGCAGATCTGAGCTCCCTTCAGGAAAAGCACATAACCAGGCTCTGTCATTCACCTCCCCAGTCGTGGGTTCCCCTGACTGTCAAGGCTCCGGGGACATCCAGCCCACATGAGCAGATAGAGTCCCTCCTGTGCAAAGGCTGTAAAGAAGAAAAATGTTTTGCTGCATGGATGGCCGTGCATTTGAAGGCATCTCACAGACATAGGGTAGAGTCCAGCCTTTTGAAAGAATGCCATGTGGACTGATGATCATACTGTCTTTCTACATCTTTACCGTGTGTGTGTGTGTGTGTGTGTGTGTGTGTGTGTGTGTGTGTGTGTGTGTGTGATCATACTGTCTTTCTACATCTTTACTGTGTGTGTGTGTGTGTGTGTGTGTGTGTGTGTGTGTGTGTGTGTGTGTGTGTGTTGGAGGTGGGCTTCCTCCTACTCTGGCTCATTAAATCCTTGGGTTAAAAACACATTACAATTAAGCTGTTTTTTTCCAGTGTAGATTAGACACTAGTTTAGTTTTGTTTTTTTTTTTCCTGAA
This sequence comes from Peromyscus maniculatus bairdii, assembly GCF_049852395.1. Taxonomy (NCBI): domain Eukaryota; kingdom Metazoa; phylum Chordata; class Mammalia; order Rodentia; family Cricetidae; genus Peromyscus; species Peromyscus maniculatus. The sequence continues at coordinate 52,316,012 of NC_134859.1, read as the reverse complement.
GATGAGTCACCTTTGCTAATTCTGTTAACTTCAAATCAAGAAACCGATTAGTGGTAAAGTGAGGTCATTCCCAGGCTCCACTACTTCTCAGAGTCCCCTAAAACTTCACACTCTCAGGGAACAGCCTCCACATGTTTGGCCTCAGTGTGGCCACACTGGGACCTAGAAATATGTCCTTTGATGGACATGGGGACCTATTCCAGAACCCACCCAAGGCGCTGACATCCTTTAAATAAACAGCATAGTGTCTGTACATCTTCCATATACTTTGTTTAAGGTTTATTTTTATTTAGGTGTTATGCATATACATCTATGGGGGTGCATGTCATGTGTGTGCAGGTGCCCACGGAAGCTGGAGGAAGGCTTCCCTGGAGCTGGAGTTGCAGGTGGTTGTGAGCTACCTGATGGGGGTGCAGGGAACAGACCTGGGCTCCCCCGGAAGAAGAGCAAGCAACTCAACTGCCGCTCTATCTCTTCAGCTCTTCCAGATACTTTAAACCATCTCTGGATTATGTCAAGCACACAAAGCAGTGTGAATGCTGTGTAAATAGTTGCAATGTTGCAATGTCTAGAGAGAAATGATAAGGAGACAAATCTGTGCATGTTCAATAGAGACACAATTGAAGGCATAGTCTCCATCAATCAATCTCCAGTTGATTGGATCCCTCAGGGCAGAACTTACACATTCAGAGGACCCACTGTATGTATCTTAAAGGCTTCGGAAGGAATTTTAATAGCCAGCAGTGCTTGGGATTCACCAGTTTGGAGCACTTGGGCCCCAGCTGTGCACTTTGCTCTTGGGTGGTACAAAGAAATGTTTGCCTTTTTGTGTGTGTGTAGACTGTAAACAACCGCCAACCTCCACACCATGTCCTTTATGAGGAGGATCAGTTTTCCATTTCCTGCAGCCCTCCCTGTCACAGGATTGAGGGGCAGCTAAGGGCACTGATAAAGCCCAGCTTGCAGTACGCAGCCTGGTGTGCAACACAAGACCCATTTTGAGGCTGAGAATAGCCCCTTGGTGTCTGTGTGGCTCTAGGCAACTCATTTTCTTTCCATCTGAGGTGTTGGCATTGGAAGTACTGGATTTCTGGGGAGAGAAAGCAGTGTGGGGACCTGCTAGCCACATGCTAGGAAACTTGTCAAATTTGGGTGGTATCTGAGGTGTATTACTAGCACAGAAGTGGATTATCCATCAGACACATCACTATCTGTAGGCATGATGTCCTATGGGGGATGACTTCTTCATTCTGTAAATGCTCCCTGAATATTTGCTGTGTACAGGGATACAAGAGTGAGTAAGATCACAGAGGATAAACCAGCTGTTCATCAAGAGTGGGGGATTTACAATACAGATGTGCACAGCAGGGCAGGAAATGTTCCCTAGTCCGAGCAAGGCCCTTACGACTGCTACTTGGTGTCGTTTGCAGATTGGCAAAGTCAACACTGCTCCTCATTCCTTTATTGGGGGTTCATGAAGTCCTCTTCTCTTTCATCACTGATGACCAAGTTCAAGGATTTTCAAAACTTATTCGACTCTTCATTCAGCTGACATTGAGCTCCTTCCATGTAAGTAATCTGACTGATGCCATGGCTCAGAGAAGTACACAGGGCCCCAACAGAGAACTGAGCAGAGCTGTGGACCAATGCAGGTTTCTAGCATCATCAGGCTTTATTAGTGAGGATCTGTGATATTAGAAGGGTGTACAGATGGGGAAGTGCTGCCTGGATCCTGCCAGCATGATTCAGTGACTCAAAGGGGCTAACCAGACTTGTTCCTGGGTTGTCTCATGGTGTGACTCATGATCATATTAACTGTGAGTGTCAACATGAAGCCTTTTATTAAGGGCCTATTTTTTGCTGTGTTATCTGCAGAACATTGTACAAATCGAACCTTTTCCAGCATCCTATGACATATACACAGCACACCATACCACTGGGGTAGGGAGTAGGGAGTCTAGATCAGGAGGCTCTTAATCCAGACAGATGTGTGTGCAGCAGAACTAGAAACAGGAATTCAGCTCTGGTTACCTGGATGTTTTGGTTAACCAGTGCTAACTACCTATGAACTGACAGCTTAGCATGGCCCTCAATTTTATTCTTTCTCATGACTTTGGGAGTCAGGCGTCCAGAGAGGACATGGGAAGGATGGCTAAGCTCTGGCCTGGTGAAGCCTGCTGGGACCCTGTGGCTTTTTAAACATCTGCAGTATCCTGAGCTGGAACTGGCTTCTTTTAGGCTGAATTTCTGGGGCCTCACCCTTTTTTTTTTTTAAACCATCAACTGTAGTTCCTTCCTTCCATTTGGTCTGAGGGTCTTGTGCTTTCCACATGCTTTCTTTTTGTGGTTTCTCCACAGGGTGAGTGCTTTTGAATGTGGTAGCTCAGGTCTCCCAAGAGCATTGGGAACAGGGGCTGCTGGGCATTTTAAGTACCTAGGCCTGGAGTTGACATCTTGATGATTCCACTGCATTCTTCAGATTAAAGCAAGCCACTGTCCTGGCCTAGACTGAAGGAAGGTGAGATTGAAGACGGGCATGGATGCAGAGAGGCACAGCTCAGAAGCCAAGGCCACTAAAGCAACATCTAAATTTTAAACTTTAAAACATGAGCAGAGACGCCAGTGGCTGCATGTATAGGGCTGTGGCGCACGCCGGCAATCACTGCATTCAGGAGGCTGAAGGAGTAGGAGTGTTATGAGTTTGGGACCAGCCTGCTCTACCTAGTGAATTCCAAGCCAGCCTGGGGTACAGAGTGATACCCCGTCTGATCTACCCTTCTTGCAGAAGAAACACACAACAACTGACATTCATTTGGGGAGCTAGAGTTGTGAGATATGTCACATAGTACATGGTGAGCATCCTGTAAGACTGTAACCAGGAGACACCAAGTTCCTCTACCACACTCTGCAGGCCTCTGCCATCAGGAAGGGTCAGGTGCTGAGATCCTGTGCAGAGAACAGAGAAAACATGCTCACCCCCTTTGTTCTCACCAGTAACTTAGGACACAGAGCCCAGGACAGGGTACAGGAACTGAACGGCCCTTTTTCTTCCCTAACAGTCCTATCAGAGCTAAATTCTTTGTGGCTTTAAACTGAGACATCAGATCCATTGGTAACATTTTTCCCCATCATTGAAGCATGTTTAATTTATTTCAGTCTTTTGGGGGATTTCAGAAGCTAAGAGTTAGTAATTTTGGCTGTAAGCTTCTGTACAAGGTCATCTGAAAAGAGAAAAACAAAACAAAAGCAAATCCTCCAGCTGTTTGGTCGGTAGTATTTGGTGGCCTTTTGGCATACTGGTCAACCTAAACTCCAAATTACCTGATATTGCACATCCAAGGCAAGCTGAGGGCCAGACAGTCATGTGGAGATCATAGGACCAATTAATTTTTAAGGAGGAAACTTCACTTATCAGACTCCTTAGGCTGGGAGGATGCTCTGACTTTTTGTGTAATAAGCCACCTCTGGTATACAGCAATTATCACTATTATTTTTGATGATTCTGTGGGTTGGGCTGTCCAGGCTCCATAGGCATGGTCTTTTTGATACATGTAATTTTGGCTGGGCCTGCAAACATCTGAAGGCTGGATCAGGCTGGAACATCCTCAGTGGCTCATTCCCATGACTACATGTTGATGTGACCTGTGGGCCAGGAGCTCAGCTAGGACCATTGATGAGTGAACTTCATTTTCCTCCATGTATCTTGTGCATCTCACCACATAGCAGCTGGACTCTTGGCTTACAGCAAGAGCAAATGTTCTAAGAGGGAGCAAGCGGGACTGTCCATGCTTCGAATGCAGAGTCTCAGAAGTAAATACCTGATTAGATCCATGCTTTCACCACACTACCAACAGTCACAGGCTCGTCTCAGACTCAAGAGGAGGGAAAATGAGATTCAGGTTTTAAAGTGAGGAGAAGCCTGAGCCTGTAAAATGAGGAAAAACACTGGGGCCTTCTTTGGAAAGGAGCTGCCGCGGTGGGTCACGGTCCAGCCACCAGCGGAGGCTCTACTCACCTGCTGGTGCTACTGAGGAACGTGAGGACTCACAGCATCGCATGTTCTAAACCAGGATGGAGACAGAAAGCGTTTGGCTACAGACAGAGGCTCCCTTCCATTCAACACACCCGATACTGCTCTCCTCCATCTCACCGAGCAGAGATGAGTGTGGGGATGGGCAGACAAGGGAGGCACGTTTGGTGCAGCCCGTCTTAGTGACGAAAGGAATCAGTGAGAGCAGGCCTTCGCCTCAGCAGCTTTCTTTCCTTGCCGCTGGAGACCCCTTCACTCTTCAAAGGTTTACTGCGTAGAATGCTTCACCAGCCTCCTGCTATCATCAGGTCTTTGGAGAAATCGCCACATGTTGGGGACATGTGAAGTGAGAGCCATGTGTTCTGTGGGACCTACTCCTTCACACTTGCTTTATCTGGAGCAGGAGCCAGACTGCAGAGTGTTCTGAAACTGGTGAAGTGAAGACACACTTGTCATGGGAATCCTGTTTTAGCCTTCGTGATGATTCTGGCACACCCAAAGCCAGCTCTTCTTATACTGCATCCTCAGGGGTGGTTTATTACTTTTCCTATGACCCACAGCAAGCCCTGTTTCAATTGCATGTGTGAAAAAGGCCCCACTCAGAAGTAGACTCTTCTGGTGCATGAGAAAAGGGGAAGCCCATACTTGCAGACAGCATCTAGCTGGGAGGTTCCTGGCCTTATTCAGAAGGGACATGTTGGCAGTGGTAACTGTAAAGATCAGAGACAACTTCCCCCCAGGGTCATACTTCTTTAGTGTCAAAAGATATAGGAAATCTGGGCATGGTGGCACATACCTGTAATCTCAGGATTTGGGATACCTAGGTAGGAGTTTTGGACCAGCCTGAGCTGAACTGTAAAACCATATCTTAAATAAATGAATAAATTGATAAATAAGATATAGAAAGAGTCAGCCTATCATTGTGACCCTTCAGTTGGAGATGTGCCCATTCCTTGTGGGGTCTGGCATTTTGAGACTTCCTTTAAACCCTCAAGTGCTTGGGGGTCCACACATATCTGTTCCCCTGTCAGACCCACAGCACAGACTCCACAGATCTCCATATCAGTTATGGAAAGTTGAGATATATATTCTAAAAAGCCATGAAAAGAATAAAAAGTAAGACATGTCATCACAGTTTAGAAGTAGCTTGACATTGTACAAGACAAAACCCTTTATCTCAAGTGACAAAAGCCCAACTCATTCATTCATTCATTCATTCATTCATTCAATAAATATGTAATGTAATTCTATTTGTGCCAGGTATTTTCAGGTGCTGGGGATCCGGTAGTGAAGTCTATACATGGAAGCCACTGTCACTGTGAGTGATACAGAGATGGGCTGGTAATAGCCACATAGTCTTGTATAATATTAAAGGGACCAGCCTTAATATTATACATCCCAGGGGCTCAGGAGAGAGAACTACTAACGGCGAGGACTATTATCAGGAAATATAATCTCAGCACACCGAGTTCTATAGTCCACTTGCTTTAATTCTTCTGGCATAACATCCTTTATACATAGCTTCAATTCTGTTCTCATGTCTGATTTCTCTCTATATTTATCTACTGTCCCCTCTATGTTCTATCTTAATTCCTTTGTCTAGTTCTGCCCCTTCTAGGTTCTCATCCATCTTGTTCCTTCCCATATCATCTCCTCTCCCGTCTCCTTCTCTCTCATCTGGCTCTTCCTCATCTTCCATCTCGTTCCTCTAGTACTCTGCTGTAGCCCTTCAATCTACTTCTCTCCCATCTCAGTTTTTTCCTCTCAAGTTCTTACCCATCTAGTTCTTCCATTCTCTTCTCCCCTCTCTGTCCTCCGCTTTACAGTTATATATCTCTCCAAAATCACAATCCTCCCCTCCACCCAGGACACTCAGCCTGAACTTCCTCAGGCAGTGATTGTCCACTATCAGGATCAAATGGAGGGTTGATAAGAATTACAAAGAGGGGCACTAGTTATTAATTACCATTTGTGACCCAAAGGGGAAGTGACTAATGAATTAACTAAAGGCTAAATATGGGTAATATCTAAGAAGAGGGATCTTACGTGCACAACTATAATCTTAAATGTGTTTGGTAAAGGATGTTAAAAATCTATAAGTTGCTAGGTCAATGGGAGAAAATAAAACTGTCTTCTTTTTTCCTGTGGCTCCTATCTGTCCAAGCTGTCTGCCGTTTTTCTGCAGGGTGGGGGAAAGTGTGCTCAGTCTCTAGGCAACCTGTGTACAGCTAGATGCCCCTGGTGATAGTTAAAGGGAGATCTGGAACTGGAGGTAAGATTTGGGAAAGGAGGAAATTAAGTTTAATTAGCACATCTACCAGGCCTTCTCAAACAGGCAGCCTGGATGCTTTAGTCTGTTCTTAGAGAGTACAGAGGTATCTCTGATAAGGTACTTTCCTCCATCCAGTGATGGACCTGGCCAGATGCTACCAATAATGATAATTACAGGGAGGCTTGAACTGGGAGTTCTGGCTGAGCATATCTGTTAGCACAGAAGTTTATCTAAATATTCCTAGAAGTGGTTAGGTAAGTAGTTAGAGATCTATAAAGTTAGTAAGGCTGTAAGAAAGGAGGGGTCTGAGCTAAATTGTGTAAAGCTATTACTTAATGTCTACCTGACCCAGGCGGTGTCCCCTTGTGGAATTTACCTTAAGTCAGGAGACTCGCCTGTGGGTTGTTATCACTGTTAATCCTCGGAAATTGGGTGACCACCTGGGTGATGTCTCCTTTAGTCCTTGAAAGTGGCTAGGGGAGATATCTGATTCCAGAGAAAGCCTTTCCTGAGGCTGTTCTCCAAATGCCTGGAATGTGTATGTCTAGAGAGTGATCAGTCCACATTGTTAGCCCTTCTTAGGGAAAAATCAATTGGGAAAACTATGAAGGAACACATGATTTTCATAACAGAATACAGCTGATATATAACAAGCCAAGTAACACCAAAAACTCCTTGGGATTTGGCTTCCTCTGGAGGAATTCCCTGATTCCTCCAGGTAGTGACTTTGCCATAACAAGCTGAGTTCTTATGATATATTCCTGCGGCCCGCAGCAACATAGCAGTATAACTCCAGTCCTCATTAAAGTTGGACAGCCTTCAGGACCTCTTTGTGGTGATTTTGAGCTGAGATCTGAATTTGAAGAAGCCAAATTAGGTAGAAATTAGTGGAAAGAACATCCCAGGACACAGGAAGTGTGAAAGGGCTTGAGAAATAAGTGAGCTCTGGTAATCTGAGTGATATCCACACCCTTGTTTAGGCCCCAGCCGTACCGGATGGCACTGACCCTGGTGGCGATTAGGTTTTGTAGAGTGATGATGTGTGACGTCAGAGGCTAGGCCATTCATTGAAAGGGTTGCAGCTTCTGCCTGATTCACCCTCTCTGACCGAGTCAGGTCACCCAAGCAACTCTAAGGACAGAGAACTGAGACCCGCTGCCTTCAAGCTAAGTGAATCTGAACATAAGCAGAGATTCTAAATGCAAACACCTTTGCCTGGGACATAGTCTGCAAGACCATTTGAGCATTAATTGAATAATAATCATTGTTACATGAAGAGGAAGTCTTTGTTTCTAAGGCTACAGTTATGTTTTACTGTGAAATCAGAAAATTTCGGAGGAGTGGACCAATTTTTAAAATAACAGCTGAAGAGATGGCTCAGCAGTTAAGATTCCTAGCTGTCCTTGCAGAGGACTTGAGTTTGGTTCTCAACACTCACCTGAAGTGGCTCAAAACAGCCTGTAACTCCAGCTCTAGGGGGTCCAACATTCGCTTCTGGCCTTTGCAGGTACCTGAATACCTGTTCAAATACACACACACACACACACACACACACACACACACACACACATTTAGAAAAATCTTTAAAAAAATAATGATTTGAAGGCATAATCTACAACAGTATAGCCAGAGCCACCAGATCAAGCTCACAAGCCACATACGTTCCAGCATTTCAAGGCCTTATGTTAAGTGTCTGTTGTGTATAGTTTGGTGACCAAAACAATATGGATTTGTCGTCACATGCCATGCCTTTGGATGCCCTTCGGATGAGGCTCTGGCAGTCTTCACTGGACATTCTGGCTCAGGGTCACCAAGCTGGCTGGACTATAGTGACTGAGAGAAAACGGGGCGTGAGATGAGGCCAGCACCACAGAGGCCGGGAGCCTAGATCACCTCAGACTCACGCTTAGGGAGTTTATTTTGTGCTAAGTGAGATTAGAAACCACCGGAGGGAAATAATCTATCACTTCAAAGGAAATAGCTTGACAAGAATATAAGGGTGTTTATTAAGTCACATAAGTGAAAATTTCAGGACCAGGCATAACAAGATGCAGGTCCACAAGCAACCCACGAGCAATCTGTCACCCACCATCACTGGTCTCTGGCGTTGGCTTCATGCCCAGGAAGGCTCTTTCTCCACGTTATGGGGAGATGCCAGCCGTATCTCTGAGCTTACACTGTCTGTAATTACAATTATTATGACAGACCTCATCTCCTTTGCAGTGGACAGAGCTCCAGTTGGCCTTGCTGGTGTCACAGAGCCTGTTTGGGACAATTATTGTGGTGATGGCCGTCCTAAAACATGAGAACCTCAGGGTTAGCAACTATGCTGTAAGCTCAGGGAATGAGGCTGGGGGAAAGAATACAAGCTGGCAGCACTTGGGAGGCAGATGCAAACAGATCTCTGTGAGTTCAAGGTCAGCCAGGGTTACACAGTGAGACCCCCATGTCAAAGAAAGAGAAGGAAGAAAAAGTGAATTAGTCAATAACCACCATAAAAAAGTAGAAATAGGATTGTGGCCTTGCCTGTGTTTGTATCATTGAATGACCCTGGGTCTCAGGAGGTCAATTATCATGGACTTAAGGGTCCCCACAAGTACCCAGGAGGCTACCGATGTGCGTAGCGGGTGTCAGGGTAAGAAGAGACACCAGCCAGCATGGCTGACTCCATTCTGTGTAAGCACCACATTAGAATGCCACTTCAGGAGCAGATATCCTAGGACATTGCTGGTGACTCTCAGATACATCTTCTACCAAGCAGGAGTAGATGTGTCTACTACATTTTCACACTACATTTTCCTTTTGTTCCAGGGATTTCTGGTGGCCTTGCAGTATGGCTTTGCCAATGGAGAGGTATGTTTTCTATACTGCCATCCCAGCCTCTGGTGAGGTGGAGGTTATCATTCTAGGCTCCCTAGGGGTTTCCATTTGTGTGATTATATAACTGTCACTAGGATGTACTGGCACAAACTTTTGTTGTGAGCATCCATTAGAGGGGAATAGGAGGCAGATTAGACTCATGGGATGGTCCGAGAAGCTCGGAACACAGCCCTCAGTCTGTTGGAGACATGAAAGGGTTAAAAATGTGATGGAAGAGGCAACCTTGGACTTTAGGGTCTAAAATCCACACCCAAACATTTGGCTGACCACTTAGAAGCTTTGTGGCTTAGTCATTTGGCTTCGATTTTCTCATGTGTAAAATATGAACAACAGCTGGCCCTGTTCACAGTGGTGCCCTGGGCATGCTCAGCACAGAGTCAACACTGAGTGCCTGGGAGCAATGCTCTTCTTATTTTTATTATATTCTGTTTCCTTTGTGTGTGCTAGTCAGCTTTCTGTTCCTGTAACAAACACCCGAGATAATCAACCTACAAAGAAGGAAGGGTTTATTTGGCGCATGGATTCAGAGGTTTCAGTCAATGGTAGTTTGCCTGACCACCTTGCCTTTAGGCCTGTGGTGAGACCATTCATAATGATGGGACTACACAGTGGAATGAGCTGCTCACCTCATGAATGAGGAAGGGAAGGCGGGAAAGAGGGAGGGAGAGGGAGGGAGAGGGAGGGAGGGAGGGAAGAAGGGAGAGAGAGAGAGAGAGAGAGAGAGAGAGAGAGAGAGAGAGAGAGAGAGAGAGAGAGAGAAATAGAGAGAGTGCTCATATTCTAGTATCCCCTCCAGGAATAGCCCCTCTCCAGTGACCTGACTTCCTTCCATTAGGCCTCACATCTTAAAGGTTCTACCATCTCCCAAGAGGGGCAAGGGCTGGAGACTAAGCCTTCAATGCAAGAGCCTTATCCAAACTAGAGTACCCGAGGAAAGGCTTTAAGGGGCGAGAGGCAGAGGCCAGGAGGGTGTTTTCATGAGTCAGTAGTTTCCAGCCCCCTTTCATCCTTTCCGCCCTCCACTCCCGGGGCTGTCTCCTCCAGTAGAATGGACGCATCTCAGCAGCAAACCCCACTTCTCCTTGGCTTGCTGCTGTTTCTGTGTCTCCACATGGGAGCTCCCTGCCCATCAGGAAGGTTCCAGCTGAAATGCTGCTCTGTAAAGCCACCACCCGAACACCGTGCCTCGATCTTCCAGCGTCCCATCAAAAGGCAGAAAGGGAAACAATGGTGGACAGTTTTAACCTGACTCTATGAAGTCTAGGGCCAGGCAATGTTCCATCCCATGAAATAAAATAACCGTTGCAATAAGCAGGGCAGAAGGGGTTGTTTTAGTAGATAGAAAAAGAATGAGGGAAGCAGAAATTAAGAACAAAATGATTCAAAGTGATTTTTCTTGTAAGACAGTGTCTTAGTCAGGGTTTCTGTTGCTGCGATGAAACACCATGACCAAAAAGCAAGTTGGGGAGGAAGTGATTTGTTTGGCTTTATACTTCTACGGCACCAAAGGAAATCAGGACAGGAACCTGGAGGCAGGAGCTGATGCAGAGGCCATGGAGGGGTGCTGCTTACCGGCTTTCTCCTCATGGCTCGCTCAGCCTGCTTTCTTACAGGCCCCAGGACCACCAGCCCAGGGATGGAACCATCTACGATGGCTTCTAGGCCCTTCCCCATCAATCATTAATTAAGAAAATGCCCTACAGGCTGTCATACAGCCTGATCTTACAGAGGCATTTTCTTAATTGAGGTTCCAGACGATTTTAGCTTGTGTCAAGTTGGCGTAAAACTATCCAGCACAGACAGGCATGGGCATTCATGTAGAGAAGTGCCCGGTGGACATGAGATTACCCCAGGCAACCTTTTTGTAGATGGTTTAAGGTAGAGGGACCTTTGTTACCATACCAGATGAAACTGGCTTTTTTTGGGAAATTTGGCTGGTAACTCTCAGTTTATTTTGGTGGAATAGAAACTTAGCATGGCTGACTCCATTTTTATTTTCAGCACAGGAACTTAGAACCAGACCATGACCTTCTATAGCATGCACTTAACAGCCTTCACCACACCCCCTCCTGCTCCTGTCTCATGGTATCTTCAGCGGCTGCGCTCACTTGTCTTTCTTGTCTTTGTTCTGCTCCACCGGTAAAAGCTAAAGGTAGCCCCAAGGTAGCTCCCGGGAGCCACTTAATAAACACCTGCTGAATGGACAGGGGATCAGTGACTCCAAGATGACTTCAGTGACTCCAGTGACTCCAGTGACCCCACCTTTGTCTCCCCCTGGCAGGTGAAGGCTGAGCTGCGCAAGTCCTGGGGCCGCTTCTTGCTGGCTCGCCACTGGCGCTGCAGAGCCTGTGTCCTGGGGAAGAACTTCCGGTTCCTGGGGAAATGCTCCAAGAAGCTGTCGGAGGGAGATGGCGCTGAGACACTTCGGAAGCTGCAGTCCTCAGCCTGCAGTTCCCACTTGGCCTCTGAGACCCGGGGGGAGCTGGGGGCTAGGTCTCACCGGGGCCGGGGAGCTTGGCCCCGGGGAAGCAGCCTGTCTGAGAGCAGTGAGGGAGACTTCACCCTGGCCAATACCATGGAGGAGATTTTGGAAGAGAGTGAGATCTAAGGCAGGGTCTGTTGCTCCAGCTCTGCCACTGGGGACTCTTGAGAAGGATGTTGATGAGCCCGGGATCCTCCTCCTGCTCACTATGCCCATTTTGATGTGAAGTCTCCCCTGGGTCGTCAAGCTCGGTATAAATGAGTCTGTGTAATGCCCACGGCCCTTCCTGACATGGTCACCCTACTGACTCCCCTGCCAGGTGTATGTCCCGGAATGTCCACTGATCTCTGGGGCCTTGCCCTAAATTCAAGTGAATGCAGCCTTCCAAGAAGAGAAGTCACTTACTAAATAGGGTCCAGCTAGTATCTCCTTCCCCCTCGTGGTACATGGCCTCTTTCTGGGTGTAGGGTGCACCGGAAACCCACAGGAAGCTTTGAAGTGTCAAGTCCTGGGGACCATGACCAACATTCTGAGAGAGCAAGTGTGGGGTGATGACCAAGAATTGGAAGGGGTTGACAAGCATCTGAGGAAATTCTGGGAGGTTCGCCCTCGGCAAACGAACCCTGGGCAGGATAGATGGAGTGGCTATTATGCATTTGCTGCTCACCTGGGACATACCACTCTCCTTGGACAGGGGGTGACCCCATGTTGTCCCCAAGATCCCTCTCCTCCCTGTTTCTCTTCTCTTCCTCTCCTGTCAAATCTCACCTCCCTTTCTCCATCTCAGTTCTGTCTGGGGTTGACAGAAGTTGGAATGTCACTACACTGTATGTTAGTTTCTGTCCTCAGTGTGGTGGCCAAATGCCTGGTGATTTAAGGGGTGAAGTGCCATGTGGGCTCATGGCTTGAGAGCGCAGTCCATCAAGGTGAGGAAGGCACGGTGGTGAGGGGGAGGGGTTCTAGTGGAGCTGCAGGGTCATGAGGTGACTCATGGGGTGGCTGGTCACTGTTCTAGTCAGCATGCCGGTTGGTTTTTGTCAACTTGACACAAACCTAGAAATCTCCGGGAAGAGAAACTCTGAACTGAGGACTGTTCCTCCATCATACTGTCCCATAGGCAAGTCTGTGGGAGCATTTTTTTTTTGATTAACGGTTGATGTGGAAGGGCCCAGCCCACCGTGGGTGGTGCCATCCCTAGGCAGGTGGTCCTGGGTTGTATAAGAAAGCAGGCTGAGTGAGTCATGAGGAGCAAGCCAGTAAGGCACACTCCTGTATCACCTCCTGCCTCTGCTCCTGCTTGAGTTCATACCCTGACTTCACTCAGTGATGGACTGATGTGGAAGTGTGAGTCAAACAAACCCTTTCCTCCCCAACTTGTTTTTGGTCATGATGTTTATCATGGCAGAATAAAAAAGCAAATCAGGACAGAAATTGGTACTGGAGAGTGGGCTACTGCCATGACAGATCTGACTGTGTCTTTTGGGGGAGGATTGTAGAAGTGTTTGGAACTTCAGACTGGAAAAGCCTCTGAGTGTTCAAATCTTCATGGGTGTTACCAGACAGTTGGAGTGTTGAGGGAGATGCAGTTGATAGAGGCCTGGCTTGTGAATTTTTAGAGGGAAGCAAAGACCCTACAAGGGTTGTCTGAGCTGTTTTGAATTGAGTTTGTAGCTTCTGGTCAGCTGAGGGTGATGAATCCACTTAGTAAGAGATCAGCATCACTGAGGCAAAGCCTTCTGGGAGGTGTTCCTCAGGATAGGAAGCCGTGGTCTGGTGGGGAGGCCGTGACCAGGCTGTACATCAGACCAGCAGCAAAACTGGGCAAACCAGGAAGTCGGGCAGCAGTGAAAGAGGGTGGCTGGTGCTCTGCGCTCCTTTTCCACCTTATTCAGCGGGTGGGATGGTGCTGCCCACGTTCAGGGTCTTCCCTCCTCACGTAAACCTCTCTAGAAATGTCCGAAGGCACAGTGAAAGGTGTGTCTCCGAGGCGATTCTAAGTCCAGGCAAGCTGACAGTGAAGATCCACCACACTGTCCTTTCTCTGGCCTCAGCTGCCGGAAGCCTTCTGAATGTTGTCATTGGTTCTGTCCTCTTCTTCCTGGGTCCTCCTGTCCTTCTGAAGTCAGCTTCTACCAGCCCACTTGTTCTACATACCTCAGGGAGAGGAACATCCTTCCATTGATCCTTTGATAGCCAGGCTTCCTGCTGCAGGAGGCTAATCCACTACTTTCCTGACTCAAGCCCCATGGACAAGAATTTTTCCTCCCAGACAGGTGCTGACAGCCCAGGGGAGGGAAAAGAACTCCAGCTGAGTGTGGACTTGCCGGGGGTGGCGCAAGAAGCCCAAGACTCTACAGCTGTCAGGCTTATTGGACCTTCATGCCAATGGGAAATCAGCTGCATTTGACCTGACCTATGGAGGCTGAGGAGGGTCAGGCAGCCAAGGCCAGGCTCAGTTACGGAGGCCACAAGGCAAGAGGTTACAGAATGATTGAGGGAGGAACTGTTTGTAGAAACATTGTGCAGATGGCAAGGAGTGCTGCTTTTTAGTGGGCAAAGTGTATGTGTCCATGGTGGGGTATGTGTCCATGGTGGGGTATGTGTCCATGGTGGGGTATGTGTCCATGGTGGGGGTATGTGTCCATGGTGGGGTATGTTACCTGGGTGGGGTATGTGTCCATGGTGGAGTATGTTGCCTGGGTGGGGGGTATGTGCCCATGGTGGGGGATGTTGCCATGGATAGGAACACTGCCTTGATACTTCTCAAGCAGGGCTTCTGGGCTCAGCAAATGGAACTCAAGATATTCCATTGTATGTGAACTTCAGAAGATATCCATGGACATGGATAATCTCCTTATGTTAAGTTTATCCCATAATAGACTGAAATTCATCTGAAATTCGAATCTAATTGTACATTGTGTCTTACCTGGCCACTCTCTTTATAAGGAGATGTGAAGGCAAGACCAGAACAAGGTGAGCAAGTCAGCAAGGACAAGGGTGAACCACTTAAGGTGGTCAGTTGTCTCTGAAAAGCACAGTGATAAAATAAATTGTAACATAATGCAATATATATATATTTTTAAAGTCAAACCCACTAACTATAGCCCATAGGCCACTTGTAAGGATAAAGTTTATTGCCACCAGGGCAGGGTTGAGTGTGCAAAAGATGAAGGCCCAGAATGCTAGCAGCATAGGTTCTAACCATGACCTTGTCTACAATAGTGTGTTCATTTTATCAATAATTTTGGTATTGAGTGATTGCATTAAAATATTATTTATCTCGACTATGGAGCTTTCCTGGTGTCCCCTTACATTCTACACCATTCCCAGCCCCGGTTTGTAGGGTGTGGACAGACATTAAGCAAGTACATAATGAAACAAGGGTTTGGGGTATCTAAATTTCCAGAATTTATATTCAAACACATATCCCATTTCTCTCTCTTTTTTTTGCAAACGTACTTCCTTTCCCTGTTACTGGGCAGGCAGCTCCAAGAATGCTGGGACATCTTGCTTTTCTAGCATGTGCCCAGCCCAGGGCTGGTGTGGAAAAGTGGTTCCAGATCCACTGGCTGAGAGAGGGTTAAATACTGGTGAGTGTCAGGTGTTGCCTAGATGGGGGGGGGGGGAGGGGGGCTGTCTGAGATCTTATCAGGAACAGGGAGAGCGGTTTCCCTAAAGCGGTCTGTAGACAGAGTCACCCTCCCACACTTCTTCCGCTTTGTTGTGCTGCTGAGTAAAACGAGTTTGTTTAAGTTGGT
The DNA here is from genome assembly GCF_049852395.1 of Peromyscus maniculatus bairdii. Classification (NCBI taxonomy): domain Eukaryota; kingdom Metazoa; phylum Chordata; class Mammalia; order Rodentia; family Cricetidae; genus Peromyscus; species Peromyscus maniculatus. The sequence continues at coordinate 52,300,590 of NC_134859.1, read as the reverse complement.
TTTCCTGCCGTCCATTCTCTGTTTCTCATTGAGCCGGAAGTCTCCCACCTGCCTGGGGAATCCCTTGAACTGGTTCTGAGAAGAAGTGGGGAGAAAGGGTGTGGTCCATCGTTTCGGAAGGGCCAGAAGCAGAGGTCAGCTGTCAAAAGGGTTAGGCCAGTGGTCTCTGTTTTTCCAAACCAGCTCTTAAATCTCTCAGTGTGCTGGTTGCTTGCAGGTCTAGCCTGCTGCCCACAGTCCTTCTGACACTGGGTGACAAAACGGGGCGTTGTACATGCCAAGCAAATGCTGTGCCTCTGGGCTCCATCCCTAAACACTGCCCACCCCCTCCCCATTATTTTCTTTTTCTTGAAACAGAATCTTGCTATGTAGCCAAGGCTGGCCCAAAACTCAGTGTGTAGTCACAGTGACCCTGAATTTACAATCCTTCTGCCTCAGCCTCCCAAGGGCTGGGATTACAGCCACGTGTTACCATTCCCTGTGTGGAAACCTTTTAAATGGAGCAATGGCTGCATCTGATTCCATTTATTCGGATAGAATACCCAGTGTCTGGAAGCAGAAACCCAGGCATGGCTGGATCTGACTGCGGATATCCTGATTGAATACCCCAAGTCGGGAAGCAGGAACCAAGGCATCTGCTGCCATCTATAGAAGAATTATTCACAGGATCCAAAAATGGGAACATCTTGGTGTCTATCACCCCCTGGCTCCATGGGTAGTGTCTAAGCCTGAGGAGGGAAGTAAAGCGATCGACTGCTCTAGGAGAGCTGCTTCTCATGATGACTGCCACGTCTATCATGGAGTCACTCTAACGGATCTTCCTACAGAAGACTTTGCAGCACATCAGGAGTCCTACAACCATGCCCGCCGTAGTGGAAAATCTGGTGTCCGGGCACAGCAAGGGCACCAGGCGCTAAGAGACTTATGGGTGAATCTGTGGGAGCCACAGGGACTTCATGATTAGGCAGCCTGTTCTTTCAGACTTGAGTGACAATGATATCCAGACCTCCGATGGAAATAAGAAGGCCCCAGTCTCATAGTCCACCAGGAGTCTTAATCAAGGAAGGGATGGGAAGAGGCCTGGAGGGGATCCTGAAGTCACTGTGGGATAGACTAAATGCCCCAGTCCCCTCCCTGCACTGGCACCCAGGTACCCACCATTTCTATAACAGAGAAGCATCTTAAACAGGTGATCTGTCCAATCATTCCCTCATCCCTGAATTGCTCCGGAGATGCTGTGTGTTGCATCTCTCTTCTGCCATAGATGATGAACTATCCCAAGATTCATGATCCTGTCATGTCCAGGATCAAAACTTCTGCAGGCACCCTGGTGTCATCAGAAAGGCTCTAATGTAAGTCCTAAGTCCTACTCTTCTTTCCTCAGTGTTCTCATCTGTATTGCAGATGTGGTAATACTTCTACCCCTAAAATAGTAACTACAAAGAGCCTCACACTGTGCCTGACTCACAGACAGCATTCAGGTGCTCACTGTCTTGTTCTCTTTCTCCCAAGAGCAGTGTCTCTGGGTTGGTGATTGGGACATCACTGTGGCTAAGTCTTGGGAGCTGCAAAGGATCGCCCCAAACACCAGCAAAGGGAGACACCCCAGCCTCAGGGAGTTGTGTACAGGTCGATGAAGGGTCAGAGCATCCATATATTTCCCTGACCTCATCTTGGAACTCGAGGCTGGAGAATCAATGGGCTTTCTACATGAGTCTTGTGGTCTTGGAGAAGCCACTTGAGGCATTCTTGGGTAGCCCCAGCCCTGGAGCTTCAAGGGAGCCATGTATACTGACTGGTACATGTCCCTGGCTCAGTCTCTGCCTCTCAGCTGGCTGGCCTTGGACAAGCTGCTTCTATGAGTTCTGTTTCCTTGTCTCCTACATGAGGGCCTGGGGGCGGGGAGAGGGGGGCATCTATGGCTCACTCTTCACTACCCACCCAACCAGTCAGGGCTCCTGTCCATCCCCTGAAAACAGTGCCACCCCAAGGTTTCCTGTCTCGGTAGATGGCACTGCTACGTAGCCAGCCACGGGCCCCCTGCCATCCTTGCTCCTCTTTTTTCTCATGTGTCAGTGGCAGGAGTACCCTCTGCAGCTGTCCTTTCGTCCTTCTGCCACTCCTGAACCCAGGCCACCATTGTCACCACTGGCCCCCAGTCTCGCCCACGTATTCTATCCACCCTGCTAGGAGCTTGCTCCCCAAAACAAGCCTTTCCTACTTGGACTGGCACAGGCACTGGCAAAGGCTGCAAAGGACATTTCAGGATTACAGTTCTCTGGAAGCAGATGCCCCTTCCTGCATCCGTGGCTGTGCCAGTCACTCTGAGATTCGAGCTCTCCGCCTTCCTCCCATTTCCCCCTAGAGTCTGCTGTGAGTGGGTCTGAATGTATCGCTTCATCGGAAATAGCGTCTCTGGTCATTACTGACAAGCCAGCCCCTAGAGTGTTATGTATTCCCTTAGTGCTCTGCATGTCACCATGGTAACCTTGGTCCTGGCATTAAGCTCCATCAGCCTGGTAGAGAGGCCCATGCCTGTAATGTTAGCTCATGGAAGGCTTAAGCAGGTAGATCTTTCTGGGTTCAAGATCAGCATAGGCTCCAGAGTGAGACTTTGTCTTGAAAAAAACCTAACCCGAAGAAACAAGATCCATCATCTTCCCTCAGAGACCTTTATCTCTCAGGAGAGCACCACTCAGGGCCATGCACATCTCCTTCAGCACCCTTGCTGGCCTAGAGCTGCAATCACATCAACCCCTCCAGCTGCCAGGAAGCGGTTCCTTTTCCAGGTGGAAAATGATCAGCCAGCTGTGTGCCCACTCCTTTTATTGCAACCTGCTTACCCAGCAATCCCCAAAGGAGCTTAAGCAGGGCTGACATTTGGGACTCCTACGACCTAAGCCTGGGATTATCACAAAGCTACCTGGGCAGGAGAAGGAGACAGGTAGGGTGGGAAGGGACGGTCACCGAAGACAAAAGGAAGCAGAAACCGTGTCCTGCTAAGGACCTTTAGTTGGCAAGGAGAGGTTTGGTTCCCCATCTCTCCAGGCCCAGTGTGTGTGTGTGTGTGTGTGTGTGTGTGTGTGTGTG